>NC_045784.1:126407002-126731731 GCF_008692025.1 Phocoena sinus | reverse complement strand
GATCATTTAAGAAGTAGGATAAAGAACACATTCGTGTATCTGGTTTTTGCATATTCCACAAGACACACAAAGATGAGAGCTTGTCAGAGAGGGTGGAGACCTAAGGGGCCATGAGGCCGACCTCTGCACTTTCGTGATGGGGAAGCTGAGTCCCAGAACAGATGAAGATACAGGCAGCATCCTTTGAACTGCGGGTGTACCTTAACATTTACAAAACTTTTCACCATCTCTTGAACCTTCACTCGCACCGTGACAGGCAAGCTATGCAGTGGATAAGTCGGTAATTAGGAGCCAGGCCCTTGCAGTTGGAAACTTACTCATTGTGTGAGCTGGGGCAAGTCTCTGAATCTCTGAGCCTCATGGGGATGATAATAGAACCTAATTCTTAGGGTTGTTGTCAGGGTTCAATGAAATAATACATACAACGTGTTCAGAACGGTGCCCGCCTCACACTATGGACTATGAAGATGCCAGCTACTGCTTTTTTTTTTCTTGCGGTACGTGGGCCTCTCACTGTTGTGGCCTCTCCCGTTGTGGAGCACAGGCTCCGGACGCACAGGCTCAGCGGCCATGGCTCACGGGCCCAGCTGCTCCGCGGCATGTGGGTTCTTCCCGGACCGGGGCATGAACCCGCGTCCCCTGCATCAGCAGGCAGACTCTCAACCACTGCGCCAGCAGGGAAGCCCCCAGCTACTGCTTTTTAAAAAAAGATCTTATCAGGATCCACAAAAGCCTCCTGAAGTGGGAAGAGCTAGATGACTATTCCATTTGACAGATCGTGAAATTGAGGCTCGGGGAGATACACTGATTTGCTTGATTTTATATAGCTAGTCAGTGGTCAAGCCAGGAATCAATCCCAGATCTCTAGACTCTACACATTGGGGCCCTTTCCACCAGACCAGCCAAATCCTGCCCACCTAACTTATAAATAAGTCAAGAAAACACCTTTTTTAAAAATACTTCTCTAAAGATCTGAGGTGGCCTACAACGAAGACACAGATTAAAGAGGGCAGTGGGACTAAACCTTTGAGAGAGAAGTCAGAAACATTCAGAGAAAAGAGAGAAGTCATTTCACTGAGACCCGGAGCTGAGATCACTGGGACCAAAATCCGCTTGGCTCCGAGCTTCTTGGCATCCCAAGAACAGGAATGATGGGGCCAGATTCTGACCAGTATTGTCAATAGGAAAGTTTCTGAATTAAGAAGTGACCAGCGATGGCAGGGGGTGGGAAGGCCGTGCTGCATCATTGCTAAGCCTGCCCCATGGCTGGGCTGTACAGACACAAGGGAAAGGGAAGCAGGGATGCCACGGACATGCAGATTCAGGCTGCAGACCTCAGAGGCAACTTGGTCACACCAGCTGTCCCCGGCAGGAACAATTTTTAGGGGAGGCATGTGACAGGCCAGGTCCAGGAGGGCTGCAGAGGTCTGGGAGCTGAAAAGTGCTCCTTCAGGAGATGGTCAGGCCGCAGCAGTGCAGAGAAGGAGGCTATCGGCCCCAGCAGGGAAGAGAATGGAGTTAGTTCAAAGAGTGTCGGGAGGGGCTTCCCTGGTGGCGCAGTGGTTGAGAGTCCGCCTGCCGGTGCAGGGGACGCGGGTTCGTGCCCCGGTCTGGGAGGATCCCATGTGCCATGGAGCGGCTGGGCCCGTGAGCCATGGCCGCTGGGCCTGCATGTCCGGAGCCTGTGCTCCACAACGGGAGGGGCCACAACAGTGAGAGGCCCGCGTACCGCAGAAAAAAACCAAAAAACAAAAAGAGTGTCAGGAGCTCCGTCCTGGTCCAGGCGGGCGGGCATGCAGGGCTACAGGGCTCGGCAGTTCTCTGGCCCTCCACACACCCCTTCTGTCAGCCACCTGGCCTCTGGATGGAGCCCAGGCTTCTTTCCACCTGTGTCAGGGCTGGGGTACCGGGAATGAGGAAACGTTGAAGAGCTTCATCAAAACATACATATATACTGTCTGGTGTTGAATTGTATCCCCCTAAAATTCATATGGTAAAGTCCTGACACCCAGGACCTCAGAATGCAACCTGATCTGGAAATAGAGTCATTGCAGATGTAATTAGTTAAGCTGAGGTCGTACTGGAGTAGGCAGGCCCTCATCCACTATGACTGGGTCCTTATACAAAGAGGAAATTAGAGCACAGACATACAGAGAGAGAGCATGTGAAGATGAAGACAGAGATCAGGGTGATGCTTCTACAAGCCAAGCAACACTCAAGATGGCCGGTAAACAATTAGAAGCTGGGAGAGAGGCCTGGAACATGGTCTCCCTCATGGCCCTTAGAAGGAACCAACCCTGCCCACACCTTCGTCTTGGACTCCAGCTCCCAGAACTGGGAGACAATACATTTCTGTTGTTTAACCCTCCCGGCTTGTGGTACTTTATTACAGCAGCCCCAGCAAACTAATACACACGTGTGTGCGCACACATACACACACCACCCCCTCCCTGTAGGTACAAACGCGCTTTTCCAGGCCTGTGACACAGAGAGGCACATTTCCCGGAGAAGCAGGGCCCAAACAGGGCCATGTGTGTGCAAAACATTAGCAGGTTTAAATCAACTTCCCATTTCTAGTAGACGCTGACGCAAATGCAGGATGAAAACAAACCCGTCCTTTCCATGCTGCTCTCTAGACGCAAGGGCGCTTCTATATTCACAACATCACTTAAGCCCCATCAACACAGAGCGGGTGCAGATGAAGAAAGCCTGAGCCTGAAAGGTGGGCGCCGCCTGCGTGGGGAGGGTGGGGCAGCCTAGCGTGTGAATATTCCTGCCCCAGTGCGTGTGGGTTCAGAGGTAGCGGCAGTGACTGGGAGAGCACAGGGCCGTTGTTTAAGAAAAGACCACTTGAGGCTTCCCTGGTGGCCCAGTGGTTAAGAATCCGCCTGCCAATGCAGGGGACACGAGTTTGAGCCCTGGTCTGGGAAGATCCCACATGCCACGGAGCAATTAAGCCCGTGCGCCACAACTACGGAGCCTGTGCCCTAGAGCCCGTGAGCCGCAACTACTGAGCCCGCGTGCCACAACTACTGAAGCCCGCGTGCCAAGAGCCCGTGCTTCGCAACAAGAGAAGCCACTGCAATGAGAAGCCCGCGCACCGCAACGAAGAGTAGCCACTGCTTGCTGCACCTAGAGAAAGCCCGCACGCAGCAATGAAGACCCAACGCAGCCAAAAATAAATAATAAATAAATAAATAAATAATCTGAAAAAGAAAAGACCACTTGACTTCTTTGCACGTTTCCCCGAGTGTCCACCCGGCCAGCATGGCGCACGGTGCGCTCTGCTCATTATGATGCGGCTTCCTTTCCACTGGGACAATCCCTTCTCCCTCTGGGGCAGCAGTTGACAGGAATCAAAGCTCTTTCAGGTGGTTTACCTCATTGTCAACTCAGTTCTAAAGAGGGAGGCAGAGAAAGGAGGAGTGATTTGTCGTTCATTCCTGAGGTAGCCGGGGCTCAGATTCCAGTCTTCAAGTTCAGTGTTATTTTTATAACAATGAGTATGGATTATTGAGCACCTACTATGAACCAGGCCCTGCCCCAGGGGCTTTGTGGACGCTCTCCTGGGGAAGCCGGGAGGCATCTGCAGGTCTCGTTGACTCTGTGGCCTGGCTGGACACAATCCCCCAATGCTGTCCCCTCTGGGCGACCTCCAGAGAGGAACACTTGAACAAGTGGCCAGGCTGACAACTTGTTCCCAGGCCCCAGGAGATGCTTGTGAGGAATGACCCCAAATGCCCAGCACCCAGCTGGTAGACCAGTAATCCACGCAGGAAGTCCTCTGGCTAGGGGCCCAGCTCCCAAGGGCTGTTTAGAGACAGTCTCATTCCCTCCTTGTAACTCTTGAAACCCGAGGTCCAGCTCTCTTGGGTGCTAGTGAGCAGCAACCACCCAGGACTGCTCCGGTGACACGTTCCCTCTCGCCCAGAGCTGGCCTGGAGCCCAGCTGGCAGAAACCATGGCCCAGTGCAGGTGACAGGAACCCTGGCAAGTGAGTTATCGTTGGAACCTCTCTGGGCTAGAGGGTCCCTGGAAGCAGCAGTCCCTCTGGCCTGGGACATTCCCTCTGCCGAGGGGAGGGGTGCTCAGTGGCCCCACCTGCTGGAGCTGTTGGCACAGCTCACCCGCCTGTGATGTGAGAAATTAGCCCCAGAGGGTAGTTAAGGGGACAAAGGGAAGTCTTCCTAGAGAGAGAGAAATCATTTCCTCTAAGAATTGTAAGCTCTGGAGATTTGCAAGGGAACAGCGCGGATGTTAAACTAACATGCTGGGGAGGAAGGCAGGTGCCAGGCTAAATAAAGACATGTTCAGGCCATACACAGAGAACATGTTTCTTTATTTCCACAGGGAGACACAAATGTATATTAATAAGGATTCTGAATGCCAAGAAATCAAATAATGACATAAACATCACGTAAACACCAAAGCCCCAGAGTTGGCTGCAATCATTTGCTATGGAAGGAATAGAGGATTTTGACTGTCTGCCCTGCTCAGCAGTCTTCCAAACCTTCACAAAAGACAACTGCCCTGGGACTTGACGCTCTATATGAGAAGCTCCTGGCCTCAGCCCTTGACACTGAAGAGAAGCCCTAGGAAGGCACTGCAAGCACTAAATGCACAACAGCAAGGATGTGAGCTGGGATTCATATTATGGGCAAGGAGCTCTGTATTTAAGTCTTGAGGCAAGTTGGCTTCCTAACCCCAAGGGGCACACAGACCTTCAGATGTGGTAGGACATTGGTGGGGAGAGGGGACCTGAAGAGGACAGCCTCTCCACATGAGCCGCACACACAAGAGGACAGGTCCTTGTGTACAGCACGGGAGGACATAGGCGTGAGTGGCTGCTCCCATCCACACCTGTGCCCAGCTTTGGTCTGCTGGACAGATAGCCATAGATGCGCCAGTTGCACTGAGGCCACACAATCCTGATGTGGGCCTGAGGTAGATATCTATCTCTTTTTGCCTGCCAAGCATCTTAACTCCATTTGCAGGTTTGAGGAAGCTGAAAGCACCTGTTACTCTCCTAGCTTCCTGTTGAAGCTAGAGTGGGGTGTATGACTGAGGCTTAGGCCATTAGATTTGGGGTCAGTGCTAATACTGAAGACAAGCAGGGCCAGCAGAGAATCTGCCACAGCATCCAATTTCCTGGAGCAGCTGTACCAGGGATGCCAGAGGCCATCCATGGTGATACTAGTGGACAAGCTACAAGGTCTACTGTTCAGTGGTGCCAACACAGGTGTCCTTATCAGACTAATTCTGTGCCATGATTTTGTCTGTGGATCTAGCCACATGGCCAAAAAGCCTGATTCTCTAATTCTCCCAGCAATTCTGTGAGTTACCCAATATCCTTCCTATAAATTCCTTTATCTAAAGGCTCCACATGTTCATCAAGTTTTCTGATTCTCTGTTCTTTCAGATCTTACCTCCCTAATTCCTAGCATTTTATTAGATCTTTAATATTTTGGAGAGACTCTTTTTAATGTTTTAACTAGAATTTTTATTTCTCTTCAGTGGGAGGGCTAATCCTCCACTATCAAAACTGGAAGCCTCAATGTTTCAAATCTGATTTCCCCATCAGGGTCAGGCAGCCATGAGCCAGGGATTCACTAAGCCTCTAGTACCACCCTTATCACATTTTTTTGATCATCCATTTATCATCATAACGGGGGCTCTTTGAGTAAATGAACAAGGTCCAGTTTATTTATGCATCCTCAGTACTTAGCACAGAGCCTGGCTCAAAACAAATATGCAGGAAATGCTGTTAGGATGAATGGAGTACTTAGGCTGTGGTTCTTAGGAGAGAGATTTGTGTTGGACCTCAAAGGATGGCTAGGTTGTGGAGAGAATAGGGAAGGATATATTCCAAGTGCTCAACAAGGATTTATGTGTCCTCTATCAATCAGGGTTCTTCGCTGTAAGCAACAGAAACTGACTCTGGATGATTTTCTGAAGAAAGAATTAATGAACTGGAAAAAAAAACTAGAAGATGCACAGAGAAACAACTGAACAGAAAGGGACAGAGAGGATAGCATGAGAAGATCTAACCTATGTGTAATTGGTATCCAAGGAAGAGAAAGGAAAGGAAAGAGAAAATGGGAGCAGAAGAAGTATTTGAAGAGTTAGTGGCTAAAGACTTTCCAAAAGTGATAAAAGGCATCAAACCACAGACTCAGGAGGCCTACAGACCTAAACAAGAATCATATACTGAGGCATATCACAGTAAAACTGCTGAAATAAAAGACAAACAGAAAATATCAAACACAACCATAATTAAATTAAATGATGTTTGGGATTTACTTTGAAATGATGCAATAGTACTGGAAGAAGTGGGCAGGGTTATAGATAAAAATATATGGGGAACTTTCACTTCCAGAAGTGTTACCAATTATGTAGCAGAGGAGTCCTCCCACAGTAAACAATGGTAAAACTGGACAAAATATATGAAGCAATTACTTTCGGGCATATAAATTTGACATTAGACCTCAGGCAACAGATAGTACAAGACTTCAATCCCTGAAAGCAAAGGACGAGCTCCACAATTGCTCCAGTTCTCTGCGTGGGGAAAATTCCCTAACTGCAAGGAGGCAATCTGGAATCCCCGCAGAGAATGGTGGTCCTACTGAGGTGAGAAAGCAGTGATCAGAGTTAGGGGAAGCTAAAATGGTTGTGATCTTTGAGATAGGGTACTGGAGAGGAGAGAGCTACAAGTGGGAATAAGCACAAAAAGTCCATGTGTCAGTTTGCTAGAGATGTCATAATAAACTACCACAAACTGGGTGGCTTAAACAAATATATTGTTTCACAGTTCTGGAGGCGAGAAGTCCAAAATGAAGGTGTGGGCAGAGTTGGTTCCTTCTGAGGGCTATGAGGGAAGGATACGTTCCAGGCCTCTCTCCTGGGCTTGTAGACGGCCATCTCATCCTTATATCTCTTCACATCACCTTCCACCTATAGGTATCTCTGTGTCCAAATTTCCTCTTCTTATAAGGACACCAGTCATATCGGATGAGGGCCCACCTTCATGACCTCACTTTAATTTGATTACTTCCATAAAGACCTTCTCTCCAAATATGGTCACACTCTGAGGTACTGGTGGTTAGGACTTCAACATATGAATTTGGAAGGAACATAATTCAACATATAAGAGTCCATATGGGGCTTCCCTGGTGGCGCAGTGGTTGAGAGTCTGCCTGCCGATGCAGGGGACACGGGTTCGTGCCCCGGTCCGGGAGGATCCCACGTGCCGTGGAGCGGCTGGGCCTGTGAGCCATGGCTGCTGAGCCTGCGCGTCCGGAGCCTGTGCTCCACGGCGGGAGAGGCCACAACGGTGAGAGGCCCGCGTACTGCAAAAAAAAAAAAAAAAAAAAAGGAGTCCATGTGGGATCCCCTGAAAGTCTTTGGCTTTGGCTGAGTCTGGGCTATAAATAGGCAGAACAAGATATCATCCCTGATGTTAAGTATACAATAAAAACTTACTAAACCTACAAGGAACCATGAAATTGTGAAAAGAGCAGTCAATTGAAATCAACCTTGAGACGGTCCAGATGTTGGATTTAGCAAAGAATTTAAAGCAACCATGAAAAAAAATATGTTCTAAGAATAAAAGGCAAATATAGTATTGATGAATGAACTACCCAAAATAACCAAATGAAAGTCTAGAATTGAAAAAGGACAATAACTGAAATGAATAATTCACTGGGTGGGATTAGTATTAGTTTGAAAAAGACAGAAGACAGACTCAGTAACTTTGAAGACAAATGAACAGAATTTATCCAATGTGAAGGACAGAGAAAAAAACTGAAAAAAATGAACAGAACCTCAGGGACCTTGAGAAATCAAATAGTATAATATGCATGCAAATTGTAGTCTCAGAAGGAGAAGAGAGTGAGAATGAGGCAGAAGAAATATGTTAAGAAATAATGGACAAGGTTGTCCTAAAGTTTGAGGAAAATTATGACTTTTATAGAACCAAGGAGTGAAGTGAACCTCAAGCAGAATAGATACAAAGAAAACCATGCCTAGCCATATCATAGTCAAACCATTGAGAAAGTCGCAAAAGAAGTCAGGAGAAAAACATATGCATCACACACAAGGGGACAATGATACAAACTGTGCTGGAGCAATTGGATAGCCACCAGCAAAAAAAATAATAAAATAAGAAAAAAGAAAAAATCACCACATGGATCTCTCATGTTGCCCTTTTATAGCCTTTCCTTCACCTACCCGTCCTTCACCCTATTAACCAGCAATCTGTTCTCTATTTCCATAATTTTGTCATTTCAAGAATGTTATATAAATGGAATCATACATATAAAAAAGCCAATCATAAATGGGATTGGCAATTTTCATTTAGCAGAATACTCTGGAGATTTATTCAGGTTGTTGCATACATTGATGGTGCTTTTCTTTTATTGCTGAATAGTATTTCATGGTATAGATGTATCACAGTTTGTTTAACCACTCGCTTGTTGAAGGACATCTGGATCATTTCCAATTTTAGGCTATTATGAATAAAGCTGTTGTAACATTTGTGTACAGGTTTTGTGTGGACATAAGTTTTTATTTCTCTGGGATAAATGCCAAGAGTGCATTTGCTAGATTGCATGGTAGTTGCATGTTGAGCTTTTTAGGAAACTTCCAAACTACTTTCCAGAATGTCTGTACCATTTTATGTTCTCGGCAACAACATATGAGTGATCCAGTTTCTCTGCATCTTCCTCTAGGCTGCCCCTAGATTGAGTTGTTCTGTATTTTTATTGTCGTGGTAGTTATCAATCTATCTTTGTGTAAAATTCACAGAAATATATATGAAAATGTCGATTTACAAATAAAAATTTAAGAATGAACAGCAAAATTGTAGGAGTTATATTGACAGACTTTTAAAGACTCATTATAGAGACTGAATAATCAGAAAAGTGTGGTATTGGTGTAAGAATAGACAAATAAATCAATGGAAAAGAATAGAAGGTCCAGAAATAGCTTCACGCACATTTGGCCAATTGATTTTCAACAAAGGTGCCAAGGTAGTTCAATGGAAGATAACACAAACTTCAAAAAAAAATGGTGCAATTACAACTGAATATTCATATGGGGAAAAATGAACCTGAACCCTTATCATATACCATATATAAAAATTAACTTGTAATGGGTCATAAATCTAAATATAAAAGCTAAATCTATTTAAAAATTCAGAAGAAAAATAGAAAAATATTTGCAAATATGGGATAGGCAAACATTTTCTTGATAGGACACAAAAAGGATTTACCATATTAAAATAATGATATGTTGGGTCTCATCAACTTTTGCTCTGTGAAAGAACCACTAAGAAAATTAAATGATAAATTTGCCAACTATATATCTGAAAAAAGACTTGTATAAAGAATATACTAATTACACTTACAATTTAATAACGGGACAAGGAACCCAATTTAAAAATGGGCGAACAATTTAAATAGGATACTTCACAAAAGAAGACATACGAATGTCCAAAAAATACATGAGAATATACTCACTATCATTCGTTATCAAGGAAATACAAATTAAGACACAAAGAGAGATCACTTCACACTCACTTGAATGGCAAAACTTTAAAAGCTGGACAATAACAAGTGTTGGCAAGGACGTGGAGCAACTGGATCTCTTAAGCTTTGCATTGTGTGAACACAGAATGGCATGATCACTTTGGAAACCCTTTGGCAGTTTCTTGTAAAGTTTAACATATAGTAGCCATACAGCTCAGAAATTCCATTACTAAATATTAGCCAAGAGAAACGAAAACATATGTTCACACATATTTGCATACAAATGTTCATAACAGCTTCATTTGTAGTAGACAAAAACTGGAAACAACCTAAATGCCATTGACAGATGGAGAAAACCAAACTTCCTATACATGCAACAGCATGAATGTGCCCAAAAAAACTGTGGTGAGCAAAAGAGACATAGGACAAAAAGAATATGTACTACATTGTTCCATTTATATGAAATTCTACAAAAGGCAAGACTAATCTATAGCGACAGGAAGCAGATGAGTTCTTGCCTGGGGCTGGGGCAGGAGGGATTCAACTGCAAGAGGGCACCAGGGAGCTTTTTGAGGTAATAGAAATGTTCTATACCAACAACATGGATCAATCTTGCAAACAATAGAAGGAAGCCGCACACAAAAGAATACATATTGCATGATTTCATTTATATTAAGTTCAAAAAAATAGGCAATGCTAAAGTAGAGTGCTTAGAGATCCATACTTCAGTTACCACTTAACCAAACTGAGACGGTAAGTGAGGAAGTGATTGTGGGAAAAGTCAGGCTAATGGTTTCCTACAGTAGGGATCGGAGGTGTCATGCTTGGGAAGGGACATGTGCACAGCGTCCGGGATGCTAGCAATGTTATCTTTCTGATCTGGATGGCAGTTACATGAGTGTTTACTCTAGAGCAATTTGTTAATCTGTATTGTTTTGACTATGTACCTTTTTGCTTGTCCACTATATTTTACAAATAAAGACATTAAAATAAAAACAAGAGCAAAAATGGTAACTGAGAGGCAAGCCGAGGCTGGTACAGGGGATGAGGTCACGAGAGTTGAAAGCTGCACAGAACAAGCAGCAAGGGCTGTGGGACTAAGCCTGTGAAGTATTTCTAGGGCTACCCTTGAACTTGCTGGGGGCAGATGGACAAGGCATCTTTTTGACTGCTGTCCCATCGCATACTCAGCACAAGGATGGGCATACAGTACACTCACCTGAGGCCTGTGCATACATTGGTGGTATTAGGGTGTGCCGTTAAGACACGCCTAAGTCAGAGCATATTCCCCAGGGGCCACCTACCATAAAGCACCAGACTTGAAGGCAAGGGACCTGGGCTAAGGCACCAGCAATGTCACTTCTAGCTACATGACCTTGGACAGGTCATTTCACCTCTTAGTATTAGTTTCCTTATTACTAGTCCTGGCTATGAGGGTCAGTATATATCTATATATCTGTATCCTTCTTCACCCAAATCCAGCCTTTAGGAATGGCCAATGCAGTGTCTTGAAGCAGGAACACCAAAAGCCTCAACCCAAGGCAGCCAACTGGTCCCCCACATCTCGTCACCCCTGGGTTTAAATGCCTCTGGGCGTGAGTTTAGTATGGCGACGTGAGGGACTGCACGCCAGCTATTCCGAGCTGAATATCTCAAAAGGTGCCAATTCTGAAAGGGGTAGCGGGAATGGGGAAGTGGGAAGGCAGGAAAGCCAAATGCTCTGAACCTCGGCCGGGTTCACTGCACCCAAGGTGGGTGCATGAGGTGGGGATCACCACTGTTGCCTCCAAAGACCGCTCTGGTCCCGACAAGACATTCAAGCTGGGAACTTGGGACAAGCTTCCTTATCCTATTGGGGAAGGAATGCCCACTTCCTTTGGTTCATCTGCGAGAGAAGCTCTGGGTTCACCCCTGTTCACTGATAGGCAGGAACGTTTTGCAAATTAAAGACTTGAGATGAGGGCTGGCTGGCGATGTAGGAATGGCAACAATGGACCAGATGCTACAGCCTTATCCATTTCAAAGGTTCATGAATAGCCAGCCGTACCACGGAAGGATCCAGGCTTCTAACATGACATGGTCCTGATCAGGCATCAAGTGGTGGCCAGCACCTGTTTTCTTCTCGTTCCTGTTCCTCATATATATACTTTTATTCTCAAGTAGATGTAGAAATCCACTGCAAATAGATTTAACTTTGGGGAGAAATTATTTGCTGATTCTCCCTGCCCCCCGACACACACTATTCCATTTGGAAATGTGAAAATAATATAACTATGATTAAGACCTTTTTTTTAAAAAGAAATCACTCAAATCCCATCACCCTAACAGAGCTCTTTATATTTAAGCGTTTACTGTGCAGACAGTGTTTGTAAGTTGCAAGATCACAATGTAAATACAATGGCACCTTCTTCTTTACAAAACCTTCTTCTGTTTCACGTGTTCCTCGGCCTGCTGCAAGTTTCAGAATGAGCATATTAAACGGCCTCATAGTATACAATGGAATGGATATGCCATAATTTAATTAGCCACCCGTTGTTGTTGGGCGATTCATTTGTTCCCAGTGTTATAGGGCTACAGCCGATCTCGGCATGAACATCTTCATGTACATATCTTCTCAATTCTGTTGAAAAGCTTCCTGAGGAATCAAATCTCAGGAGGGAGAGTTATTGGGTTAAAGGGTAGGAACAGCCCCAGGGCCCCTGCTTCAGTTGCCTGGGCTGCCTTCCACAGGGCTGGGCCCCTTTCTGAAATACACATACCCTCCATACTAGCCGGCCTTACCCCTTCAGACCCCCAAAGCTGTCCCACGCACTCTCGGTGCCTTGGTTACTGCCTATTGTGTGGGGATAAACTTCTATTTGCTCTCTGGGTGCCCTGCACCATGGTTTCAAAACAATGCAAACTTGTTTGGGGAAACAGAGTGAGCCGATGTGGAATACGCTCTGAGCTTCAACAGCTGAGACTCCACAATAATTATCTTTGGGGAATGCCAGCCTTGGGAAGTAAGGAGCAGATGCGTTTGCTTCTCTGAGCCTACATGGCAGAGAACTTTCCCCCGCACCCTGACGAGTGAACCACAATGCTCTGACACAGGCAGCCTCGTGCTGACTACCAGGCTCTCCTCAGCACCCACTGTGTGCCAGGTTCTGCCATGAACCAGAAATGGCCCTTGCCCTCAAAGAGCCCGCCACCTCTGGTAGAGCCAAACGAGTGAACAACTGACAGGGATGCAATGTGGTGTCACGGTCAAGAGCAGGTGCTTTGCAAACCAGGCCGACTTGCGTCGGGAGCCCACCTTTGCCACCCCCTTGTTGCATGGCCTCGAGCAAATTAATTTACATACTCTTTTTGGCCTTGGTTTCTCCGTCTACAAATGTCAGTACTGAGCCCTGTGGGGTTGTTATGAGGAGTTAGTGAGTCAGGGCATGGAAAGCCTGCAGCACTGCGCCTGCCACGTAGTCCAGTAAGTGAAATATTTCCTGAGAGGGACTGATGGAGTAGACGAAACCCCATTCTTCCTGCCTGGGGGATGAGGAAATGCTTTCTGCCCTCGTCCCAGCCCCGAAAGTGAGAGGTGCTGGGAGACCCCAACAGGCCAGAGGATCCGGTCACTGCCACCAGCCCCAGGACAGGAAGGCATGCAGGTGAACCCCAGTGAGCATCCCTGCAGTGGCTGGAGAGGAGAGGACCTCAGTGACTTGGGGCTGCCTGAAAAGCCATTCACGGAAGCTTCCCCTGTCTCTGTCTATGTGATTTCTACCAGGAGGGGAGAGCAACTTGGCCCAGCTGACTGGTCTTTCCCAAGCGCTAAATTGGCCTACTTGATTAGAAAAACACAGCCCTGGGCGGACCGCCTGGCCAGCCATCTGTGTTAATGCAAGGCCCAGCTGAGGAATACAGCCGGCCAGGCCCACGCCCAGTGCCACGAAGCCTTTTGCCTTGTCCAGGACATGGTCCAGAGATATAAAAGAGCTGATTTAATAGCAGAGCTACTTAGAGTCGACATTTACAAGTACCAGCAATGCCTTATATGCAATGAAAGGAACATGAGTGGGGCAGCTTCTCTCCCCACCACCCCTGAGTCCCAGGGTAAAGTTTCCCAGAGGAGCTGTCAATTGGGAATGGCCTTGAACAGACACAGCTGGACACGCAGGCACGTAGACCACAGAAGTCCCCGTCGTCACCGTGGTTAGCGTCCTCTTCCCATCAAGCCTCGTACTCACTTCTTTCTGGGAAAAATCTGCTCTCCTCTTGTGGCTGGGAATCTATTGTCTGCATCCGAAGTAGCCTCTCTTTCAATCCAATTCATCCATTTCTTATTATACCCCGTCTTTAACGCCCATTATCTGAGCACCTGCCGTGGCAGATGCAGACCTGAGACAGACGTCATCCTCTTCCCTCAGACAGTTAACTTCAGCGGAATCACCACCTAGCAAAGCAGCGCAGGCCCCGGGTAATCATCCCCTCCAGCGTTTCCCAAAGCATGTGCCACACTTAGAGGCTCTACAATATTCTAATAGACGCTCAGCTCCAAAAAGGTGGCGTGGTGACAAAAGTTTGAGTAAAGCTGAGTGGAGGAAAGTCAGTGAGCATTTTTTTTTTTGGCGGTACGCGGGTCTCTCACTGTTGCAGCCTCTCCTGTTGCGGAGCACAGGCTCCGGACGCACAGGCTCAGCAACCATGGTTCACAGGCCCAGCCGCTCCACGGCATGTGGGATCTTCCCGGACCGGGGCATGAACCCGTGTCCCCTGTATCGGCAGGCGGACTCTCAACCACTGCGCCACCAGGGAAGCCCCAGCGAGCTTTCTTGATTGCCCAACTTCCCAGGGCCTGTGATAGGCCAAGGTGCACTGTGACTCTCCCGTGGAAAACGCGGCTTCACCCAAGCATATTGGACTCCAGGCCCAAGCGGAGAAAGCACTGCAGGAGATTCGCAGCCAGCCAACACCCGCTGGGACACACAGAACTATTCCCAGCGCCTTATTTGTTCGATGAAGAGACTAAGGCCCAGAGAAGAAAAGGGGCTCGCCTGAGCCCAGCCGGGGGTCTGAACTAGTTCAGCTTGTAGCGCCTTCAAGAGGTCTGGCTGTCTCTACCCTCCACCCCCCACCCCCGTTTTTCAGAGGGCGGAGCCATTAGAGGGTTTTAAGTGTGGGGTTGGTATGGTTGAATAAGCATTTTAGGCAAATTGCTCTGACTGATGCGTAGAGGAGGATATGCACAGGGTGCCAGTGAGAGGACGATTATAGTAATACAGGTGAGACGTGCTGAAGACCTAAAGTAGAGCAGTGGTGGGAGTGCTTTCCAGGAGGAGATACATTCTAGAAACAATTAGGAAGTAAATCGGCAGGACTTGGTGGCTGACTAGCTGGGGGAGAGGGATGAGTTAAGGGTGATGCTGAGAAGTCTTGCCTGGGTGACCGGGTAGATGTTGGTGCCGCGTGCTGGAGGAAGAGCTGACTGCCTGGCATTAGAGGGTGTTAGAGGTTTCATCCCAGTGGCTGTGGAATGCTCAGCGTGGACATCCAACAAGCATTTGGCTTTGCGGGGAGAGGTTCAGGCTAGAGACCTCCATCAGGGAGATAACTGCAGAGAGATGGAAGTTAAAGCACAAGAATGGAAGAAATGGCCCAGGGAGAACCTGTAGAGGGAGGAAAGGCCATGGGCCGGGGCCTCAAGGAGCCTCCAAAGAGCTCACCATCTCGACCTTACCCTTCTCTGACGTTCCTCTCACATTGCACCTCCTCCAGGCAAGGAATGCTCCCAGAACAGAAAGACAAGGTGCTGAGGGGATTTAAAGGATAGACAATTCACCAAAAACATGATGAAAAGAGTAAAGAAAAAAAGCCACAGATTCTACTTCCACCAATGGACAAGTAAATTCTTGTCGAACCAGTCCTACTGCAGATAAAACCAAAAACATGGAGAATAAACAAAAAAAATAAAAACACATTACCTGAAGACAGTAGGGAGAGATTGAAAGCAGGCAGATACTAGAGGGGAGCAAACACTTGGAGGAAGAAGAAGATGACACTAGGTCACTTCTCCATTTTTTATGATGCTTAGCTTTAAGGACAGGACCTACTCGGCACCAGGCAGGGCAACTAAAACTCTGCTGGAGAACTTGCAGCCTTTTGAGATTGAAGAACTTCAGCATGGAGTTCAGAGCAACCACAGCAGCTGAACAATAGGGAGAAAGTCCCCCCAAATGAGAGCCAGAAAGAAAGAGCTTCAAATCCTATGTGTAAACTACACCCAGCTCTCTGCTGACCTCAAATGATGCGTGTACGGGATAGACTTCAAGAAGTCTAGCGTGTGTTTTTTCTGACACCAAATATGGTGTCTTTCCTAAACAATGAATTCAATTCTCTAACACCACTTGGCACAAAAACAGAAATATAGATCAATGGAACAGGTTAGAAAGCCCAGAGAGAAACGCCCGCACCTATGGTCACCTTATCTTTGACAAAGGAGGCAAGAATATACCAATGGAGAAAAGACAGCCTCTTCAATAAGTGGTGCTGGGAAAACTGGACAGCTACATGTAAAAGAATGAAATTAGAACACTCCCTAACACCATACACAAAAATAAACGCAAAATGGATTAAAGACCTAAATGTAAGGCCAGACACTATCAAACTCTTAGAGGAAAACATAGGCAGAACAGTATGACATAAATCACAGCAAGATCCTTTTTGACCCATCTCCTAGAGAAATGGAAATAAAAATAAACTAATGGGACTTAATGAAACTTCAAAGCTTTTGCACAGCAAAGGAAACCATAAACAAAACAAAAGACAACCTACAGAATGGGAGAAACTATTTGCAAATGATGCAACTGACAAAGGATTAACCTCCAAAACTTACAAACAGCTCATGCAGCTCAATATCAAAAAAAGCAAACAGCCCAGTCACAAAATGGGCAGAAGACCTAAATAGACATTTCTCCAAAAAAGACATACAGATGGCCAACAGGCGCATGGAAAAATGCTCAACATCACTAATCATTAGAGAAATGCACATCAAAACTACAGTGAGGTATCACCTCACACCTGTCAGAATGGCCATCATCAAAAATCTACAAACAGTGCTGGAGAGGGTGTGGAGAAAAGGGAGCCCTCCTGCACTGTTGGTGGGAATGTAAATTGGTGCAGCCACTGTGGAGAACAGTGTGGAGGTTCCTTAAAAAACTAAAGACAGAATTACTGTGTGATCCAGGAATCCCACTCCTGGGTATATATCTGGAGAAAACCATAATTTGAAAAGATACATGCACCCCCATGTTCATTGCAGCACTATTTACAATAGCCAAGACATGGAAGCCACCTAAATGTCCATCGACAGATGAATGGATAAAGAAGATGTGGTACATATACAATGGAATATTACTCAGCCGTAATGAAAAAGGAAATCTTGCCATTTGTGACAACATGGATGGACCCAGAGGGCATTATGCTGAGTGACGTAAGTCAGACAGAGAAAGACAAATACCACATGATCTCACTTACATGTGGAATCTAAAAGTCAAAACAACCAGAGAAACAGAATAAAATGAAACCAGACTCACAGATACAGAGGACAAACAGGCGGTCGCCAGAGGGGAGGGGGCGTGGATGGGTGGGTGAAATAGGTGAAGGGGATTATGAGGTACAAACCACCAGTTACAAAATAAGGGAATCACAGGGATGTAATGTACAGAACAGGGAATATGGTCAAGATTATTGTACATCAACTATATCTCAATCAAAATAACTTTTTTTCCAACTGCTCTCCTAGGTTCGTGCCCAGGAATTGGCCACCTTTCAGCACTGGCACTGGAGACCCTCATTCTTCTGCTGTAATTGATGCTCGGGTTACGGCCAGGCAACAGTGAAATGCAATGAAAAAAAAAAAAAAAGCAGCAAATGACAGAACTGGGACTCAAGCCCAAGATTCTAACACCCTCTGCAGCACCACTGCCCTCAGAGGAGATCCTCTGATTTAGCTCCCAGTGGCTGCTAAAATGGAATGCCGTCTACTTAGAGAAGCCGTTGGGATGATCAAACCTAAAGTCACTCACTCTGCTTTCTTAACAATGAAAATTATATCATCAACAAAAAACTGTTACCAGCTCATCCCACCCCCAGGTAATGATGCACTGCCATGTACACAGAGTGAAAATTGTAGGCAATGAGAGATTGGTAAGCTAGAAGTCCTCAGATGGCTTTATTGATGGGTGACTCTAGAAGGGCTTGATAGACACATATACAAGTGATTTGATATACACAAAGCTCATGGCCATATTATGAAGGAGTCTCTATCACCCCACCAGGTGGCAGGTGAGCTCCCCAAATTGTCCAATTCTGTTCTCTGACCGGGGTTGGGAGCATCTTCCTTGAAGACACTTCCTTGTGCTTGTGACACTCATTAACACCTGACTGTAACAAGAGCTGGCACAGCTGCACTAGTGCCATCTCTGAGTTTGGGACCTGTTGCTGTAATCAGACTGGCCCAACGTATCAACTCCGGCCTAGTCCAGGACTACACAGGGTCACGTGCATCTCATATGTATGAGTCACTCCTCAAACACAGCCCCAAGAGGCAGGCCTTGTTATTCTCACTCATAAAATGAAGAAATGGAGGCTTGGGGAGATGAAGGGAGTGGCCCAAGTTCACAGAGCTGGCCAGTGTCGGGGCCGGGACTTGAACTTGCATGCCCATCCTGGTCTCTCTCTGGAGTGTAGAGCCAGTGCACCTTCTCCCACACAAGGCAGCCTCCATGAATACGCTCTGGGGAAGGCAAACATGATGAGCTTGGTTGGCCTCACAGCTTGTGACCGAAAGGGCCCAAATTCTACCCACTCACTCATTGATACCTCCTTTAGAGAAAGCACTGGAAGTACAGTGTTCTCCTGCCCTATCCAGGGCTGCCGGCAGGAAGCTTGGAAAGGATGCTTGTCTGGAACCTTCCCCAGGCCCTGCACATGTCTAGCAGTCTGATCAGTTATTTGTGGAGGCCGTGTTAGTCTGAACGGAAACAGCGGCAAGTCAGAAGCCCATGTTGCATTCTTTAACGGGATCTCAACTCGGCAGTGCTGGCCTCGCAGTGCCCACCCAGGCAGCACGATGAAGGCTCTTCTAAAGCGGGAAGGCCACCTCTTGGGACAGTGGCCCGGGAGCTGGTGCCCAGACATGCCAGGTGTGCACTCCCCACAAGCTGAAGCCACAGGACCCCCAAACTCATCACAGCTTTTGAGACTGGCTAAAGAAGAAAGTCCAATGGCGGACTCCTAGCTAAGTAATGGCAGGGGGGTGAGTGGGCAAAGTTTCTCCCCTTTACCTCCTTCCTCTGCCTTCCTGCTTGCTACCTCTGCCTGTTGCTCTCTCAGCCAATGGAAACTTCCCCTGAGGGAGCAGGCAGCAACAGGACTAGGGACTGGCTCGGGATTCAGACTGAGGCCAAGTTCAAGTTCAGTAGGTTGAGAGCAGTCCCCTGATTTCCCTTTTACCCAGGATCCCTCCATCCCTCCCAAACTCAGAGAGGCACACCTGACTCATACAGTCATTGAATCAACAGCAACTATGGAGTAGCCAGCCTGCAGGGCACCAGGGACAAATTGGCGAGCAAGGCAGCCACAGGCCCTGTGCTCTGAGAACAGACATTCTAGGTGGGGAAGAGAAAAATAGTCCATGAGTACATAATGATTTCATAATAAATGTTATGAACGATAGTTTCATAATAAGTGTTATGAAGATCAGATCCACGGTAATGTGCTGGTGACCGTGGGGGGTTTGGGGACTGGCAATCCTAGTCAGGAGGTTCAGGGGAGAAGACACATCCCCAGCACACGGGTAATCTACGAACATGCCAGAACAAGTCACGCCCTCTCCCTCTTACACACACACACACACACACACACACACACACACACACACGATCATGGGATGTCAGGGATGGAAAGGCCCTCGGAGGTCATACAGTCCAGTGGTTTCCAATCTTTTAAAGAAGAGTCTTCTTTGGAGAAGCCCCATTCTTGGCCTCATCCTTGTTCCCCCAAGCTACCACCCTGGGAATGCCAGAGAACACGGTTTGGGTGCCACTGCTCCCATCCAAGCCCCTGGGTTTACACAGGCACACTCCAAGGCCCAGGATAGAGAAAGGCCTTGCCCAAGCTCAGGCCATGAGCTGGGAACAGAGCTGGGGCTGAGGGCTGAGCGCTTACTCCTCCCCTCCATGCTCCACAAAGGCTTCTCCCAGCCCTCAGCTGTGGCTGCCTGACAAGCGCTGTGGCTGGGGTTAGGGCCATCAGTGATGTCCCTAAGAAATGAGGGAGCCCATGGGCCTCGGGTACCACGGAGGACAGAAAGGAAGGAGCCAGATGGGAATTGGTGCCCCCATCCCGAGCCAGCCACCTTGGCTGTGGGCAGAGCACTGCAGCTAATAAGCATCTCACTCTGCCAAGGAGAGAAGGTAGGGAGCAGGGTGACGTGTGTGTGCGTGCGTGCGCACACGTACGCGTGCAGTGGAAGTCCATCCTACCCAGAAGTCTGGCACCAGCTTCAAGCTGGGCATAGACAAGGGCTTTCGGAGGCCAGGGCTGGCAAAAAGCGTCTCTTGGGGAACTGCTCACGACCCACATATATTTGTGACAATTAATGGTTCTGGCAAATTTTTCATTCAAACGAGAGATTTTTGATTTCAGAACCAGCCAAAACTAACGCAGAGTCAAGTGGCATGAGGAAAAGTGTGTGGGTTGGCAGCCGGTCCACCCTGGGTGAGAATCCAAGTTCTGCCGGTTAGTGCCTTTGCGATCTTAGACAAGTAACTGTAAACCTCACTGGGCCTCTGTTGTCTTGTCTGTAAAATGGAGCTGTAAGAGCTACCATTTGTGGAGCGTCTGCTTTGGCCAGGCTCTGGGCATGTGAAGAAATTCTCATTCCAGCCCCACAAGAGCTTTGCAAGTTACACTGCTTTAACACTGCTTCTCACGCCAGCCTCACGGCCCGACGGAGGGACAGGCTGTCTCCCCACTCAGATCAGGAATGGCCAGCTCCTGGGCACGTTACAGAGATGATCAAGGTGCTCAATGCTTGTTTCGCAGGCCAGTTGTCCCAGCCCAACTGGGAGCCCCCAAGACAGGGGCAGGGTGGGCCTCCCCACTGGAGCCTCAGCACCCAGCCCGGGGCCAGCACACGGACCGCCGAACTGACAATGACGTACTCTCGCTCCGTCACATATAACTTCCTTGGTGGCTCAGGAAAGTTAGGATGGTCCCAGGTCCCCGGCAGAAGCAAGGACAGAGATCCTAGAATTTCAGACGTCACAACTAGGGAGGGGCCCCAGGAGATGGCCTAGTTATTGGACGGATAGAGGCCCGCAGCCAGTGCCAGGAAGGGATGACCCCAAGTCAGCAACAAGCTGGCGACAGAGCCTGACCCAGACCTCACAGCTCTTGAGCCTGGGGGGCCCTGCAGCCCGTCCAGTCCTCTGACCTCCTCCGAGGCAGCCAAGCTGGCTCCAGTACCTCCAGAGTCCACAAGGGCCCTGGCGGGCTGTACTGCAGCATCCCTCCGGCAGTCATGTGCTGGGCGTGGGGCTGGAAGAGCAGCAGAGCTGCTTCCCAGTGAGGCCCCAGGGTCCGCCCTGGCTTCAAGCCCTCCCCCTGACCTTGCAAGCACCTCAGGAAATCCCATTCTGGCCACTATCTGCTTCCTCCCAGCATCCGGGCCCCTCTGCTCTGACAGGCTTGACGCCAGCCCATCCCCCAGCCGCTCTACCCTCAGGCCAAAGCTCAGGCTCAGGGTCCCCAGGATGCTGGTCAGCAACCAGAGTTGCTTCCCAGATTCCTTCCCAGAGTTCTGAGGAGACAGCCGGGGGTCACTACCGGCCTGTTGTAGCCAATTCCTCACCTGAAGGGCCCGTGCCTATGGCTTGTCAGCTTCTGACGCAAAGCCTGGGGGAACCAAGGGTTCTAGAGACTGGGGGCCAGGCTGACCGTGCCCACACCCCCTTCCCAGCTGTGTGGCTTAGGGTAGGTGGTGGAAGGTCTGCTTCCCAGGCAGCTGGGAGGGTTCAATGAGACAATGGATTTGCAAGGCCCTGGCAATACGACTGGTACCCACGAGCGGCTCTGTGAGGCCGGCTTTCCTTCCATGGGGAGGGCTTCTTAACCAGGGGCCCCAGATGGATTTCCAGGAGTGCCAGGGACCTCCATAGAAGACCCACATGTGTGTGCACGAGTCTTTTTCTGGGGAGAAGCTCCCATGGCTTTCATCGGAGCCTCAAAGCGGTTCCGTGACACACCAAAGGTTAAGAACCTCTCATCTAGAGTGTCCCCTCTCGGGTGCGGAGTGCGTGGAGCTTGGTCGAGAATCAGCTACCCCCCATCATGTGGGGCCTGCACTGAGTCAGCCCAGCAGGTCATGGGGCTCTGAGATGTAAGAACTGCAGCATCCATGGGGCCCTTGAGCTGAGCCCAGACATCCCGGCACGGGAGCGGCCCACGCTGCCGTCCGGAACCCCGCAAGGTGCACTGACTGCGGAGGTAAGACGTGAGAAGAGTCGGGGCGGAGGAGGGGTGGCGAGGGCAGGAGCCAGGCTTGAAAGAGAAACCGGCTCAGGTCAGAACAGCAAGGACGAAGGCCCGGAGGACACAGGACAGCAGCACAGGGGATTTTGAGAGGTGGTGTAACACAGCAGTGCAAACCGTGGGCCTTGCTCACTGCTCACTCACCGTGGGCCTGGTAACTTACCGCCCTGCTCCACGCCTGTTTCCTTCCTCGTAAAATGGAGACAGTCAGAGTAGCTGCGTGCAGGGCTGTTGTGCGGATTGAGCTCAGACAGGGAAAGCCCTCAGAACTGGCCGTTATTCCTGTCAGTCTAGTGGGGCCAGAGGGCAGGGCTCGTGGATAAGTCCGGTGAGACTTCTGTAAGCTGGGCTCACACAGGCCGGCCTGAGGAGCCTGGGCTTGAATACGTGCACTCAGGGGCGCCACTGGCTGTTTCTGAACGGACCACTGCCACGTGCTGACGGATGCCGTATGAAGGCCCTGTGAACACGGTGGGCGGAGCAGCAGGTCATTCTTCAGCCAGTCATTCACTCACTAAATTCTTATTCATGCCAGGCCCATAAGGGACCTAAAAGAAGAGTTCCTGGGAACTAGATGCTTCGAATACCACACGTGGGGCTCTTCTGTGCGGTGGAGCTGTGTGCACTCCGCCCCTCCCCCCGGTAGTGCAGCGCCCCTCTGTGAGTGGAGGCCGGGGCCCCGGGTGGGCACAAGGGATGGGAGCCCCACATGACTCTATCCACACTCAACGAAACTCATCCTGCTAACTGCTGACGCCATGGCTTTGCAGCAGGAGTCTGTGGTAGCAGAATGATGACCGCCCCCCAAAGTTGTCCATGCCCCAATCCCTGGAACCTGGGAATACGTTACCTTAAATGGAAAAATGTACTTTGCAGATGTCATTAAATTAAAGATCTTTGGGGCTTCCCTGGTGGCGCAGTGGTTGAGAATCCGCCTGCCAATGCAGGGGACACGGGTTCAAGCCCTGGTCCGGGAAGATCCCACATGCCGTGGAACAACTAAACCCGTGCGCCAGAACTACTGAGCCCACGTGCCACAACTACTGAAGCCCGTGCACCTAGAGCCCGTGCTTTGCAACAAGAGAAGCCACCACAGTGAGAAGCTCACGCACCGCAACGAAGAGCAGCCCCCACTCACCGCAACTAGAGAAAGCTGCGCACAGCAACGAAGACCCAACGCAGCCAAAAAAAAAAAAGATCTTTGGATGGGGAGATGTTTCTGGATTATCTGGGTGTGTTCAATGGAATCACAAGGTTCCTAGTAAGTGAAAGAGGGAGTAAGAAAAATGGGTCAGAGTAAGATGTCATAATGGAAGCAGAGTCAGGGAGTGAGGGCTGGGAGAGATTGAAATTTGAAGATGCTCTGTCGCTGGCCTTGAAGACAGAGGAAGGGGCCGTGAGCCAAGGGATGGGAGAGGCCTCTAGAAACTGGAAAAGGCCAGGGGGCCAGCTCTCCCCTAGAACCTTCTAGAGGAAAGCAGCCCTGCCCACACTGTGATTTTAACCAAGTGAGACCCATTTTGGACTTCTGGCCTCGGAAATGGTTAGATAATAAATGTGTATTGTTTTAAGCCACAAAGTGTGTGGTACTTAGTTGCAGTAGCAATAGGAAAGTGATACAGAGTCTGAAGGAAAAAAGGGAAAGTAAAGCCATGGATGAAACCTATTTTAGAAAGAGCACCAAACCAGGTGAAAGAGAACCTCGGGGAAATGAAAGTTTATTTAGCAAGTGCTCCAGGGGAACCCGGATGCGAATACAAGGGGAAATCCACTCAGAAGTTTACCTCTCCTTGAACAATCCAATTTATTCCAAACAGGTTACAGAATTAGCTGTGTGGAGAGAAACAAGAAGTGAACAGAAGGGAGAACAGGCTGGTGAAGGGTCCTGGAATCATGACGGAAGAGGAATGGACGATCGATCAACCTGGAGAAAAGAAGATGAGAGTCCACAGCTTAGGCCAGAGCTGTCACGGGCAAGTGCACGCAGAGGACAGGACTGGGGCTGGTGGGTAGACATTTCAGAGAGAAGTGCAGCTCAAAGGGAAACTTCCACACAACTGGCACTGCCTGAGCCTGGAGCAGGCTGCCACTGGAAGCCGGGGGAGCATGTCCTTAGAGGTATTCCGATAGAAACCCAACCTGGAGAGGGGAGTCCTGCACCGCGCCGGGCAGAGGACTTGGGAACTGATGGGCCCCTCCGTGATCCTGGCGGTGTCAGGTGCCTTCTGCAGCTTTCTGAAGGTCAGGGCAGTCAGTGCTCTTCTGTCTGGATTTGACAGAAAGACAGAAAGTAGCGTCCGTCCAGGGACCTCTCAGCTCCCCGACACCTGCAGCATCAGAGAGGACACACAGAACGCACGAAGCCTGAAGGGTGTCCATGGCTCTCACTCCCAACCCATTCCTCAGCGCTCAGGGGAATTAAAAGCAAAGGTTAACCATGTGCCTTAAAGGCTGTGGCACCATGACAAATGCATTCTGGGAGGGCAGGTGAACGCCAAGGCCAGAGGAGCTTCCCTGTGGTGAGGATGGAGGACCAGGGAACTTCAAGGCTGCTGCGTCAGTGGGACAAGCCAGATGCCAGCCCTGGGTCGGCTTCCCCCTCATTTCAACATATTTGGGTCACCAGCCAGGGTCACCTCCTTTTCCCCAAGTTAAGTTCACAGCTGAGAGGGTCAGCCTGAGGCCAGGGCCTTCCTTGTGCTCCCACGCCTCTGTGTAGTTGCCTTACTGAGAACCACAGGCGCTTGATTTAGACGCCTGTGCAGATGAGGAAACTGAGGCAGGGAGGCTGGAGAACATACCAGAGTCAAGAGGAGGCGACTAGGCTGCTCAGACCTGACTTGCCTCGGTTCCTTGAGCAGCCCACGAAATCACGCCTCCTGAGAGAGGAGGGGCCTGGGAGGGGCCAGCCCTTGCCCTCTGGGCGCACAGGCTAAGTCTCTCTCACCGGGCTGACAGCATGGCCTCCCTCCTGCTTGGCCTTTCCCTCCCCCACTTTCAACCTGCCCTGACTGATCTCCTTAGAAGAACCCCACCTTGAATACCAGACAAAGCCTGGCGTGCTTCTGGAAGATGCACGTGTAACCTGCTGGAGATTTGGAAGTCACAAAACCCCGCGTCTCCTCGCCCGAGGGCTGCATGCCTCCCCTCCCCTCTCTAGACCCCCCTCCTGATTTCTTCTCACCTAGAAAATGCTTCCAAACCCCCTTCCCTCGGAAGGCCAGCATGGCCGAAAAACGTGATAAGCCAGCTGCTTGGCTGGTTTAAGTCAATCTGACATCGAAGGTCTGCGAGGTATAATTTTCCCTTTCTTTTTTCCCCTTCTTCGAGCAAACACAATTTCCAGTCCCAGCTATGACATCTTGCTGGCTGACGGTCCACGTAGTTCACTGACAGCCTGCAGAGAGCCCCTTCTGAGGAAAACCTGCCCTCCACAGCGGGCTGCATGCAGCCCTGGCTTCACTTCTGCTCTTCTCAGTGGCCTGGACGGGGCAGGGGCAAGTGAGGAAGCGTTGGGGACCTGGCTTCCGTGGCCTCTGTCACTTCACTGGACCCTGAGCAAGGCCCCTCACCTCTCAGAGCCCGTTTCCAGGCTGAGAGGAGGGCAGTCATCCACACGAAGCTGTTGTCAACACACTTCGACGACACCTCTACCGTCTTCCACTGTCCGCTCCACAGGACTCACACGTAGGGCGCCTCGCGTGGGCCACGGTCTGTGGTAAGTGCACAGAGCTCAGCCTCCTGTGGGACGGGATGCTACTGCCTGCACTTACAGAAGAGGCAACTGAACTCAGAGACATGAAGTAACCTGCCCGAGATCTCAGAGCTATGGAATGGGGGGAGCCCAGGGCTCCCCACTACCACCTCTTGAACAGCAGGCTTGCCTTGAACCTGCTTTACCAAAGACCATGGTCACGCAGAAACCCAGGGATGAGTCCCCGTACATGGCCCCCACTGGCCCAGCCCCAGTGGAGCTTCCGGGACGGGGTCCTCGCTCCTGCCTGGCCTCCCTGAGAGAGGCCTTTTCATGAGGCAAGCCACTCCCCCACGCTCACCACCTCTTCCTGCTCTGAGGCCTCACTGAGGGCCTCCCACGTCCAGCCTGCCACACCCACAGCTGCCAGGCCCGGAGCCCAGGTCCGCCCCGGGCCCTGCGCACGCTGCCCGCAGTAGAGCTGTCTAAGCACACACATCCATGAAGCCAGCTAGGTAGCCCCAGGTGGGTTCATGCCACTGAGTGGACTTTGCTTTTCAAATGTGGTCAAGGGTGCATTAACCACACGATGCCAGTGCAAGGAAGAAAGAAGGGGAGAAGGTTAGCAGTTAATTTTATGATGCGTGTATGAGGTTTGAAATGATAGAAAATGCATTTCATAGCATGTGTAGTATCACAGCTCCGTTAAGCAGCGAAGGAGGAGAGAAAAAGAGAATGACATGAATTTGTCTACAATTTCTTCTCTGCTAAAATCTGAAATGCTAATGTAATTTAATATAAAAATGAATCCATTCTAATTCACTCTTAGTATGCAGTTTAGCACAGAAGACTTTCTACTGCTACCATATCCATTTTCATTCATTTATTCATTCATTCTTTCTTTCATTCATTCAATAAACATGCGCTGAACTCCTATTCTGTGCCAGGCCCTGGCTGGGCCCCCGAAGGAGCCGGAAGAAAACAGACACACATCAGGCTCAGGACCTGACCTTGAGCCTTGTGGCCTAGCAGAGGAGACAAGGCAGGGACCTAAATAATTAAGTGGAATGTGGTCACAGTGCCCCGGGAACAGCAGGGCACTAGGCCGGAGGATCTGGAGAGGGACAGAGAACTTACAGCTAGAAAAATAATTTAGGAGGCTTGCCGCACTCCTGGATCCTATGATGACCAGGAAGTGGATCTAAGCCTGCCTGGCAACACAGGTCAGAAAGAGCCTGCTTCTCAGTCTCAGCTTGGCAGACAGCACGGCGTGCAGCCTGGGGCGAGTCCCTGCTTCCCTCTGGGCCGGTTTTCTCAAGTGTGACCTAAGAGATTTGGACCTCACAAGAACCTATACGCGCGTCCAGGGAGAGGAGCCCGAGCTGAGACCCAGACGTCTGGGCTTCAATCCCTGGCCCTTCCGCCATCTTTTTGTTATTTCCAACCACCCAGCAGCTCCCACCTGCTCAGTCTTTGAGTGGGAACCATGGAGCCTGGGAAGGATGGCTGAACTTAGTAGGTGGCCATTCTACTTTCTGTTGTCCTCAGATCTTGAGAATATTAATGGAAGACCCGTGTTCCCAAAATGTCTCCAGGCAAGAGCGATACCAGTGCCAGTAATGTCAAAATGTCCAGCAAACACACTTCTCTTCTGTCCTCTCTCCCTTCCCATCCCCTTTACAAGGTACAAAACAAAATACGCCAGAAGGGATGAAATACAGCTCAAGCGAGCTGAAAGGTAAATTAAGCGGAATGCAGGAGCCCTCTTGAGGGCCATTATGACTGGCCACTCTTGGGGTTTCCTGGATACCACCAGGAACCAAGGCCCCTCTTGAGCAGCTCTGCGCACTGGGCTGGAAGCCTCTGAGTGGAGAGGGCTGTGGACCCGGAAAGAGCCGAGTTCACCTTCTACCACTCTGGTGGACACTTCCGAGGGGTCGGTGGTGTTGCTACCCACCCCCATACTGACCTTGACCCTCAAATCAATTTGAGGAGCAATGGTGCATCGAGACTCCTCCTGGGGACTCACTCCCTGTATTCATTTCCTAGGGCTGCCATACAAATTGTTTCAAACCAGGTGCCTTAAAGCGAGAGAAATGTATTCTCTCATGTTATGGAGGCAAAAGTCCCAAACCGAGGTGTCAGCGGGACCACACTCTGGGGTAGAATCTGCCCCATGGCACTCTCCTAGCTTTGGGCAGCTGTCAGCAGTCCTTGGCTCTCCTTGGCTGTAGTCGCATTGCTCCAATTTCTGCCTCCGTTTTCACATTGCCTTCTTCTCCGTGTGTCTCTCCTCTGCTGTCTCATAAAGACCCTTGTCATTGGACGTAGGTCCCATCCTAAATCCAGGATGGTCTCATGTTGAGATCCTTAAACTAATTACATCTGCAAAGACACTTTTTGCAAATGAGATCACAGTCACAGGTTCTGGGCAGACGTATCTTTTTGTGGGGGGACAGCACTCAATGCACTATACCCCCCTCAGAGCTCTTGTATTTTTGAGAGCCAAGTGGCAGCACTCAGACAAAGAGAGATTCTGCCCTGAGCAACTGGTGCTCTCATCAGTTCTGTTGGATAAGAGCATTCTGGAAGACTCAGCTCACAAGACCCCTTCCAATAGAGTAAAGCATGGACTCTAGCGTCAGTCTCCCTGAGTTTGCATCCTGGCTCTACCACTTCCTAGCTGCTGTGTGACCCTAGGCAAATCACTTTACCTCTCTGTTCCTTAGTTTCCTCATCTGTAAAATAGGGATAATTGACAGTGCCTACCTCGTGGGAAGAGTAAGGTTCTATAAGTGTTTCCTCTTATTTCCAGTATCCTGCTGTGAGCACTACCGAGGCAAGCTCCTATCTTCACACCCATGTTCCCAGAAGCAGAATCATAACCAGAACATAGAACTGGAAGCAGTCCTACAGACCTACAGACTATGGATTCTCCAGTAGCCTCAGTCAATTGAAAAAGGGAGGCTCACAGGATGCAACTGACTAGACATTTACATGGATGCTCTTTTATACTGGAAATCATGATAATGAGACTTTTTTTTTTTTTAAAGCAGAGGAGCCAGAATTTATGCCATCAAGGAAATGTCTCCCTTCAAAGTTGTCCTTTGAGAGGCTCTACACGTTTTCTCATAGCTGCTGTTGTTCAAACCCTGTGGGGCTGTAGAGGTGGCCCTTGGAGACTGAATTATACCACCCTTTGTAGCCCAATCCAGCCTTTCCTGGTTTAACCATCCACCTTTCTCCATATTCTCTCAGAAAGCCTTTTGGGTTACTGATAATCAAACCTACCCTCCAGTGATACAGAGGTGTTCTAGGACTGGCTGGTCAGCTCTAAAGGCAGACTCTCAAGACAAGTCCCACAGATGCTATGAGCACGGAGTACCCACTTACAGCTCCTCATGGGGGTTTTGATGATGGTGAGCCTGTGGCCAATTTCTAGTACTGCCACATCCCTTACCTCATTTTGTCCTGAACAAGCCTGTGGCTAGATGCTTTACCATCCCTTTACTAATGACGTAATGAAGGACTGGAGAGGGTGACCAGCTTTCCCAAGGTCACACAGCTAGTCCATGGCAAAGGGGAGAGTCGAACATAGACTTTCTGCCTCCAAATTTATCAATCTTTCCATCACCCCAGGATGAACACAAATGAGTCGCATTACTTTAGAGGAATTTCTTACATGTTTAAAATAATTTTCTAATTGTCTACTTTGTCCTTATTCCCAGTCTGAATTTGGGGAAAATGGGGATCGGTCTGCTCTGTGCTGCGGGCTGAGCCTGGCACTTCGCTTTGCAATCAACAACTGTGTGTGCACATGTCGAGATGCTGGCGCAGTCTGGTGCCACTGGCCTTTAAGACGTCCTAGTCTTTGCGGTCCCAGGTGCCCCTCTGTTCATGTGTAAACAGCAAAAAAAAAAAACCAAACAAAAAAACTTAGTATTAAAGAATTACTGTTACATTTTGGGAAAAAAAAATCCATTTTGCAAAAAAAGAAAAAAACCATAGTGATGACAGAAGAGAGAACGTTGGCCTCAGAGGGATTTTGTGAATCCCGGTCTTTCCTAGGATTAGCGATTGGAAGTGTTCTCCACTGGGGGTATGCAGGGGTACCTTTGAGCTGTCCTACAAATAACAGCACTGGCCCAGGAATGAGGTGGCACTCAGAGTCCTTCCAGCCAAGTAAATGGGCCTGGATGGGTCGCTAGCAGAAGATGCTAAGAGTAGGTGGCTGTAGAGGTGGACATGTGATTCCTGAGGCTGCACCAAGGCTGCTCGTCACAATGGCTGTATGAAACTGGAACAAAATGAGAGAGGGAGGGAGGCAAGTGGGGGACAAGGGCATTTTCTTATTCTATGTAGAAAAATAGGACATTTTAGGATGGAAGGAGGCCAGAAAGCGCACTGAGAGCTGCCTCCTCTTTTCTGAGCCCTGAGCTCTGGTACAGGGTAATTTTCCTCCCGACACCTGTCGAAACATTTTTAAAAGCAAAACAGCCGTTCCCACTAGTGACTCCTATTATTGCCTTTGGTGAATTTCCTGCGCTGGAACCATCCTCTCTGGGAGGGGATGGTGGTGCTTTTCCTCCACGGGGCCCCAGCTGCAGGGCATTACTGTCCTCTCCTGAATTTCCAGGGGCTGAAGTTCTCACTCCCCGGCAAGCCATGCTTGCCATTCTTCATCCCATTTCAAAATAAAATCCGAGTCCCTGGATCATCAGAAGGGAAATCTTTGGTCCCAGGAGGATCTAGGGCCTTCACATATCCTTCTCTGCAGGAAAACTCCACCTCATCCCAGAGGGAGAAGGTGCCTAAGCCTCCCTGGGAGTTTCATTTTCCCATGAGGCTTTGCTGCTAACTTGGAGAAAACTCCTGGGCCCCAAATGAAGTTGGCCATTTCTGCTCTATTTCCCCTGAGGCTCTGGTCTCAGCTGTGAGAATCAAATCAAACCAGTCCTTGTGAGGAGTCTAGAATTTCCTACACTTTGCATTTGAGAAGACTGGACTCCCGTGTTGCCCTGTGTAGACTCTCATCGTCCTTGCCAACCCCGGTGGACAGAGGGAGGCCTCTGAGGAGAGAGCCAAGGTCTCAGTGTCACTAGTCTGCTCAGAATACAGGAGAGGGCCTCATGGGAGCGGCTGCCCAGTAAGTAAATATTGGTTGAACGAATGAGGAAAAATGTAGCCAAGTAACATTTAAAAGGGTGTCCAAGTGAAAATAAACAAAGAGCTAAGAGGGAATTGGGTCAGCCGATCTACCAGTCTCTGCCAGCACGTGGCCCTCACAGCCAGGCCCTGGGCCTCTCCGCACAGCCCCAGCCTTTCCCCATCCCAACCACACTGGCCCAGTCCACACAGATGAGCTTCTGCCTCAGGTTCCCTGCTGAGTATGTCAGCCCTTGCTGGACCTGGAGCCCTGCACTGAGCCCCAGTGTGCTGGGATCGGGTCCTGTCTCCCTGCCTGGCTTCTGCTGGTCCCTCCACAGAGGTGAAGACAGCCCCTCTCCCGACCAGCTGCCGGCCGACTTTTGCTGCAAAAGTTTCCGTGTCTGGCAATATACCTCCAAGCCCAGACTTCGAGGGTCGCCAGGCTCCCACTGCCACGCTGACCCGCAAGATGAGCCCCGCCTCAGAGGCCAGTACCTGCGGAAGCCATACCCACGTTGCCTCACCACTCTGACTGCCAGGCCTTCTCAGTCCCAGCTGTCTCCTTGTCTCCAGCAGGCTACCCTGCTAAGGACACGGCCTAGCCCGCCACTGAGCCCCACCCAGGATTCTGCCCAGGGACACACAGAGGACATAGCACTAAGTGTTAAATGGGAGCTGTGCCGAGTTCATCCCTGTGTCAGATGCAACAGGGCACCTGTCACCAAACCTTCCTCATTGGCCCCCATCACCACCCAATCACATTGGTCACAGGCAGCTCTTCCTGGAAGAGACACAGTTTTCCTTACACACCAATGACATCCCAGTGGCCAGCTTTCACCAGAGCACTAAGTGAGATCATCACAAACTGACCTCATGTCAACACATCCTTAGGAACAGCCGCTACGTCTAGCCACTCGGGCCTCTCTGAACTGCTTTCCTCAGGGCCCGCGTCTCAGGGTAGCCTCGTGGGCAAGGCTTCACTGCGAAAGCGTACTTCGGCACTTCTAGATACAAGTTCCCTTGACTGGGACCCAAGAAAAGCCCATCTGTACCGCAGTACCTTCTATGGTGGTAGGACAAATACCACTAGCCCGCTAATGAGCCTTTATGGAGTACCCACCACGTGTCCCACCCTGGGCCTGGCCCTTCCCATTCACGCCCCGGAAACACTCCACGGAAGGGTGAAGTGATTGGCCCAGGGTCACAAGTCACTAGTAAGGGGGGGAAGAAGCAGGGTTGTGACCCAGGTCTCTCTCACTCAGAAGTCTTAGCTCTCATTGCCACCTCGATTATCTCCCCGTCCTTGGCCCGGCTCGACCTGTCTTAATCAGAAGCTTCAAAGCAACACGGGAAGATGGGGTCCTTGATGAGCAACCTGTGGGTCTGTCTGTAGGTAGGCGAGCATGAGGTAGCTACTTAGGGGCCCCGTTTCTCTGCTTCCTCAACAGACTGAGCTCCTTGAAGGTAGCTACGGAGTCTGAGCCACGATACACTGTAGCACCGAGTACGAGGCTTGAGACAGAGTGGTGTTTTGGGCGGGATCCATGATCAGCACCATGAGAGGGCTGAAGGGCTACAGGGACGCAGAGGTAAAACGATCATATCAAGCTGAGGGTCCAGAGCTGGGACTTGAAATATAGGTTTGTTTGTTTGTTTGTTTTAAATTGAGGTATAGTTTATTTACAATATTGTGATAGTTTCAGGTGTAGAGCAAAGTGATTCAGGTATCTATATCTGTATCCGAATCTATGTAATCTCTCTATAGATACAGATATATTGATAGATACAGATATAGATTTTTTTTTCAGATTCTTTTCCCTTATAGGTTATTACAAGATACTGAATATAGTCCTGTGCTATACAGTAGGACCTTGTCATTTATCTATTTAATATATAGGAGTGTGTATCTGTTAATCCCTAACTCGTAATTTATCCCTCCCCCCTTTCCCCTTTGGTAACCATAAGTTTGTTTTCTATGGTTGGTGAGTCTATTGAAATAAATGTTTGATTTTAGACAGGTGAATCTAAGGGGGAAGATGTGCCAGGTAAAGGGATGGGCATAAGCTAAGTCATGAAGTCAAAGCAGAGGCTCAGAGAGTCTTAGGGTAACAGCAAAGACTAAATCTGGCTGGAGCACAGGGAGTGTGGAAGGGATGAGATGAAAAGTTGGAGGGCAGGTTGGGGCCAAATTGTGCACGACAGAGTCACAGCGTTCACAGCCACTGACGACGGAGCAGCTGCGATGGGTCACGTGCTGGGCCAGATGCTCTGTATTTATTATTATTATTTAAATTTTTATTAGAGAACAGTTGATCTACAACGTTGAGTTACTTTCTGCTGTACAGCAAAGTGTATCAGTTATACATACACATATATCCACTCTGTTTTAGATTCTCTTCGATCCTTACAACAGCTCCATGATGCATTTATTATCTCCCTTTGACATATGAAAAAACAGAGGCTCAGAAAGAAAAGTAGAGTAAGGTCACGTATAAGATAGAGCTGGCATTCGAAGTCAGATCTGCTTAGATCTAAAGCCCAGCATCTTCTCCCCTGTTCTCCACTGAACAGATGAACTAGGGAAGGCTTTGAATGTCAGGTGGAGGAGGGCCTGCTCCTGGGAGGTGATGGAAGGCAGGGCAGTAGGTTGAAAGAGTGAAATCTGAGAAGGGAAAGACTCTCAGCTTTTCATGGTAGCAACTATTCTAACTGCTCTGTCACTCGGGCAGCATCTTGGATCCTGGGTTTCGTGAGGATGAAGAGGATATGAGGAAGCCTTCTAGAAGTCAAACCCCGCAGCAAGGCTAACAGGAGTCAAGGTGAAGTTTCTGTAGACCTGTTTCTTTCATGGTCTGGTAGCAGCCAAATGGAAGAAAAAACATAAGCCCTTCATAAATGGTTTGCAATGGTCAACAATGAGTTTCCTGTGTATTTAAATCAGGCCCATTGGAAATATGTAAATTTTCATCTAAATACTTTGATCCTTCCGATTGGGAGGTTCTTTGAGAAACTGTCCTGAGTCTGTGGCCTTCTGTTTATTCGATCTCCGGGCTGGCTGGGCTGGGGAGACTCACCCTAGAATTGTCTCCGCCGAGGCCTAGAGGACTGTTGCATAGGAGCCCGCGGCTCTCCCTCCAGAACTCATGCTATTTGACCACAACACTGGCCTGTTCTCTAGCAAAGGCTAGGCTAGAGTAGACCTGACCTGCAGATGGGCCTGCTGTTCAAAAGGCTGGGCCTACAGCAACACGGAAGTTCCTACCGGCAAAGGCCCAGTGCCGTGTGAGAAACCTCTGGAATGCATGATCAATGTGCCCCAGACAGCAGGCTGCCTCACACTAGAAGGGGTTGCAGAGGGTGTCTAGGCCACATGGTACAGATGCGGAAAGTGAGAGCATCTGGGCAGGGCAGCAGGCTCCCACAGGCCACAGAGTGTGTTCAAGCTGCTCTCTGGCCTAAAGCCCAGGGCTCAGAAGTTCTTAAGAACAATTTGACAAGTTCCAAAAGACTTCTTTCGGATGAGTTGTTTTGAGTTCAAATCACCTCAGGACGGAACTGCTGCCTATTTGCCCTTTTGACTTTCTTTGGCTTCCTCACCTAATAACATAAACAATAATAGTAAGACAGTCGACAGCAGCTTGCATGTGCATTTTCCCCTGGACTCTTCACAACAGCCCTATGAGGTTGATAGAGCGGAGATTTTTAAGCCCGTTTATACCAAGGAGAAAACTGAGGCTCCAAGGAGTTAAGAAACTCATCCAAGTCAAGCAAGTGGTAGAGCTGAAACTTGAATCGAGTAATTCTATTCCAAGCCCAGCACTCTTTCCCCTCCCATGGCCTTCTCCGGGAGCGGTACCAGTGAAGCGGTTTTCTGCAAAAGCAAATCGTGGTCTTTCCCAAGCTGCGCTCAGTTGAGATAAAGTATTTGCATGTGACCTTGTCCCCTCCGCAGCCCCTAGAGATCACACCCCCAGCCACCTGGGGCCCAGCACAACCGCTCTAAGTCCCAGCTAAGGCCTCACTCCATCCAAGATCACCTGGGGACTTGAGCTGGCCCTTCCACCCCTCCCTCTGTGGCAGAAAAGACTCACATGCAAATGAAGTGGGACATTCGTATTTGCATTGGGGGAGATCAAATCAAACATGATGACCACATCCACTAAATATTCCAGGCATTTCCTTTCCAGTTTTCCTGCCTGTCACCCATTCAATCTGGTGTAAAAGGGCCATGCAAGAATGTGATAAATATTTTTTCCTTCCTAAACTGGCATTTAGCATGAAGAGAGAAGCACTGGGGTCAGAGAGTTAACTGTTGAAATATTTGCTTTCACTGGGCCAAGTATCTGTGGGAAGGAGTTGGGGTCGTTCAGGATCGAGGTATCACCGGAGGGGAAATGTAGGCGCGATGTTCAAGGTGGGCTTAGTCCCAAATCCACGGCCGGGACACATACCATCTTTGCTGTGCTTCAGGCTACTCAGAGGCAGATGGGCCAAGAGGTGGACACGCTTTGTGAAGAAATAGGCTTGTGCCTAGTTGCTGCTTGGCTACTTAAAAGCGTGTTACTTTTCCTGCGTGGAATTTGTCTCGAAGGACAGTGAACGGGTGTCTGCTTAGGACTTGTGGAAAGGGTGACCAGCAGTACGCGTGAGGCAGGTGCGGGCAGGACCCGCATGAAACCCTCAACTGGGCTGGCAGGAGGCCACTTCCTACCCTGACCAGAAGGCCTGTCAGCTCCCTGATCACAGAGCTGGAACACAGGCCTGGAGGCAGAGAGGTTTTGCGTGAGAAGGGAGCTCAGGGATAGGATGAGTCAACGCCCTCAATCTGAGGCCAGAGAGGGGAGGGACTTGTGCAAAACCAAGAGCAAAGCTGGGGCCAGCGCTCAGGCTTCCAGACCCGGGGCCACGGTGCTTCTTGTGCTCCAGGCCACCCCCCACCATGTGGGCCACAGAGCTCAGGGGTGGACAAGCTACCTTCTTTCTCTCTTGCTGCTTGTCCCGAGGGGAGCCCCCTCCCAGGGCTTAGGAGAAAGAAAGTGGTGGCACGGATGACAATGTCCCCAGCAAAGAGGAGCTCTGAGTAGATCTAGGACCTGTTTGCAATAGAAACAGGAGAAGCGCCACCTCCCGACAAGCCCTTTCCCACTGGACTGGACCTTCCTTCTCAGATATGCTCCGTTCAAAGTTCACCAACTCTGTACGTGACTCCTGGGGCCTAGCTCAGCCAGGCTTTTCTGTGGGTCTGACGGACATAGAAAGCAGCAGCCTTCTAGAGGACGGGGCAGACAAGTTGCACTTAGAATGTGGTTTTTGAGTGTGTGAGACAGAGAGACAGAGACAGAGGAGAGGTGGAAGCAGCTGCTGATAACCCCAAAGGGAGCTTTGAAGTGAAAACCTGACGGAAGCTCTGAAGGCTGGCCTGTGTACCGAGCAGAACACCAGGGCTGTGGGTTACCTTGGGGAATGGACACTTTACAAAGCGCTTCTTGACAAGCTCCCTCATTTAACTTGCCCAGTGAGCCTGAATGGACGTGGCTGTGTGTGTGTGTGCATGCAGGGCTATCACTCCTGCCACCCCCCATCTAACTGATGAGGAAACCGGGGCTCAGAGGGCTGCCCACGGTCACACAGCCAGCATGTGGCAGAGCTAGGACTCAAAACCAGGTCTTCAGCCTCTCTTATCCCCCAGTCTTTTCATTATAAACAGTGTAGCCTAGGGGCTAGGAGGCCGGCCCTAGAATCAGAGACCTGGGTTCAAATCCCGGTTCTACTACTTTACTTACCTGATATGGTGACTGTGACCATTAAATGAACCAATATATGGTCATACTCCATGCTTAACACAAGTCCCAAAAGACCTTTCTCACCTAGAAAGGCAACAGGAAGTCTGGCTACTCTGTGCTAGACCACGAGCTGGGGGGATGGGCGGCATAGCTCTCGGCACCTTTGCCTGACCCTGCTTGGGCCAGTCCACGTGTACACTGGTAAGATGCAGATCAATGACATTTCCTGGGCCTCTCTACTCACCATCCACATCCAACCTTTTGTTTTTCTTTTCTGTCCCTTCCATAATGGAGGGAACTCTCCCCCCTCCCCTCAGCCCTGGGTGTAAAAAGAACACCCGGACCCTCCCTCTGGGTTTGTAGGCACAGAGGACAGAAGCACTTGCAGTGGAGGGACACTGCCCCCACCCCGCCCATGTACTCGGTCACATTCGGTCCACCCTCATCGAGTGACTGTGATTGCAGGCGAGCCCCAATACCAGGCTCTGCCAGGACACGGAGAGTAAGACCTTCCCGGCTTGGCTGGCTCCACAGCTTTCCCCTGGATATTCTCATTTTAGTTCCATAATCATGCCTGGCAAGAGTTGTCACCCCATTTTATAGAAGAAGGAAAGGAGGCTCTTAGAGGGATATGATTTGTCTGTCCATACTCACAGGGCCGTAAGTAGCCCAGCTGGGATTTGAATTCAGGTCTCTCTGTGCCCTAAGCCTATGTTCCTTTGGCTCTCCAGGGGCTGGACAGGAAGAGGTTTATAAGGAACTCTTTTTCTCCCAAAGGGGATCTGGGCCAGACCAGAGGAAGCAAGGGGCCTGGGCTTCTCAACTGGAAGACTCCGTGGCTGAGCTGACAAAAGAGCTACATGGAACCACGTGGCTGTGAGGTTAAATCCATGACTGCCTCTTACTAGCAGTCTGCTTAATTCAAGGTAGGCCTTGGCAGCGGTAGTCCTGGCTGGCAGTGTGCATGTGGTCAAGAGAGCATGCCCCAGAACCTCCATCCCCTTATGGCCCTTACTATCCTAAACTCCCATTACCCATTGTTATGGGCTGAACTGTGTCCCCCACTTTCCCTACGTTGAAGTCCAATACCTCAGAATGTGACTGGATTTGGAGATAGGGCGTTTAAAAGGGCAATTAGGTCAAAATGAAGTCATTAGGGGGAGCCCTAATCCAATATGACTGGTGTCCTTATAAAAAGAAGAGATTAAGACACAGACGTGTAGAGGAAAGATCACGTGAAGACATGGGGAGAAGGCCATCTGTGAGACAAGGAGAGAGGGCTAGAACAGATCTTTTCCTGACAGGCCTCAGAAGGAACCAACTCTGCAAGCACCTTGACTTTGGACTTCCAGCCTCCAGAAGTAGGAGACAATAAGTTTCTGTTGTTCAAGCCACCCAGTCTGTAGTACCTTATTACGGCAGTCCTAGCAAATGAATGTACCCACTTATAGAGCTCTATCCTCCCTGCTGGATCATGAGCTCCTTGAAGCCAGGAGCCCAGCACCAGCCCAGTGCCTGGTGCCCAGTGGATGGTCAGTTAAGAGTCACTGAAGGGGCTTCCCTGGTGGCGCAGTGCTTAAGAACCCGCCTGCCGATGCAGGGGACACGGGTTCAAGCCCTGGTCTGGGAGGATCCCACATGCCACGGAGGAACTAAGGCCGTACGACACAACTACTGAGCCTGCACTCTAGAACCCGTGAGCCACAACTACTGAGACCGTGCACCTAGAGCCCGTGCTCCACAGCAAGAGAAGCCACCGCAATGAGAAGCCCACGCACCGCAACGAAGAGTAGCCCCCGCTCGCCGCAGCTAAAGAAAGCCCACGCACAGCAACAAAGACCCAGTGCAGCCAAAAATAAATAATAAATAAATAAATAAAGAGTCGCTGAAGGCAAGGTTGCCTGGGGTGGGCGGGAGCATATCAGACTGGGAGGCAGGCTCCCCATTCCTTTCAGGACAGGTCTGGGGGGCCTGCCTGCTGCGCCTCCCTCCCTTGATCTTTGGCAGTCAGAGGGGGTCTCCTTCATGGAAGAGGGGGTGAGCATCTGCAGCAAGGAGCCTGGTAGCCCGTGCTCCTGGAGACTCCAGGTTGCTCTGGGAAATACTCCGTGCCGGCTCTCTTCTCCATACAGCATGGGGTGAGGGCCTTGACAATCAGGTTCTGGTACCTGAGCATCCCGTGTACCCGTAAGTCTGGGATGTCTGAAGCATGACGATTTGGGGAAAGGGGTGGTCGAGATCTTGGAAGTTAAGTAGGAAGTAGAATGTTAGGGTGAGGAGGGCCCTGAACACCAGGCCTCGGCTGGGACTTCGTTCTGAAGCCAGGGGAGAGCCAGGCCTTCGGAGCGGGAGGCATGACTTCACAGTGGGAGGAATGTCCTTCACAGTGGGGACAGCCTGGAGCAAGGGAGACAAGAGAGCGGGCTTTGCCAGCACCCACGTGCGATGTACGTAGTCTGAACCCCAGAAGCCAAATGGTGAGTGATGGCTGAGGGAGTGAGGCGTTTCTAATTGGGCAGCTGGGGCTATGGTAGGCTTCCTGGCCATGACCTGAAACTGTCCAGCCCTGTGTGCTCCCCAAGGTCAGAGGACCTTCCATTGTCTCCACAGAGTCCACTGCCAAGCTCAATCCGAGGGCCCAGCATAGAATCAAGAGTCTCTCAGGAGAGGTTTGTGGACCAAATTAATTTGCAGAAGAAGGAACGAATGCTAAGTTTCTGTTTTAACCCTGTAGAACAACCTTCCGCCCCCCAAAAGATGCAGGGAATGAAAAGTGGGGAGACTTCATTGTGAAAACCAGCTAATATTTAAACTCAAAACTTCAGAGGCACTCATGGAAGTCAGTTCCTGAGAGCAAAGGGGAGCTGCAACTTCCAAAGGGCAGTAGCCCTCTGTGATTTCCACAGACATGCAGAAGAGGAGAGTCCAGATCTACAGTGAACCAGCTCCATCCAGCAGCATTAATCATTGATGATGCCTTTGCATCTGTTTTGGTCTAACGATACAGGAAGAAAAGGCCTTTCCAGGGTCAAAGAAAATGCTGCGTTCAGTGTCACCCTTTGTTTATCTCCGAGCTCCTTTCTGTGAAAGTTCTGCAAAGCCCTCAGGGGCATGCAGGACAGCCCCATCCCCTGGGAAGAACAAAGGGCTTGTCTGTGAGTCCTTGGTCCTGCTGCCTGCGTATATATACTCTGACATACAAATGACATCCCATGCCACAGGTGAGATGGCTGATCAGTAAGAGAGGACTTGCAGCTCTTCTGGAATTTGTCCTCAGTAAAGCTGCCAAGACCTTCAAAGACTGGGGTCCACAGCGGGGAGTGGTTAGCACAGGTTGGTGGTAGGGCTGCGAGTAAAACGCAGAGAGCTTGACTCCTGGGCCCAGGCTCCTCTCACTGGACCATCCGGCCTACTTCTCAGGCTAGACCCACAAGTCCCACCAGTCTGACCATCGTGATAGAATTGTCTGGTCAAGTCAATGACAATTAATTTGGCTAATTTCTTTTCTGATCCCAATGATCACTTGTTTGCATTGGCCAGGAAATGAGTTTAAATGGACTGGTTGTTCAAATAGGTCCTTGACTACGGTTGGGCATAGAGGGCTTTGTCATTTAGAGTCCTGGGTTGTCTGTCACAGTTAACGGTACATCAAAGAGCAACAGATTAAGAACAGGCCTAACTGGTCCATCCAGACAACGGAATACTATTCAGGAATAAAAAGAAATGAGCTATCAAGCCATGGAAAGACATGGAGGAACCTTAAATGCATATTGCTAAGTGAAAGAAGCCAGTCTGAAAAGGCTACATGTTGTATGGTTCAATATATATGACATTCTGGAAAAGGTAAAACTATGAAGACAAAAGAAAAAAAGAGAAAGATCCAAGGTTGCCAGGAGTTTGAGGGTAAGTGGGGAGTGACGGGGGTGGAACACAGGGCATATTTAGGGCAGAGAAACTACTCCATGTGGTACTGTAATGGTGGATTCAGGACATTATGCATTTACTGAAAACCATAAAATTGTATAACACAAACGGTGACCCGAATGTAAACTATGGATTCGAGTTAATGACACCATATCAATATTGGTTCATCAATTGTAACAAATGCACCACACCAATGCAAGATGTTAATAATAGGGGAAACTGAGGGAGTATATGGGAACTCCCTGTATTTTCTGCTCCATTTCTCTGTAAACCTAAAACTCCCCCAAAAGTCTATTAATTAATAAAAATAAACATTGATAGAATAGGCCTAAGTGTCCAGATACAGGAGGAAACAGTGCAGGGCTTGAAAGCTTCTGTTCCGTAGCAGACAAACAGGCAAATGCCTGGTAGACTCTGAAACCGTGGCTAAAAGTCTTCGCCAACACATGAGGGTAAACACTGGACAATTTGGTCCTGTATCTGAGTACTTAGGAATAACTTTTTATAGGCATTATGTAGTCATGGTTTTGGTGATAATGCTGTATGTAGCTGAACAATGGCCCCAGAGCATATGAAAATGGAAAAAGCAAAACAAACTAGAAACTCGGAGGATAGTTGTCATTTTTTATATCAAAAGACTTCAAAATTTTCCCTTTCAATCTAGACCAACTGCATTACATCCTACGATTTTCTCACTGAAGGCAGAGAATGTGGTTACATACCAAGAAGTGGAACTCTTTAGCCTCTCATTGTTCTTCTCCAGCCTTGGTTTTTGTGCTAAGTCCTTGAGTGCCTAAGACCTGGAGCAAATAAACAGATATGGCAATAAAAACATAAAAGAATGCAGGAGACAAACACTACTGGGTTGACCTTATATGTACAATTGACAATTACGGAACACAGCACTTAGACTAAATTCTACACACAGTTCAAGGTACTTCAGCATAAGTATCATTAACTCTGGCTTTTGTTGAGTGAGATCCCTGGAGGTGGGACCACTTTCAGACAGTTCAAGAGATCCCTCTAAAACACATTCTTTTCACAAGAGAGAAGACTTGGTATTACAGAGATGGCAATCCTTCCAAAATTGATCCATAAATTCATTTCAATTTCAATAAAAATTCTAATAGATTTTTTCATCAGACTTGACAAGCTGACAATAAAATTTACATGGAAGAGCAAAGGGGCAAGGATATGAAAAAAACACTCACGAAGAAGAAGAAAAGAATGGGCAGGGGATAATGCCACCAGAGAGCAACATTTCTTATGAGCCTACAGTAATAAAACTATGTGGTATGAGCATAGGGGCAAAGTAAATCAGACCACTGAAACAGAACAGAAAGCTCAGATGTAGGGAACCTTTGTATATGACAATGATAGAACAGCAGAGAGGCAGGGAATGGATAGACTATTTAATAAATAGTGCTTAGATGATTGGATAGCCATGTGAAAAAAAAGGAAATCCCTATACAAAAATAAGTTCCAGGTGAATTATAAAGCAATATGTAAAAATAAAACATTAAAACACTAAAAGAAAATAATGGAGACTATATTTATGATAAGGCAGGACTCCTTAAGAGAAAAACACAAGCCATACCATAAAATATTAACAAATTTGACTTCTTTTAATTAAAACACTTATAGAACAAAGACAACATGAAGTTCAAAGACACCTACAGACTGCGAGAAGATATTTGCAACAGATATAAGTGGCAAATATTCGCATTCATAACATCGTAAAACATTCTCAGGTCAAAGAGTAAAAGACAACTAAAATGGAGAAAAACAAAACAAACAAACAAAGAAACCATGATCGGGCACTGCATAGAGGGTGAGACCTGAAAGACCATTCAAGATATGAAAAGCTAGTCAACTCCCTACTTATCAGGGAAATACAAACTAAAGCAAGAAGACACCTTTCATGCCCATCTATTTGGCAAAATAGTAAAGTCTAACAGTATCAGGAATGTTGTTGACGATGCGGACGTACACTGTTGCTGCAAGCACAAGCTTGGCCTGACTGCTTTGGAGACCACTCTGATGATGCCTCGTAGACAGTTGCTTAAACGATTACTTACGGTGGAGCTCAGATAGCTCACTTTAGACCTTTGCTCTTTTCTAAATTAAGTACTGAACACTAAACATTTCTCTATAAATCTTAGCTGCACCCCACAAATTTTGTTATGTCATGTCTTCATTTCCATTTAGTTCAAAACATTTTCTAATTTATCTTGAAATGGGTTATTTAGAAATGTGTCGTTTAATAACCATATATTGAAATAATCAAGAAAGTGAGAAGATGACCCACAGAATGGGAGAAAATATTTGCAAACCATACACCTGATAAGGGACTTGTATCTAGATATATATAAAGAGCTCTTTGAAAAAATGTTATTGAAGTATAGTCGATTTACAATGCTGTATCTAATTTCTGCTGTACAGCAAAGTGACTCAGTTATACAAATATATATATACATATATATTCCATTCATATTCTTTTCCATTATGGTTTATCACAGGATATTGAATAGAGTTTCCTGTGCTGTACAGTAGGACCTTGTTGGTTATCCCTTCTATATATAATAGTTTGCATCTGCTAATCCCAAACTCCCACTACATCCCTCCCCCACCCTCCCTCCCCATTGGCAACCACAAGTCTGCTCTCTATATCTGTGAGTCTGTTTCTGTTTCGTAGATAGGCTCACTTGTGTTGTATTTTAGATTCCACATTTAAGTGATATCCTATGGTATTTGTCTTTGTCTGACTTACTTCACTTAGTATGATAATCTCTAGGTCCATCCATGTTGCTGCAAAAGGCATTATTTCCTTCTTCTAATGGCTGAGTAATATTCCATTGTACATATATACCACAGCTTCTCATAAAGAACTCTTACAACTCAACAATAAAAAGACAAGCAAAAAAAATACAATGTTTAATGTTATTCCCAAAGAAAATGTTTCCTAACTGAACTCTCCTGTCAAAAATATTTGTTCTATTTAATAATGCTTATCACCTATTATACAGATGCCCTGTGACAAAAATAATCTTTTGAGATGAGGTAAAAACCTCAATAGTATCTCTCCTTCTTATTTTTTTTCTCATTTATCTGCAATCCTTTATCATAAAGTAAAACAAACAAGAAAAATACTAAATATACTGAGCACGTGTTCAAATAATTTCGACTCCTGACAGTTACTTGGCATTGACATGATGCTTCCATGGGTCTGATTGGCTCAGATTAAATATTTCATACCCAAATTTGGCTTCCTTCTCTATTTGACCACAGCCTTACATGGTGACACAGCTTTTTGTTCCAGCATCAATCCTGAAAAATACGGTGGCCCATTTGGTTAGAGCAATGTGGACTGCAGATGCAGTCTGTCCAGGGCTCAGCTAGCAGCCCAACCACACTGTACCTGTGAGTCGCGGGGGTCACCTCACCATTCCTGGAACGCCAGTGGAGTAAATGACAAGAGAGCAGGAAAGGAGTCAGTGAGGACTCAAAGCTATGTTAACCAAGAACACCAGATTTCCCAGGACAGGAGCACTTCCAATAGTTGGCTTCATTGACCCGGCTCTAAATACATCTGTTCTTATCAGACTATGGTCTAGAATTGTAACTTCAGGGCTAGGAGATCTCGGATCCAGCCAGAATCACCTTTCCTTATTTGGTATACTTGCTCTCCCCTGCCTACTTCCCATTAGGGGCTGATTGGCAGTGAAGTCCCTAAGATGAAAGAAAAGTCGGCTAGGAAGTGGAGTCTGGGAGTAGCCAGGACAAAGCCGGGGAGGTCAAGCATCTGTGACATGCCACTGAGTCTCTGAACCTTCAATTCCTCGTCTATCGAATGTGCATCTCATACCCACCCTGCCACACCGGATATGAGGATTCAGTGTCAGAATGCACAGAAAGAGCCCCTAAAAGCTCTGGCACAGAGCCAGCCCTTATGTTGATTAAGAGTCGACCCCTGGGGCTTATGGGAAGGGGATCCTGGGTAGCCAGCCCAAGACGGGAAATAGCTCCAGAGCCGAGCCCTCAGTCAGCACAGCTTCCTCCACGCCACACAGGACGACAGCTTGGAGAACGGGCCCCATGGATGGGTGGTCACACGGCTTGCCCTAGTTGAAAGTCAGCATCTTCTGAGTGCACAGGACCATATGACAACATGTTCACTGGGTACTTTGGGGGAAGCAGCCGCCGGGCAAAAGAATCATCCAGCAAGTCCTCTCAAAACCCCAATTCAACCTAGAATAGATGCTATGCAAGGCCACTGCAGGGTACTGCTTAATTGAGGTGACTCTTTTCCTCACCACTCTTTCCACCTTCATCCAGTATCTTTTAGTTAATTGTCAAAAGGTTGTGCTCTTTGAAGCACCTGCTGTTCCAGTGACTGCTACAGCTGGGACTTTGAGGCTGCCTGACAATTTCCTAATTCTGATCCTAAGTTGAGGACACTGCCAGAGCAACACAGGAGTGGCAGAATATCTAGGGTAACCGTGCCATGCCACGTTGACTTCTGTGGCTTGTTCAGTACATTCTGGATTTATTATCCTCTTTAGCTGCTGTGACCTTGAGGAAAAGCCATCTGAATTGTACTGTAAGTATAGCTCACTTAAGAAGGGGGATCTGCTCTACATCTATTAAATGATGTCTTTCAAACTGAAATGAGTGTCTTTGGAGTGACACTGTCTTGGATTACCCTTTTGAATTATCCATGCTCCTTCCTTTAACACAACAGAAGGCTGGCATCACCATCACACCTCATTCTGGGGAGTTGGGCAGAGATAGTTAGAAGGAATTTTTATTAATATCTGTGAATGGGTACTCTAAAAATAAAGGAAATGCTTTTTAAAAAAATAACTGCATTGAGACAATGCCTACTTTCACAGAGCTTAACACGTGTTGCCATCATCTGTTTGATGGCATCTATCCTTAAAATCAATTTGTAAGTATGTACTGAGTATCTGCCATATATGAAAGAGAACATTCCACACTGTAAACACAGAAGCTTAAGTAATCATAGAAGACGTGATGCTGTCACTTGAGTAAGAAGAGTACAAGAAATGGAGAGGGAACTTGAATTTCTGTGTACCTACTATGTGCCAAGCTCTATGCTAGGTTCTCTCTCTCTCTCTCTCGCCATACACACACACACACACACACACACACACACACACACACACACACACACACATATATATTTATAGTTACATGTCTATAATTTTAATTTTCTTAAGAACCATAGAAAATAGGTGTTATTAGCTCCTTTTAAAAATGAAGAAAGTTGAACTGGGTAGATATTGAGCAGGTTATACATGGCCATACAAGCAGTATGAGATACAGGCAGGATTCAATCCCAGTCTATCTGACTCCAATGACTGTGTTCTTTTTACTATACTGCGTTGATATCTAAAAATATGGTTCTTCAGATCTGCGGCAGGAAATGTCCATGATGATCCTGGATTATCTTACCATACCTAGCAAGGAAGCAAAGACTACTAAAGTCATGTAAAAAGGACTTAAGGAGCCAGTTTAAAGAGGCTCCCAGTGGCCAATGCAAGCCTCAATATGAATAAGAACAATGGATCAAAATACATCAAATATGTTTAAATCCATAAATTCATCATTATACTTTTAAAAAAAAATCACTCACTGACTTTACTTGCAGATGCTGGCGAACTAGCTCAGTATTTTGAATCAGGCATTTATCTTACCTTCTTATAGAAGCTGTGCCCTCAGATAACCAAGTAGTAGATAAACAGACATATTCCAGCTAACAAATAAAGAAGGAAATATAAAATAAGAATATAACAATTTTGCAATCCTTCATGAATGAGTGAATCTAGACTTGATCATCAGTGGCTGACATCAAAAGAGACAACCAGATCATATGTCTGACATAGTCTCACCAAAACCAAAACAAAAAGCAAAAAGCTTAAACATGAATCTGATCAAACCTCTAAAATCAACGTGTTTTTGCAATCAGCAAAATTCAGACTGTGGGAAATGCTACAGGGAAAAGAATACGTGTTCTTCAAAAAACTAAATTGCAAGATGAAGAAAGGTCAGGGGGGAACCTGTAGGTTAAAGGAGACTAAAAGACTATATCAATCAATTACAGTATCTATTCTTATTTAGGGCTTTATTCAAACAAACAAGAATCCTTTTACCCCAATTGTAAGATAATTGGAAACTGGAACACTGGCTGGATATTTGTTGATTTTAGTGAAGTTTTGTTCATTTTGAGCTGTGATCATTGCATAGTGGATATTTTTAAGAGTCCTAACACTTTAGAAATACATACTGAACTATTTACAGCTGAGGTCTGCAATTCGCTTCAAGATATTACAGAAAGAGGGAAAGTGAATGTGGTATAGATGAAAGAGTGGCCATGGGTTGATCATTTTTGAGGTTTGGTGATGGGATTAGGGGTGTCCTTATATAATTCTACCTGCTTTTGTATGTCTTTTTCATAATGAAATGATATAAAACATATATATGATTTGAAGAGACATACATACAAAATCCCACATCTTGGAATTGATCCTACAGATATACAGTGGAATCACACCATATGCATATGCGAGTCATACAGATTCAAAAGTAGGCACTCGGCATACAGAGAGGGAGAGGGGAGAGAGGTGTGAGAGAGACAGAAAGAGACAGAGACAGAAAGATAGAGGAAAGAGAGTTGAGAGAGACAGAAGACAACAATTGAGATGGTGTAGCAAGTTGTGCCTACCATTCTTCTCAAAGACCCTGCTCTGCCCTAGAGAGAATGTAAAGTAGATGCTGTGATTCTGTTAATCCCTCAGTAAGTCTCAATCCCCATGTGCCTCTCACAGAGTGAGCATCTCGTTGTGATGCTGGTATATAAAGATGCATACATGTCATTCAACATGGCTCATAAGTACAAGCTCATCTCATCAGGTGCTGAGCCAAAGACCCAGAGATCTACTTCAATACTGGAGGACAAACAGGCAAACAGACTCTGCTGGAATGATAAAGATATGGTATGTCGGCCTTCCTAAAGGAATTTTAAGGGTGTTTTTGACTATATGGGATTTTCACTGTATGTGGTAGTTAAATAATCTAACAAAAGATGCCAAAGTCCACTGTACCCCACACGGGTGTGCAAGGATATGTGTAAAATATTTTTAATATTTAATATACCATCGTCATATTTTAAAAACTGGAGAAATCCCAAATGTTCACTAATAGAGGATTGGTTAAACACAGTGCATCCCCACAATGGAATACTTTACGGAGCCTTTACAGAGAAGAAGGTAGATATTTCCCAACCACCGATAGGAAAAGATGTCCAAGACATAGCGTTACATGGAAAAAGCACATGGCAGCACAATGCATGTGGTGTGCTTCCATTTTTGTAAATAACAAAAGGGATAAAGATGTACCTATGGACACGTACACACCATTGTTTATTACAGGACATTTCAAGAATACACAGGAAGCTGGCAATAGTGATAGACTCTGATGAGAGGGGATGGGACTTTAGAGTGGGAGAGTTACTTCCCTTGCAGTGTACACTCTTCTATATAGTTTGACATCTTATCATGTTCATGTATCAATACTGAAACTTTTGCTGAAGTATAACATACGTATAGAAAAGTGCATAGTTCATACCTGTACAGCTCACTGAATGAGCATAAAGTGAACACACCCAAGTAACCACTACCCGGGACCCCAGATAGAACGTTCCCAGTCTCCAGAAGCCCAGTCAGGCCCATCATCTTCCTCCCCTCCCTCCTGAGAGTTAGCACTATTCCTGATTTCTAATACAATCGTTTAATTTTGTCTCTTTCCAAATTTTATAGAACTTGAGTCACACAGCGCATGCATTATCTAGGGTCTGACTTATTTTGGTCAGCATGATGTTTGTAAGAGTTTCCCATGTTCTTGTAAATTTGTACCGCATTCCATTGTACACATGCACCACAATTTATTTATATATTATTCACTGTTGATGGACATTTGGGGTGTTTCTGTTATTTGGCTGGCACTAAATAATGCTCCAATGGACATCCTTGTATGTGTCTTTCGGTGAATACATGCAGTGGAATTACGGGGTCGATTGCTGGGTCATAGGGTCGATGTTTGTTTAGCTTTAGTAGATACTGCCAAACAGCTTTCCAAAGTGGTTGTACCAGTTCAGCCTTCAGCTAGCAGTGTATGCAAGTTGAATTAACTTTTCAAACAAACAAGAACAAAAACAAAACCCTAATTCGATTCATATAAGCATTGTTGATTTGACTGGTATTTCTGTGTTATATTCTGTTTCACTTGTAAAAGTTAAAGACATGGGTCACTATGTTACCACATGTGCTTATGCAAGGTTCTTGTGACAAATCCTCATTTGAGTTTCATGTCAGGGAGAAGATGATCTTAAAAGAGGAATATAGCTGCTTTCTGGTCCTCAGATAATACATACCACTGTAACCCTTAACCTGGACCGCCAAGAAATCCGGAGTTAATGTCAGTGTTCGACAGCTATAGCATTCCGCTCGTCCAAAGTATTTGGTGATATCGACTCTTTCTTTTTCAAATAGACAATTCTGTTCCATGTCTTACTTTGCATTATGTTTAAACCGGTAAGCTTCTGCAAATCCTTTTGGAAATAAAGGGGAAAGGTTAAATTGTAAATGAATAAAGCAAAAATAGTTCTAGTCCCAGATGGTGAAGTTTTAAAACAAAATTTAGGAAACTAAGGCTAATGCAACCCCAACAAGAAAAGTACAGAAAAGAAGCAGTATAGAATGCAGTGTTCTGTAATTTGTGATTGGCCAATCACCCTGTCACATGGCTGGTGGCCTAGGTAATGTCAGGCTTGGATGAGTCCTAGGTTCTCACCAAACAAAATGCCGTGTTTTATCTTGATGGGAGAAAGGTGGCAAAAGCAGTGCTCTCCCGGGATTTGGGAATTTTTGACTCAATAGCCTTTGGACAAGACCCTCTCCCCAGACAAAAGTCCAATTTCTTCTCCTTGAACTGGAATTAAGTCCACATTTGGAAGGGACACTCAATCTACTACCACATTTCTCAGTCGGGTATTGCCCCCTTGGAACATCTTCCTAGCTGTGCTTCCGGGCAGATCGAATCCCACATCCTTCCTGGTCACTGTCAGAGTGAACCCTAGCCAATCCAGAGGTCCACTTTCCTCACCTTGGGATGCTGCTCGGATGTTCAGTTGATGCTTCATGAATGTATCAATGAACTTCTTAGATCTCACAGTAGTGACCAGATGGTCTTAATAAGAGCTCTCCATTTGGCTCGGGGCTAAGTCTATGCTCAGCTTCAAATGGATATCACAAAGAATAGCAGCTCAAGGGAGAAAGAGAGCCTGGGCTGAGGTCCCAGTAGCGTTTCCAAAGATCTGGAATTCGAATGGAACTTTGAAAAATAGATAAGGTATAAAGGTAATAATAAACCTGATATTTGGAAAATCACATATGCAGAGCAATATGCCTACAGACCAAAGTAGAGGGAATGAATATCAGGAAAGGAAATTTGGGTCAGTTCACAAGGCCTTGAATGCCAAACAAAGGAATTTAGATTTTATGCAATTATTGAAGATTTTTGAGTAGGCTGAGAAGAGATCACGACAAAAGAATTATTTCAGGAGATGAATCTGGCTTGGGGAAGAAAATAAGTAGAGATTGTACTGCTACTGCTATTATCCAGGCAAAGACAACTAGTGCCTGAAGTTGGGAGAGAGCAACAGAGACGGAAAGGCAGAAACAAGAAGAGTACAAAGGAAAAATCACCAGGGTTCAGAAGTGATTAGATGTACAGAAGGAGGCAGAAGGGAGAGCTGAGAATGCCACTGAGGCTTGGAGCCCGGAGAACCATGGGACAGACACCTCTACCACATGTGGCGGCATCCTTTGTAATAACAAAAGACTAGAACCAACCCAAATATCTGTCAATATGGACTGACTGGTTGAACAAACTATGGTTCCTCTTTGGGATGGCATGCTATACAGTTAAAAAAAAAAGGGGGGGCTTCCCTGGTGGCGCAGTGGTTGAGAGTCCGCCTGCCGATGCAGGGGACACGGGTTCGTGCCCTGGTCCGGGAGGATCCCACATGCCGCGGAGCGGCTGGGCCCGTGAGCCATGGCCTCTGAGCCTGCGAGTCCAGGGCCTGTGCTCCGCAATGGGAGAGGCCACAACAGTGAGAGGCCCACGTGCCGCAAAAAAAAGAAAAAAAGGAGCAAGGAAGTTCCCCATACGGTGACGTGGAACAATCTCTAGGACACGTTAAGTGGAAAAGGGGGAGCAGAGCAATGTTTGTAGTACATGTTACATTTGTGTAAGAAATAGGGGATGGAAAACTACTTATTCTCACTTGTTTAATATTCAAACATACAATGGATGCATAAACCAAAACCTAATAAACATGATTGCTGTAGAGGGAGGGAGGATAAAGAATGGAGGTAGGATGGAAGCAGGACTTTTAGAATATCTCCTGTTATATCGTTTTGACTTTGGAACTATGTAAATGTTTTATACAAATTAAATTTAACAGGGGAAGGAAAAACAATCCCCAAAACCCAGAAAAAAAAATGAAGCAAATGAATCAAACTGTGTATCAACTTGGTAACATAACCACACAGAGAAAAATTACTTCAAGTGACTTTAAAACACAGTACTTTGACTACCTCCCTAGCAGAATTTATTCTAAAGGCAAAAGGAAGAGCAAAGACATCTTAAATTGCATTCGGTAGTCTTGGTAGTAACACTGGAATTGTTCCTTTGAAATTGTTACAGATATAATATAGGGGAATGCAAGTAATTGTATTAATATCATTAGGAACCAAGACTTTCAGAGTGGGAGAGAAGAGACAGTTACAAAATCAAAGATGTTAAGTAAAAGCCTATACTCTTAAATTCAACTTTGAACTATCAGTAGGAACTCATCACTTTCCCTTTTTAAAAAATACGCGTTTTCTAAATTCTTTTAACTAAAAAGAAAAGACCTGACAACCTAGCAGCGGTGAGGAAACCCAGCCCTCAGAAGGGACTTAACCTGCACACCGCAGTGAAAGTTCCAAGTCTTAACCACTGGACTGCCAGGGAATTCCCAGACTGTGCTCTCTTAATACCATTTTACATCAAGAGGAACTAGAGCTCTTTGGAGAAATGGCTGACTCCAGGACTGGGTTTGGAATTGTACAAGATGAGCCCGAAACATCTCATCAAACCTAAAATCAAGAAATCTATCATGACGAAAGGAAACAGAAGCCAACTTGAAAGGACCCTCACTGACCTAAGATGAGACAACTTTAGCAACCAAATGAACGACTAAAATGGATCGAAACACATTAACAATCCATTGGTTCATAGCAATACTTAAAAAGACTTGGTTGGTCACCATTGGAGGTTGCTAGGATACCAACTCATTCCGAAAATTGATGCTTTTTAAAGGAAGGTATCGAACATTTATCCTGCCTTTCTTTTTTTGTTTACACTGTAATTCAAGGTAACCAAATGGCTGATAAGTAAAATTCTTCTTTATAGAAAAGCCCCAACTAATAAATGAAGAAGGAATAACAATTAGAAAAATGCCATTTTGCAACTCTTAATGAAATAATGGACCTAAGCAGTAATCATCCCTGGTTGTTAAAGCCATTAGGGGAAGGGGTGATGGGATCTTTATAATGGAGGACTCCAGGTGATACTATCTGAGCCCACTGATCAATGTTAGTATAGCTAAAAAGTGGGGGCAATCAGACATTATTTGCCTCATGAAATAACGGGATAGAAGGTACACAGCCTTGACTGTGAAGTATTCTTTCCCCAGAATTTCAACCTCCATCTAATCAAAGCCTCTAGACATAGCTACCAGTTTACAGAGGATAGAGAAACGAGTTCAAGGGACAATACGAGGAAACAATCAAGCCAATTGAGAATGTGAGACATTCTTCAGGGCAAATGACCGGGTTTCTCCAACAACTCAAAAGCAATAAAAGACTTAACGAGACATAACCAAGTGCAATGTGTGGGCTTTGTTTGGGTGCGAACTCCAACAAATTAACTATAAAATGATATCCTTGGGGAAATCAGGGAAAGTTGAATATGGATTGGGTATTAAATGATATTAATGAATTATTGTTAATTTTGTTAGATGTAATAATAGCATAGTAGTTATTACATTACATATAACATATGTAATGTATTATAATTACATGTAATATATATGATGATGTATTATAACGACTATGCCATATATATATATATGAGCTAAAAAAATTGAAAGGCACTACTGCTAATGAGAAAAGAGAAGATGGAAGAAATGAGAAAAGAGAAGATGCGGAAAGAGGTAAGTTTAGGGAAAAAGGGATGAGAATTTCATTTTTATTTATTTATATTTTTAAGTCCTTTTTCTGCCAGTTGCTAGCTGTGTGACTCTGAGCAAGTTCCTTAACCTCTCTGTGCTTCACTTTTTATAACACATTTTTGACGCTTTTTTTTTAAATTTTATTTATTTTTGGCTGTGTTGGGTCTTCGTTGCTGCGCGCGGGCTTTCTCTAGTTGCAGTGAGCGGGGCGGCTCTTTGTTGTGGTGCGCAGGCTTCTCATTGCGGTGCCGCAGAGCACAGGCTCTAGGCTCATGGGCTTCAGTAGTTGCAGCACGCGAGCTCAGTAGTTGTGGAACGCGGGCTTAGTTGCTCCGCGGCATGTGGGATCTTCCCGGACCTGGGCTCGAACCCGCGTCCCTTGCATTGGCAGGCGGATTCTTAACGACTGCGCCACCAGGGAAGTCCCGGGATGAGAATTTTAAACATGAAGTTCAGGAAGACAGCCAAAGAACCAGGTATAGATGTGCAGCAGGAGCTTAAAAATGCACACTTGAAGCTCAGAAGAAATGTCAGGGCTGGAGAGAGATTTGGGAGTCGTTCATATAGATGCCTCTAAGGAGTGAAACCTTGGGATTCGGTTAATTTCACTGGGAAAGAAGAAAGGGCCCAGTCCAAAACCTAGAGAACACTTAGATCACAGTGAGGTGGGTAGTGGAGGTGGAAGAGCAAAAGGAAGACTCAACACCAAAAAAACAAAACGAGGAACGAGGAAGGGGTCAGAAAAGCGGGAGAAAACCCCAAATAGTTCAATCTCACGGACATTAAACAAGGAAAGGATTTCAGGGAAATGGTGGTCAACGGTGTTGAATCCTCGAACAAGACTGAGGAGGATCAGGCCTCAGAAAGTAGAGTATCCCTTACCTTACATTCCTACTGTCCATCCTAATTAATTTCAGGCTGACAGTGACCTCGCTAGTAATAGTGAGCCTCTAAGAAACCGTCTTAATCATCAGCCTCCACCTGTTCCTTCATTCATTCCTTCCCTCACGCACCCACTCGTCCAGCCACTCATTTAATCAGCATTACTGAGTTCCTGCTCCAAGCCAAAGCCCTGCCGCGTTCTGCAGATACTGAAACAAATACAGTATCTGCCCTCCAGCTTAACGAGGAAGACAGACCTGGAAAAATAATGACCACATAGTGCTAACATTTCAGCATCGACTTATTGAACGTATATTCTGGGCCAGGCACTAGGGGAGGCACTAGATATACAAACACAAACAAGAGGTTCCTGCCTCCGGGGCTCAGAAAAACAGCTGGGAAGGCAGACGGAATTCGAATATGTTGCAATGCGGACTACAAATATGAGGAAATGTACAAATTATGTGAGAGTGCAGAGCAGGAAATGAAGCTTGTAAGGCAGTCTGTGAAATAGGGACTATTCATATGTCCATTTCACACACAAGGAAACTGAGGTACAGGGAAGTGAGGTTACAGCTGTGAGTGGCAGAGCCAGGGTTCGAGTGTGGGTCTGTGAGACTCAGGAGCTCAGGTTACCCACTCTGTCATCCTGCCTGAGGGCCTCTTCCAATACCCCCATTCCCTTTCCACTGTGCCACGCTGGTCACACCTCCAAGGGCACAGGGCAGGTGATCAATGAGTGCCGAATGAATAAGGGAAGTGTGCAACCTCACAGGCTGTTGGAAAGGTTCACTGAGATGAGTACCAGGTCATCTGAGGTCACAGTGTAGGGTGGTGAGGATATAAAGACCCCACACCCAGAGGATCTCTGCTGGGTGGGCCACTATTACCAAAAAGAGCAGTCAGGTAACCAGTGTGTCTGGACAGCTAGTGATAGGCATCGGGGAGCTTTGAGACTGGGGGGCAGGACCTCAGTCACAGGGACTGGGAGGGGAAGGGGCAAGGGCTAGGCACAGTCACAGCCCTGGAGGGCTCGTGCTCTGAATGCAGGGGCTCAGGGACCCAGATCTAGTTACCCAAACTAGGCCAGCAGCACAGAGAGGCGACAGCCTGCCGGGCTGACCTGGTCCCTAGTCCACCAAGCCACGAGAAAGCCCTCTGATGGTGAAGGAGGAGGAAAAAGAGGGGAAATCGAAGGGAGAGGAGGCAGAGAAGGCCGAAGAAGAGGAGGGTGGAGGAGACGGAAAGGAGAATAACGGCAGCTGACTTTTACCCAGTGCTGAGGGTGGGCCAGGTGCTGGGCTGAGTGCTTTACAGGCAGTCAGTAACCCAACCATCCTGTGAGACAGAAACTAACATTTAACTCTCCATTTTATAGACGAGGCATTAAGTAACCTACTTGACGTTACAAAGCCAGGATTTGAACTCCGGCAGCCTGACCCCCAGGCAGGGTTCTAATCCACTGAACTTTCCTGGGTCTCGCGGTCTTACTGAGATGGGCTAAGCTTGCTAGGGGCAAGGGGCTCCGCCTGCCTCTTCCTGCACCTATCAGAGCCCTGCCGGCAGGTAGCAGTGGCCCTGGTTGATGATGTACATGTGACTAGTCAGCACAGCAGAGAATTAAGAATCTGCTCCAAATATTTCTTTTGAATTGCAGAGAGAAGGTGCTGGGGCGGGGAGCGGAAATGCTTCCATCTCCTCCTGTGAACGCCTCAGGTTGCCAATCCCTTGATCTGGAACAATGAAGATATTAACAAGGCCTTGCACCGGGGTCCTGCCCTGTAGTTTACAAAGCCTTTCACATACATTACTTAACGCGTCACTTTGGAGAAAACAATTGGAAAAAAAAAAAAAAGCTGGTTCTTGATCCTGGAAACTTTCCCCAAAAGATTGTGTATTCCTCTCCACTTCAATCCACATATATTTCCCAGATGTCTCTGGTCTTCCTGGAATTTCTATTAAGAATTTCAGCGATCCCAGCAAGGATGTTCAGACATCACAGTTTCTGCTAACATATGGAGCCCAGATCTCCTGGTGTCAAATTAATTTCACTTTCTACCCCAGCTGGGGCCAATGCTTCCACAGGAATAGTAGCAGGGAAACAGGCTCCACCGGAGCTGAGGTGTCATTCCTGGTTTCTGTTCCATTAGCTCCCAATTCAATTCCCCCACTCTACTCAGATCCCCACAGCTAGACCCACTTATCCTTATGCCTAGAGGCTCAAGCCGAACCCAGTTCCCAGACCAACCCATTCACAGGCATAGGGGCCAATGCCTGGCCTTAGCCCTGAGGCTGGGGTATTAGGAATAGGCTGCTCTCCTGGATCTGGTACCCCCAGAACAGCTGCCTGAGAGGCCGTGATGCTCCCGGACCAGAACTCTCCCCAAGCCCACCTCTTACACTGACACAGTCTTCACAACTAGCCTCTTGCCTCGATTCCTATCCCTAAGTTCTACGTGTTGTCCTACCAACTATCTCTGCCCCCTTTAGAACTAGCGCCCTGGCAGATGAGAATATCTTACTTGTCTCTTCCCCCAACACGTGGCACGGAGGATGGTCCTCAATGCATGCCTGCTGGGTGGATGAGCCCTTCCGCCCGGCCTTGGCCTTGCCCACCCTTTTCTCTGGAGCTGGAACCTTGGCCCACTGATGGGTCTGGCCACTAAGGAGGGGACTTCTAGATGATGATTCCCCAATTGGCTGAAGATCCAAGCAATACTCACATACCCGCTCTTTAGCTGTGTGATTTTGAGCAGGTTACTGAACCTCTCGGTGTCTCAGTTTCCTCATTCGTAAAGTGGGGAAAGAGCATTGTTACCTAATGGGATTGGTGTGAAGATCAGAAGAGTAAAGAGTGAAGCTATGTTAAGTGCTTGGTACAGCGTCCATCCATATAAGTATCTGCTCCTGCCATTGCTATTACTGTTGAGTTAGTTACTGTGGACCCTTCAATGTTGACCATTTCCCAGAATGTCACTGCGGCCCCTGGGCCTGCTCCCTTGCTCCGCACCCACTTGCCTGCCTCTGCCTGTACCAAGGCCACTTCCCCAAGCATGTGTTCTGGCCCAGTGTCTGTATCCAGCACCAGGGCTCGATTACCTCTCCCCCACTGCCTGGCCTGCTTCTGCCATTAAGCCCATCATTCCAGACACACAAGTCTTAGCAGGCTGAACACCATCCTTCTAACAACTGTTCTCTCGGGGCCGGGCTAACCCTAGGGCGAGCGGAGGTGGGAGAAAGCAGTAGGGTTAGAGGGGTAAAGCAGCAGCACAAAAAGCTGGGCCACGTCCCTGGGAACTAGGTGTGGCTGGACAACCCTCTGCAAGCCGGAAAGACCACTTCCCTTGATGGCGGAGCCACCCTGGGAAGAGTTTGTCACAAAGCAGGAAGGCAGCTGGGCTGTTTGCTTCGTGGGGGGTAGGGGTCCTGCCAGTGCAGCTCCTGACATAATCAAAAGAGAATCCTAGCATCTCAGGGACTCAGGGTCACACTCTGAGAGAGGACAGTGGCCCACCCAGCAAGATCACTTCTTTGCTGCTCAGAGCCCTGGAGGCTCTGCAGACCTGCTGACGTGGGGAACGTCTGACACGGGGGTGCCCTTAGAACTCGTTTAGCCCCTTGCCTTTCTCCTACAGGTAAGGACACTTCAAAACTAGCCTCAAAGAATGGCTTGTCTTGGCAACTGGACCCAAGCACTTCTTGCTGGCCTATGACCCACAGCGTCGCTCTTATCCTCACTGCTGTGTTCCACATCTTCCCCATCTACACCTTAATGCCTGGTCCATTTGGTCCCTCAGCCTGAGCAATGCACTTTATGGACTTGGGCTGCACCTCAGGGCTTTTCACTGACTGTGCTGCTCCAGGCAGTGTCTGCACAGAGAACCTCTCCTTCAGCCCCAGCCAGACTGGTCCCCTCCTTTGCCTCTCCTCACGTGCATGCAGCTTCCAGGTCATGGGATTCGGGCACTGTGGCCCAGAAAAGCAATAATAATAGCAACACAAGCTCCTTGGCAGCAGGTGAGATGTTTTTAACTTTTAAAATAAAGAACAGAATACTAGTACAAATCTCAGTTTCAGCTCTGCTTAGCTACACGATCCTGAGCAAGTTATTCAACCTCTTCGAACATCAGTTCCTTTATCCATAAAATGGAAACTACACGGGATACCGTACCTGAGTGCCTGGCAGTAGGAAGAGCTCACTAAATTCTAACTAACAGATGATGTAATAACCTTTACATCTTCGCCATCCATCAAGCTGGTGCCCCAGGGCAGTTGCTCAGTAAGTGCTGAGTGAAAGATGTTTCCTGACCTGATCAGCCCAACCACCAGGTGAGGCAGGTAGAGGAGACCCTGGCCTCTCCAGGGATGGAGAGCTGAGGCTGGGTGGCTAAGTGACTTGTCCCAAGTCAGAGTTAGTAAGCAGGAGAGCCTGGACTGGGAGCTTCTGTTTCCTGACTCCCAATTTGCTGTTTACTATTTTATGTCACCTGATCAAATTTAGGGCCAGAAAGGAATGTAGAGATTACCTAGCATATCCTATCATCTCAGAATGTGAAAACTGAGGCCAGAGAGACCAAGGACGTTTCACAAGACCAAAGAGCTAGTCAGCTGGGGAGTAGAGCCCAGGTCTCTGACTGCCAGCTTACTGATCTACCAACAACACAACAGCTTAGCTTGCAAAAATCACCTCACTGTTCCTAGTTCAGCAAACATGGTCATCCTAGGCTCCAGGCTACCGCAGCTTTCTAAGGAAACACCCAAGTGGTAAGTGCAGAGGCCTCCTGCAATGACAGACCCGCCCTCAGAGGACCAGATTCATTCTTCACAGAGGGTACACTTCCCACGTGATTTGAAAAAACGTGTCAACGCGAAGCTCAGTGGCAATCAAGAGTGCACCAACAGTCACAAGCTCGGTGGTATGGAGTACCATGTTTGAAGTGGACCCTACAGAGTTTCTGGAATGTCAAGCATGAGCTCTGAGAAACACCCTACTTGGCAGGTCCTCTAAAGCAACAAAGACGGTTAAATGAGGCCCAAGTAGCACAGGATATTATTGTTTACATGCGACCCTTATCCCAGGGCTGTGGGAAATGGAGCCAAATTCCACAAGCTCTTTTCTCGCGAGAGATGCTTGGCAAAACAGAGAAGGCCAGCAATGCTTCTTGGTCCGCTGTTCTTTCTTGAAGTCAGCTTCATTTGAAAACAAAACATGATGTCCTCAGAATTTAAGCTCCGACCCTGGGGAGATGTATTAGGTTGCTCCACTTGGAATTAATCTGAGGATGCAAAAGTCAAACGAGCATCATGTTTGCCTCACATGAGGAACACATGAGGAGGGGGCAGAGGTGAATAACTCATTCATCAATGTAACAGAAAAGGGATATCCACTGCTCTTTGAAAGGTTTCAAAATTCAAAGGGTTTCAGCTGAAACACGAGGGGATGTTTTCTGTAGACGAAAGTCGACACCTTGTATTCTAATAGTCCTTTTTTCCCCTTGAAAATATCACCAAACACATCTGTTACACACTTCCTTGTAGTTGGGCCACGGTGAGTGCAGAAGCCTGTGATTGATGGAAGAGGCCTGTCTCCGTGCTCACGGCATGCCCCGGCCAAGCACACAAATCAAGAGTACCTTGCCCTACATCCTCGAGCACGGGCAAGCTAGTGCAGGCATCCACAGGCTCAGTAAATGCCATGCTTCTTGGTTCCCTCCGCTTCCGATATAAATAGCCACAGCAAATCTTAGACAAGCGGTCTGTCTTGGTTAGCACACTTGCGTGGGTCTTGGCAGTAAAGGAGAAAGGCCTTTGGAAAGCACCATCTTTTTGGACAATCTAAAAATGATAACATTTTGCAGTTGGTTTTACTCTTACTGCATTCACCTACCACTTACTGCAGGTCAGGTTCTGGGCTAGGTGTTAGAGAAGAAGAAAGGAGAAAACAGTCAATTCTGTCTTATGGAGCAGGGATTGGGCTCGATATTTTTTGAGCTGGTCATGTAGGACATGAACAGAGCTTTGACAGACATGGGGATGGGGATGGAGTACTAATGAGAGAAGATGTAAGAAGGAAAGAAGCTGGCTAATGGCTCATGCACTCATTTGCTTAAACAGTTGGAATCACTGGATTGTAAATGGTTGGGGCTGTCTTCTCAAAGTGAATGAGTATATTCATGGAACACACACTTGTTATTAATAGGACACAATGCCTTTTTGCAAAAGACTACATGGAGTAGAAAGCAATGGACTCCCATAACTATGTTAGTATTCGTTTATAAGATTTCTGAAGCTTCTAATAAACAGGAATTTGGTCTTGTCTAATTGGGTTTTAATAGTCCAGACAAAATTAAGAGCTAGAGGAATTTTATATGGCTTGCTTTTCATTCAAACTTTCTATAATCCTCATCTCTTTAGAAGCTATAAATTATAACTTACCCTCATAAGATTATAAACAAAGCCTATAAGTACAGGAAAAAAAATTAATCAGATATTGTTGGTTTTATTAGATAACAAATATTGCAACCAGAGTCCTATGTCTGGTCAATAACGCCACAGGAAAAGTCATTCATTACTTTCTAGCCTATTGGTGAGACATTTTATGAAAATAAAAATCGTCTCCTATACTGTTAGAACATACACCTGTAAAGGTACATTTTACATCTATACCATGGATGGTAATATTATGTCTATGTCACTAACTGGGGAAGCACCCAAAGCTGAGGATCAATTATTCTTCATTGTTTGAAATTCTCAAAGGTCTTCTACGGTTCAGAAGGAATCTCTCATTGTTACGTTCCAATGTCCTGAAATATATACCTAAAGAATTCTAGGTATTTTCATTGTTTTAAATAAAAAGAGGTATTTATCCCAGTTCTTATTAAACTTGCAAAATTACAAACTGGCCAGAACCCAACCCAGGACACATCACAGAATCCAGAGATGAATGGTTCTATAAAAGTAGCATAAAAGCAGGGAGGAAACCTCTAGGAAAACAAAGGGTGGATGGGTCAGGGAGCTGAGTTGGGTAGGACTTGGGGCGGGGGGTAGAGGGTGGGAAGGCAGCCTGCAAAAGAAGGACAGGAACAATGGACAGAGGTTAAGGTGGGAAACTTTTTTTTTAATGTGCTCCTTTTTCTCTCCTTATCTTTGCCCTGAGAAGACCATTTTCTGCCCCTTTGCCACCGGAAGGCATGCTAGCCATAGACCTGTACCCACCAGGGGTGGCAGGGTAACTTCGGGGTGGAATTCAGGGCTGGCTGGAATGATGGGTCCTAGGTAACATGTGCATATAGATTGGCTGTCCCTTAAGAGTTCTTCCCTACCTGCATCCACACAACAGTAACCCTGAAAGCTCCAGGACTACAACTGGGAGAGGCTTCTCTTGAAAGAGAGGAATGCCGAGGCCCAGTCACCATTTGTAACACTAGAGGTTTTCTCCCCGGAGGCATATCTTCCCTATCAAACTCACTGAGGGGCACCAGCCAAGGTTTAAGGTTTAGTTTCTCCTCAGAGTTACATATTACAACCCAAGATAGCCAACAACTCTAGTGGAAGAGAATCTCACTAGGAAAAACAGCCAATGGGTATTCCCTGGAAAGTATGGTGGGACAACTGAGAATGGCAGGTGAAACTGGGATGGGTTGTACATTCTCTAATACCAAGTGAGTACAAGGGGCCTGTGGCAAAAAGGACTGAAGCAGCTGAAGGAATCTAGCCCCTATGCATTCTCAAAGCTGACCTGCCAAGACTCCCTTCTGTGACAGAATCCCACATTAAGGACAAATTGGCGAGAGTGAAATCAAAATGGAGCAGCATAGTTTCTTCTCCTGATCCTCCTGTAGAGAGCAACTATATACTCTGGGAAAAATATAAAGAAACCACAATATGAAGAGACTGGAGGATGAACAGAAGCAGGTATATTCTGAAGGGGAGTTGACACAAGGTGAGTTACCCATTTTTACAGCTTTTAGACTGAGGGCAAACTAAAACTGCTCAGTGGCTAGGACACCAAGAATAAGACACCAACAGTAAATTAACAATCTTGCTGGTATGAAGAACTATAGGACAGAGTTCAGGACCACAACCATTGGAAAGTAAGGGGCGAATCCTGGAAAGAAGAGAGCCAGAGACAGAGGGAGCTCCAATTTCTGTCTATAGACCCTCCCAAACTCAGCTGACTCCTGAACCACACATAAGTGGGAAAGGATTTAGCTAAAGATCAAAGCCCTGAACTAAGATTTCAACTACCACCAAGAAGCAAAGTTTAGAGTTTAAAATCTAACCACATCAACTGTCCACCAAAACAATAAAATCAATATTTTTTGAAGGGATAAATCAGAATCCAGAGTACCCATAAGATAACACTGAAAATATCCAGGCTACAATCCAAAGTTATTCAACATATAAAGAACCAGGAAATTGTGATCCATTTGCAAGCGCTAAAACAACCAACAGAAAACAAACCTGAAATGACCCAGATGCTGGAATTAGCTAAAAAGAATTTTAAAGTGATTATTATAACTATGCTCAAGGGAGTAAGAGAAAATATGCTCACAATGAATGAAAAGATAGAAAATCACATCAGAGAAATAGGGACCATTAAAAAAAAAAGAACCAAATAAAAGTTCCAAAACTGGAAAAATATAATACCTGAAAAAAATTTAGAAACATCATAGGATGGGCTTAACAACAGAATGGAAATGGAAGAGGCAAAGTTTCAGTAATCTTAAGGTAGAACAATAGAAATAGCCAATCTTAAGAACAGAGAGAAAAATATTTTAGGCAACAAAAACACGAACAGAGCCTCTAGCACATATGGAACAATATCCAAAGGTCTAACATACATGAAATGACAGTTCTAGAGGGAGAGGTGGGGGAGAATGAGGTAGAAAAATACAATGAATGTGTAATGGCTTGTTTCCCCCAATTTAGAGAAAGACATAACTTTAAAAATTCAAGAAGCTCAGCAAACCCCAAGAAGGTAGAAAAGAAAACTCTGGGAATATCAGTCAAACCACTGAAAACCAAACATAATTAGCAAATCATAAAAGCAGCCAGAGATAAACAATGCTTTATATACAGAGGGGGAAAAGTTTCAAATATGGATGACATCCGAAACAATGGAGGCCAGAAAAGAGCAACGTCTTTAAAGTGATGGAAAAAAAGCCAACCCAGAATTCTATACTCAGCAAACATATTCTTCAAGAATAAAGGCAAAACAAGGACATTTTCAGATAAAACAAAAGTTAAAAAAAAAACTTTGCCAGCAGACCTGAACTACAAGAAGCACTAAAGGTGTAGGAGAACAGCTCCACAACACGGTGCCCCAATGACATTTTTGGCTCTATATGGACCACTTAGTCAAGGCGTGACCACAGTTTAACCTGGGTCTTGGAAGAACACTCTGCAATTCCTCCTGGAGCAAAGGAAATAAGCAGCCTGGTGAGGATCTATCACAGGGCTGTTCTCATCCATCTCCCTAACGTCAGTTGACCACAGGACTTTCCACCATGCCCCACCCCCTCCTCAGGGTACAGCTAGCTGCATGCTATAAAAATATCTGCTGTTGTTTAAAGTTGACTCCTCAGTGGCAGAGCAATCCATTGTTCATGCCACCTGTCACCTGGCCCCTCTGGCTCAGTATCATCCTGTGGGACTAGAGATATCGGGTACTAGTGCCAGACTGATCTTGCTCTTGTTGCCTAAGTAATAAACTGAATCCATTTGGACTTGTTGTCTCTTTACCAGCTGAATCTATGTAAGTGTGACAAGCCAACTGAGCAGCTGCCTAGATACTACTTGACCTCTTGACAAGAGGAAGTTCTTTATCAGACTGAAGGGAAATTAACCAGATGGAAATGAGTTACTCCTTTAAAAAATGGAAGTGACAAATATCTTGCTAAATACTGAAAGCTATTCGTGTTCCTCTTAATTTCTTAAAATACATACAACTATTTAAAGCAAAAATGATGATGTTGTCTCGTAGGCTCTATATGCAGATGTAATACATATGACAACTACAGAATAAAGGACAGAGAAGGGTTAAATTGACCTCTAATGTTGGAAGGTTTCTATATTTTATATAAAGTATTATCATATTATCTTTACTTAGACTGTGTAAAGTTAGAGATATATGTAGTAATCTGGAGAGCACACTCTAAAAATTACTATAAAGAGGAATATCTAAAAAGCCAGTATGTTTTTTTCCTTCTATTTATTTATTTATTTAAAATTTTTATTTTATATTGGAGTATAGTTGATTTACAATGCTGTGTTAGTTTCAGGTGTACTGCAAAGTGATTCAGTTATACATATACATGTATCTATTCTTTTTCAAATTCTTTTCCCATTTAGGTTATTACATAATATTGAGCAGAGTTCCCTGTGCTATACAGTAGGTCCTTGTTGGTTATCTATTTTAAATATAGCAGTGTGTACATGTCAATTCCAAACTCCCAATCTATCCTTCCCCCGAACCCCTCCCCACCTGGTAACCATAAGTTCATTCTCCAAGTCAGTGAGTCTGTTTCTGTTTTGTAACTAAGTTCATTTGTATCATTTTTTTAAGATTCCACATATAAGTGATATCATATGATATTTGCCTTTCTCTGTCTGACTTACTTCACTTAGTATGATAATCTCCAGGTCCTTCCATGTTGCTGCAAACGGCATTATCTCATTCTTCTTAATGGCTGAGAAATAGTCCATTGTATACATGTACCACATCTTCTTTATCCATTCATCTGTCGATGGACATTCAGGTTGCTTCCATGTCTTGTCTATTGTAAATAGTGCTGCAATGAACATAGGGGTACATGTATCTTTTCAAATTATGCTTTTCTCCAGATATATACCCAGGAGTGGGATTGCAGGATCATAGGGTAGCTCTATCTTTAGTTTTTTAAGGAACCTCCACACACTGTTCTCCATAGTGGCTGCACCAATTTACATTCCCACCAACAGTGCAGGAGGGTTCCCTTTTCTCCACACCCTCTCCAGCATTTGTTATTTGTAGACTTTTTAATGATGGCCATTCTGACCAGTGTGAGGTGATACCTCTTTGTAGTTTAGATTTGCATTTCTCTAATAATTAGAGATGTTGAGCATTTTTCCATGCGCCTGTTGGCCATCTGTATGTCTTTTTTGGAGAAATGTCTATTTAGGTCTTCTGCCCATTTTTTTGATTGGGTTGTTTGTTCTTCTGATACTGAGCCACATGAGCTGTTTGTAAATTTCGCAGATTAATCCCTTGTTGGTCACATCATTTGCAAATAATTCTATGGGTTGTCTTTTTGCTTTGTTTATGTTTTCCTTTGCTGTGCAAAAGCTTTTGAGCTTAATTAGGTCCCATTTGTTTATTTTTGTTTTATTTCCAATACTCTAGGGGGCAGATCAAAAAAGATTTTGCTGTGATTTATGTCAAAGAGTGTCCTGCCTATCTTTTCCTCTAAGAGTTGTACATATCCAGTCTTACATTTAGGTCTTTAATCCATTTTTTTTTTCTTTAATCCATTTTGAGTTTACTTTTGTGCATGGTGTTTAAGAATGTTCTAATTTCATTTTTTACATGTAGCTGTTCAGTTTTCCCAGCACCATTTACTGAAGAGACCATCTTTTCTCCATTGTATATTCTTGCCTCCTTTGTCGTAGATTAATTGACCATAGGTGTGTGTTTATTTCTGGGCTTTCTATGCTGTTCCATTGATCTATATTTCTGTTTTTGTGCCAGTACCACACTGTTTTGATAACTGCAGCTTTGTAGTATAGTCTGAAGTCAGGAAGCCTGATTCCTCCAGCTCCATTTTTCTTTCTCAAGATTGTAAAACTCCAAAAACTCTTATGTCATGCAGAATATTTGAAGTAAAATGCTTAAAAATAAAGTAAGTTTGTTTGCTCTAAACTTGAAATAAGCTAACATTAAACTCCCTTGTCCTATTTTGGTTGAAAAAGTGATAAATGACTTAAACAGTTTTTAAAGGCAATGAATAAGTGAACATGGGAATACTTAGTATTGTAAAGGTGTCAGTGACTCCCAGATTAATGTGTAATTCAATGCTATTCCAATTAAAACTCTAGCGTGGCTTTAAAAAATTTTTTTTGAAATAATTAGATTTGCAGGAGGCTGCAATATAGTTCATAGAGTCCACTGACTGTTTCCCCCAGTTTTCCGCAGTAGTGACACCTTGTATGATTGTAGTAAAATACAGTTAACTAGACCACAGAGCTATTCAGTTGTTACCAGTTTTCATATGTGCTCACATGTGTGAGAGGTTCTATGTAATATAATCACATGTGCAGACTCATGCAATCATATTCATAATTAAGATAAAAGATTGTTGCATCACCACAGAGGTACTCATTGATGCTACTCCTTTATACCCCTCATCCCTGACCCTGTCCCTTGGCAACCACTAATCTATCCTCCATCTGTATATTCTGTCATTTCAAGAAGCTTACATACTTGGAATCATACAGTATTGACCTTCTGAGCTTGGGTTTCTTCACAACCATCAAGTCCTCAGTATCAATCAAGGATTTTGTGTATATCAGTAAATCATTTTTTTTTTATTGCTGAGTAGTATCCCATGGCATGAATGTACCATGGCTTGCTTATTTATCACCCACTGCAGGGCATTTGGGTTGTTTCCAGTTTGGGGTTATTACGAATAAAGCTACTATGAATATTTGTGTACACATTTTTACATGAGCATGAGTTTTCATTTATCTGGGATAAATACTCAAGTACAATTGCCAGGTTATATAGTACTTATATATTTAGTTTTATAAGAAATTGTCATACATTTTTTTCTAGAATGACTATCATTTTACATTCCCACAAGCAATGTACGAGAATTCTAGTTTCTCTATATCCTCATCAGCATTTGGTGTTATCACTATTTTTTATTATAGCCATACTAATAGGTAGGTAGTGATATCTCATTATGGTTTTTTTAATGAGTGACTATATAATATGATATGATATAATATAATGTAATATAACATAATATAATATAGTAGGAACCTGGCATGAGCAAATGGTAAGAGTGTGTTATCTCATTATGGTTTTAATTTGCATTCCCTGATACCTAACGATGTTTAATGTATTTTCATGTGCTTATCTGCCATCTGTGGATCCTCTTCAGTGAAATGTCTCTTCATATATTTTGCCCATTTTCTAATTGGATTATTTGTTTTATTCCTGTTGAATTCTGAGAGGTCTTTATATATCCTAGATTCTAGTCCTCTATTGGATATGTAGTTTGCAAATATTTTCTCCCAGTCTGTAGCTTGTCTTTTGTTTTCTTAGCATTGTTTTTCACAGAGCAAAAGTTTTAAATTTTGTTTTGTTTTAATTTTTTAAGTTTAATTTTGATGGGTTACAATTTATAAATATTTCATTTTATGGGTCATGGTTTGGTATCGAGTCTCAGAATTTTTCACCAAATCCCAGATCTGTACATTTTTTTCCTCTAAAAGTTTAATATTTTACGTTTAAATCTGTGAATCATTTTGATCCAGTTTGCTTTAAAACACATTCTGAATAAAACGGTCAAAAGACAAGAAGAGAAAATTTACTTCTTCACAGGAAGAACCAGAACTACTAAACAAGTATGCGAAATTCAGTCTCACTAGTAACCAAAGAATGCAAAATTGCAACAATAACAAAACATATTTTAAACTAATTAAATTAGTAAAAATTTAAGCAATTTGTGCTGAAGAATTCCCCACACTCTGGGTTTGGTTGATTACATTGTTATGGTGTTTTAAAATGTAGGTTTTATTATTATTCAGGTATAGCTAGGCAAACAGATCAGGAGACAACTGCCATTGAAAAGATAGTTTGTTACTCACAGTTCTCAAGAAGGGGACATGGCACACCACACAGGGCCACACAGGGAACCACCAAGGTCAGCCATCAGGCAAAAGAAGTGAGGGGAAAGTATGGGCAAAAGCCTTTACTGTGGTCTTCCAAGAGATGGATGGGAGAAACAGGTCAAGCAAGAAGGGCAGCTTTAGGATTGGATAGTTTGAGTAATTTTGGCAGGCTCTGGGCTATAGGGGTGGTCCTTAGTTGTCTAGCGCCTGGCTCTGGGATGATTTAGGGCAGAGAGATAGTGTCCTGCACTGTGGAAGCCTGATAAAAGGAGGAGGATGGGGTATGGACTCAAGATTAGTTGGTTTGCATATCAAAGATGTGCTGTAGGTAAGTTGTTTATCCCAGATTAGCTAATTCTGGTAGGGTCAGTCCTGCCCTGGGTCCACAAGGGTCCACAGTATCAAAGCATCATAAATATAGAAAATAAAAAACATGAGATACACATGGTGTTGTGGAGGTGGGAGTTTTGGTAATGGAGTGACTAGTATATGTCTTTGCAGTTACTGCATCATGAGTTTTCCCGAAGACAATAAATACAGAACTGAATATCCTCCCATAGTGGTCCATTTGTAGGATTTACTGATCCCAATGTACCAAAAGACAGTGTTTTTAAAGGAAAAGAAAGCCAACCAACAACAGTAGTTGGGCAGACTACAGGAATCTCAGGCCAAGCATACCAAAGGTGAGCTTTCCTCAATTTCCCAAAAGTCTCCAAAGAACCATCTGCTTCTGGCCCAGTCTCCTGACTAGAGAGATTCTGGATTAAGCCCTGAACTGCATGGTATTGAAGCTCCCACCATCAGACTATCAGATTTAACAATGACCGTCACTTCCCTATATTCTGGCTTTCCAGTTCTTACATATTCTGCTTCTTATGGAAATTACTAGTTGCAGGACACTTGCTACATGCCAGGCAATGAGAGAGGCTGGGTATAAACATCACCTTATTTAAGAGATATTGAGAAACAGACTCAAGCATATATGGAAATTTAGTATGAAACTGGCATCTCAAATCATCAATCTCAGTGATGAAGATGGCATTTCAAGTCACTTTTTAAATAAACGGTGCAGGGACCATTGGAAAACTATAAAATAAGATCCATACCTCACACCATACATGAGAATAAACTAGAAAAAAAAGGGGGGATCTAAATGTAAAAAATGAAACCATACAAGTACTAGAAGAAAACGTGTAAATTCCTCTTTATCTATGATGCAGGGAAAGGTTTTATAACTATGACTAAAAATCCAGTGAAAACAAAAGACTGACAAATTGGACTGCATAAAAGCAAATAATCTTTGCACAACAGAAAGCACTAAAAATCAAGTAAAAGGAAAGTTGATAAACTGGGAGAAAATATTTTTAGCATATATCACAAAAGGCTAGTTTCCTAAAATACAAAAAATATTCAACAATTGAGAGACAAAGGACCAAAAACCTGGCAGGAAAAGGGGGTGTGGCATGAACAGATAATTCACAAATATATATCCCTTAACATATGAAAAGATGTTTCAACTCACTCAAAATTAGAGAAATGCAAATTAAAACAACACCATGGTACCATTTCTCACCTATCAGATTGATGAAAATTTTAAAGTATGAGAACAATTTTATTTGTGAGACTGCAGAGAAACAGGCACTTTCAACCATGGCTGATGGGAATGCACATTGGTACAATTCTTGTGGAGGAGAATTTGCCAATAGCTAACAAACAAAACTAACATGCATCTACCTTTTGACCCAGCAATCCTACTTCTAAGAATTACCCATGAAGCTACACCTCTGACAATACAAAAATACATACATACCAGGTTTTTTATTGCAGCATTGTCTGTTATTTCAAAATGTTGAAAAAACCCTAATGCCCATACATAGAAGAATGTTTGAATAAGCTATGCTATATCCACACAATGGAGTTCCAATGCAACTGTAATAAAAGAATAAGGATTTCTATGAACTGAAATGGAGTGATTTCCAGCATAAGTGAGAAAAAAGCAAATTGTAAAAGAGTTTCTATAGTATGTTATCCTTCATGTAGGAAAGTATGGGATATAAGAAAATTTACAGGTATCTGCTCATTTGTGCAAAAAGAAATACAGAAATGGTAAACCAGAAGTGAATGAGCTTGCTTACCTATGGGGGGTAGGCAGGAACAGGGTGAAAAGAAGGGAGGTGAGAACACTATATATTAGGGTTGATCAAATATGTGAATGTATTTTAGATAATGAGTGTCAGCTTTCTCACTGTTGGAGAGAGGAGTTAAAAATAAGGGAAGGATATTGAACTACATGAGCTGTTTGTATATTTTGGAGATTAATCCCTTGTTGGTTGCTTCGTTTGCAAATATTTTCTCCCATTCTGAGGGTTGTCTTTTCATTTTTTTAATGGTTTCCTTTGCTCTGCAAAAGCTTTTAGGTTTAATTAGGTCCCGTTTGTTTATTTTGATTTTTATTTTCATTACTCTAGGATGTGGGTCAAAAAGGATCTTGCTGTGATTTATGTCATAGAGTGTTCTGCCTATGTTTTCCTCTAAGAGTTTTATAGTGTCTGGCCTTACATTTAGGTCTTTAATCCATTTTGAGTTTATTTTTGTGTATGGTGTTAGGGAGTGTTCTAATTTCATTCTTTTGCATGTAGCTGTCCAGTGTTCCCAGCACCACTTACTGAAGAGACTGTCTTTTCTCCACTGTATATTCTTGCCTCCTCTGTCATAGATTAGGTGACCATAGGTGTGTGAGTTTATCTCTGGGCTTTCTATCCTGTTCTGCTGATCTGTATTTCTGTTTTTGTGCCAGTACCATATTGTCTTGATTACTGTAGCTTTCTACTATAAATAACCCAATGAAAAAGTGGGTGGATGACCTAAATAGACATTTCTCCAAAGAAGACATACAGTTGGCCAAAAAACACATGAAAAGATGTTCAACATCACTAATTATTAGAGAAATGAAAATCAAAACTACAATGAGGTATCACCTCACACCGGTCAGAATGGCTATTATCAAAAAATCTATAAACAATAAATGCTCGAGAGGATGTGGAGGAAAGAGAACCTTCCTACACTGTCGGTGGGAATGTAAATTGGTGCAGTCACAACGGAGAACAGTATGGAGGTTCCTCAAAAAACTAAAAATAGAACTACCATATGACCCAGCAATCCCACTCCTGGGCATATACCCTGAGAAAACCATAATTCACAAAGATCCATGCACCCCAATGTTGATTGCAGCACTATTCACAATAGCCAGGTCATGGAAGCAACCTAAATGTCCATTGACAGAGGAATGCTTAAAGAAGATGTGGTATGTATATACAATGGAATACTACTCAGCCATAAAAAGGAATGAAATAGTGCCATTTGCAGAGACGTGGATGGACCTAGAGACTGTCATACAGAGTGAAGTAACTCAGAAAGAGAAAAATAAATATTGTATAATATGGCTTGTATGTGGAATCTAGAAAAATGGTACAGATGAACTTATTTGCAAAGTAGAAATAGAGACACAGATGTAGAGAACAAATGTATGGATACCAAGGGGGAAGGGTGGGGTGGGATGAATTGGGAGATTGGGATTGATATATATACACTACTATGTATAAAATAGATAACTAATGAGAACCTACTGTATAGCACAGGGAACTCTACTCAGTACTCTGTGGTGACCTATATGGGAAAAGAATCTAAAAAAGAGGGGATATATGTATACGTATAACTGATTCACTTTGCTGTACAGCAGAAACTAACACAACATTGTAAAGCAACTATACTCCAATAAAAATTTTTTAAAAAATAAGGGAAGGAGGGAGGTTAGGATGAGCCCTGTGCTGTTAGGTTGGAATTAGAGATATCAGTGTGAACTCATGGTGTTTAAGAAAGAGGAGAGATGCAAAAATTAGTGGGCAAAAGCATAATGATAAATAGGATATCTTCATAGTCTCAAAGTATCTCTCCACAAGATTCTTATTAGTTACAAAGGGAAAAACAGTAACTTTAGGGTGGAGAAACCAGCAGACACCCCATTAACCAAATGATCAAAGTTAATATCACCAATACCATAGATATCATGAACCTCCAGATACAATGCACTGAGAAGCGCACACATACTTCTGTGGTATTCTGGCCAGAAAAGCATAAACTCAATATAATCATAAGATAACATCAGACAAACCCAAACTGAAGAACAATCTATGAAATAAGTGATGAGTACTTTTCAAAAGTGTCAAGGGCATGAAAGACAAAGAAAGACTGAGGAACTCTTCCCAGATTAGAGTGGGATCATGGATTAGATCCCCAAACAGAAAAAGGACTGGTGAAATTTGAATAAGGTCTGTAAGTTAGTTAATAATATTTTATTAATGTTAATTTCTTGGTTTTGAAGTTTTACTGTGATTATATAAGGTGTTAACATATGGTGAAGCTGGATGAAGTGAACTCTATGTACTATTTTTGGAAGTTTTTGGAAGTCTAAAATTATTTCAAAATAAAATCTTTTTTTAAGTTTCTGCCTGAACCAGCACCAAATTCATTAAGGGTTCCTCAGGTTATCTTTCATGTGGAAGGTCAAGAATTGGACTGCAGCTTGGAAGGTCTAAAGACCTCAAGACCTTGCTCCTTTAGGATCCCAAAGCAAGGTGGGTAAAAGAGGTAACTGATAACCAAGTGAGGGCAGGAGGCCCTTCTAGTTTCTGGATGAGAGTGAAAAGGAAGATTATATCCATGGGCAATTAATGAATCCTCTTTTTATGACTGAGGATAAATTACATAAAACATCCAAACTAATCTTAAGAATTAATTTATAAAAGATAAGAGGGGCTTCAGTTATCCAATGTAACACAATTGGAACTGAAACTTAAGCACTCCAAGGAATTCCTTGGTGGTCCAGTGGTTAGGACTCCACGCTTTCACTGTCAAGGGCCCAGGTTTGATCCCTGGTCGGGGAACTAAGATCCCACAAGCCACGTGGTGCAGCCAAAAAAACAAAAAAGAAATGAAATTTAAGCAGTCCAATTTTCCAGTTAGACAAGGAAGTTCAGATTCTGACCCTCCTTTCTCAGCAATAAGACTATATACAGTGGCAAAAATTTGGGCAGAACGAAAAGGACCAAAAATAAAAATTTTTTAAAAAGGAAATTCTACACAAGAGCCCTAAGAGGAACAGAGAGGTTCCTCTCCTACTTAGCCCATTCCCCTCCCAGGAAGGGAAAGAACAAATGAGGAAAGAAGTGAGGTTTTGAAGCTGTTTATTGGTCTCTTATCTGTTGACCCCTTACTGACCATTTCTTGTTACCGACAAATCCCTCTCCCTTTAACTTTACAATCTGCCATCTTAAGTTCAGCGTCCTTCACTTAACATCTAAAGCTCTCCGCAGCATGGCCCTAACCTTTCTCTCCAGTCACATGTTCATTTCTGAGGCATAGAGCTTAGTGGTAAAGTGATGGATGCTAACTAAACTTATTCTGGTAATCATTTTGCAGTATATACATATATTGAATCACCATGTTGTACACCTTAAATCAATACAATATTATATACCAATTATATCTCAATAAAACTTGAAAAAGGAAGGAAGGAAGGAAAGGAGGGAGGGAGGGAGGAAAGGAAAAAAGAACTTAGGCTTTGGAGCCCAACAGACCTGGTCTGAATTCCTGTTCTGCCATCTCTTAGCTGGTGACCAAGTTACTTAATTGCTGTGAGAGCCTTAGTCTCCTGATTTGTACAGTAGGGATGATACTGTCTGTAACTAATGTGATTGCCGTGAGTGGCAATTAAACAAGACAATGCATGCAAAGCACTTAACGTTACGCATGGCACAAAGTAATGACTCAATACATGGAGACTACTACAAGTCCTAAATGGATCCTATGATTCTCACCTTGTTACTTTTACTCAAGCTGTTCTTGCCTCCTGGAATGCCTCCGCCTGTAGAAATTCTATCTGTTCTTTAAGGCCAGTCCCCAAAGCCACCTTCTCAGGAAGTCTTTCCTTTTGTTCCACTAGGACATATTCTATCCCTGCTCTGAATGTCCAGTTCATTTGCACTCCTCTGCTGGCACCTCCTTCACACTGATAAGTGTACCTGGGCACTGCTCAAGCCTGAGCCTGAACTGAGCAGGTGCTCCATGACTAATTACTGAATTAAATCCACGTAATGCCCAAATGTTACATGATTTTCTAGAATTTTTAGTAAGAATTCCAAGTATCTGAGCAATCTCGATTAATTCCAGGTGCCAAGTTTCTGCTAACAACCTCAACTCAACATGACCAATAACTGAATCAGGGGTAAGAAAGCACAGAGCAGAGGATGGTGGGGAGGAACTCTGTTGACATTTGCTGCCTATGACAATGTTGGCCTCCAAGATGTGCATGTGTCATATATGTGTTTTGGGGGCCTGCTACTGTCATTTTCTGTCTGTCCAGATCCCTTTCTTTGGGGTTTGTTAACTATGGAGAGCTTGAAAAACAGTTCACAAGCAAACATATGCAAATGCTTTTTAGGTAGATGGGAAAGATGACATTTGCCTGTTGGAAGGAATAAAGGAATAACTCTGATGCCCCTCTCAGCCCTGGTATCTCTTGCTCTGCCTGCCTCGAAACACCAGCAATTAATGCCAAGGAAAAGAAAAGTGTGAAAAACATTCACCCAACTCTTCCCTGAGAGTTAAAGGTATCTGAGTCAATGCTGAGTTCTTAGGGTTTGGATGCCGACAGGTGTGCATTACCCATATGGCCTCAGTGGGCACTCGTCATACAGTCACAGATGAGCAAAAAGAACTGCCTCCCTGAAGAGGGAGGAAGAGAGATCTCCACCAGCTCTGTGGAGATGCACTGACAGATTCCAGACCAAACAAAGCTTTGTGGGTTATTTTCCCTTCTTACTCCTGACTTGGGAATGTTTACTGGCGTGCGAGTATATCACTCTCCATCGTTAATGACTCAGAGGGAGTTTGAGGGCCACGGAAAACCAAGTAAGTGGTCAATTCAAGTGGAGTTAAAGTAAGCAGGTTGCCTTTAATATTATGTTAGTGAAATTAATAATGCTCAATTATCTTTGAGTCTTTCACAGTCAGACTTAACACGGGAAACATGGTCCACAGCAGCGCAATATATTGACACACATTAGGATGTCACAAAAATGGGACAGAACAGCTATTCTCTTGAATAGAAACAACCCTAGCTTCATGTTCCAGCCTCAAAATTCTCTCCCTCCCTCTCTTCTCCCTTCCTTCCTGGCATAGACATTTAATGAATACCTACCATATACAGAGCCCTGTGACAAGTACTACTGGAAATACAGAAATGAATAATGTTGTGTCCTCGGTAATTTGCAAGTTTAACAGGGAAGAAAAGACTGTAACAAAAGCAGAAATGAGCCGCTTGAGGATCCTACAAAATAGCCCACAAACCTCAGACACTGGCTCCCTCCAAATAAACTCAATCCTGGAGATGTGACCAAAGTAAGAGGAGTGTTGATAGATCTGAGAAATTACAGGGAACTTTGTGAGAGGGTTCTGGGGAAGTCTGCCCATTTATATTTATTATAGGTACTGTCTTATTGGACTTATTTCAAAGAGAGTCTTTGTGGGGTAAACTTTCTGAGGCCCTGAATGCCTGACAATATTTCATTCTTACATTTAAATAATATTTAGCTGGGTATAAAATTCTAGGTTCCAAGTTCTTTCCCCTCAATACTTTGAAAATTAACACTCCCCTGTCTTCTTGTATTTTGAGTACTGAGACATCAGTATGATTTTGTTCCTTTGTAGATGATCTGCTTTTTCTTGCTAGGAAGTCTTCTCTTTGTCTTTTTTTTTTTTTAATAAATTTACTTATTTATTTATTTTTGGCTGTGTTGGGTCTTTGTTGCTATGTGCAGGCTTTCTCTAGTTGCGGTGTGCGGGCTTATTGCGGTGGCTTCTCTTGTTGCGGAGCACGGGCTCTAGGCACACAGGCTTCAGTAGTTGTGGTACGTGGGCTCAGCAGTTGTGGTTCATGGGCTCTAGAGCGCAGGCTCAGTAGTTGTGGCGCTCGGGCTTAGTTGCTCTGCAGCATGTGGGATCTTCCTAGACCAGGGATTGAACCCATGTCCCCTGCACTGGCAGGCAGATTCTCAACCACTGCACCACCAGGGAAGTCCCTTCTCTCTGTCTTTGATATTTAAAAAAATTTACTAGTATGTATCTAGATATAGGTTTACCTTATATATCCTGTTTAGCAACTCTGAATCTTTTCAAACTGAAGTCATCCATATTCCACTAAGACTGGGGAATTCTTGGTCTTTATTTCTTCAAATGCTTAACTCCTCTCCAGTTCTTTTTTCTCTCATTCTTGGGTTCTTATTAAACTGACGTGACACTTCTCTTTCCATCTTCTACATCTTCCGTGTTTCTGAAGGATTTTTTTTTCGTATTTTTCAACTATTATTTTAGCTCATTAATGTCTTCTTCATTTGTACCCATCTTGTTATTAACCTCCCCCCACCATCAAGTTCTTTATTTCAACTCATATTTTTCATAGCTGATATTTCTAGATGATTCTTCTTTGTAACTGTTTATTTTTGCTTCATGTTACCAATACGCTCCCTTAGCTCTTCAATGATATACTAGTTTGTTTTCAATTATTGTTTTGACTAGTTTATTAAGTTTGCTTTGTCTGATAAGGTCTGTTAAGTTTGTTGTCTTTCTTTTGGAATAGTTGCACTCATAAGTTATGTTATTTAAGAGGATCAATGTTCAGTAACTCCTAAGGTTACCACAGCAGTTTTTTTTTTTTTTTTTGATTGGGCAGACCACCTTTGTTATAAGTTTCAATCAGATTTCTCAGATTAATGTTAGTGACTCCACTCTCATTCTGTTAGGTTTAGGTTATACATTCATCCTTCCAGGGGTTTATTCACCCATCCAAAGAAACAAACTCTTCCACATCATGCTTAATACATTAAGGTTTCTGAGAAAATTCAGTAGAGGCAGAATTCACCTGAGGGGCTCTGCTTTTCACCTATGATAACCACTGACAGAAGTTTGGACTCTCTTTGGGCATGGCTGCACTAAATTTAAAAAGTGGGGTGAAAATAGCACTTTCCTGGGAATTAGTAGACCTAAGCTCCAACCACAATTCTGTCACATAATAGCTGTGTGATCTTGGACACATCACCTAACTCTCTAGGCTTCAATTTCTTCATTTGTAGAATTAGGGTTGAACTGCATCATCTCTAAGGTCCCTTCAAGCTGTACAAGTCTATCATTCAGTCTCATACGGATATACCATTCCAAAGAAACATCAGTATTTTATGTAGAGGAATCTACTGCTTTAGAAAAAAAAAGTGCATAAATTTACTTTTGTAAACAGACAACCAAAAAACAGTTCTTTTTATTCCAAACTATAGATCCAACTCTCCACACCCACCTTGTGCCCTTAAATCTGTGTTTGGAAATGTTTGAATCATGTAAATATGAGAATTAGAAACACTATAATAATCAGTTGTGAAGCTATTTAAAAGAATTTTTTTATACAATTTTACAGGTTACTTTCCACTTACAGTTATTACAAAATATTGGCTATATTCCCCATGGTGTACAATACATCCTTGAGCCCATCTTACACCTAATAGTTTGTACCTCTCACTCCCCCATCCATTGCCTGTCTCCCCTCCCCACTGGTAACTACTCGTTTGCTCTCTATATCTGTGACTCTGCTTCATTTTTGTTATATTCACTAGTTTGTTGTATTTTTTAGATTCCACATATAAGAGATACCATACAGTATTTGTCTTTCTCTAACTTATTTCACTTACCGTAATACCCTCCAAGTCCATCCATGTTGTTGCAAATGGCAAAATTCCACTCTTTTTACGGCTGAGTAATATTCCATTGTACATATGTGCCACATCGTCTTTATTCATTCATCTGTTGATGGACACTTAGGTTGCTTCCATGTCCTGGCTATTGTAAATAATACTGCTATATGCAGATGGCCAACAGGCACATAAAAAGATGCTCAACATCGCTAATCATCAGGGAAATGCAAATCAAAACCATGATGAGATACCACCTCACACCTGTCAGAATGGCTATTATCAAAAAGAACACAAATAACAAATGTTGGTGAGGATACGGAGAAAAGGGAACCCTTGTACACTGTTGGTGGGACTGTAAATTGGTGCAGCCACTGTGGAGAACAGTATGGAAGTTTCTCCAAAAAACTGGAGTTACCATATGACTCAGCAATTCCACTCCTGGGTATTTATTCGAACAAAACAAAAACACTAATTTGAAAAGAGACATGCACACCAATAAATTTACTTTTATGTGTAGACCATGCAACTTCCTATAGAATAATTGAGAAAAGAGGAAAGTCTAGAGTCCAATTTGCAAGTTACTCTGCAATAAAGCTCAGTTTCTAACCATTTCCTTTATTAATCTTACTCCTAGCTATAGACTACCTCAGGGCATTTTCACAGCGTTCACCAATCTGTTCCCATTTAGTTTTAGCTGCTAAATCTATAGACTCCAAGTGCTAAATACTAGATTAATAGGTCCTTACTAAGAGTTCCAATAGCTCAGCTAGCTCTTGTGCTCCCAGCTTAATCTCTCTTGTCTTCCCCAGTAATCAGCCTTTGCATAGTTCCCAAGTCTCAGCCCCTTTCTCCAGTTTCCATTATTTTTCTCTCCTTGAATCAGAGTTTGTGAGCTGCTTTTTATGCTAGAGGCACATGATGTCATTGTGTCTACCCCCAGCTGTTCTTAATTTTCTCTCAGCTCAGCTCTCTTGGAGGACTCTCAGCAGGCCCAAAGACACAAGCCTCCCTTCTAGGGTGCAGATGAAAAGCTGGGGTGGAGGCGGGGAAAGGGCAATTCACCAACCCATAATGACTAATCCTAGCAAAATAAAGGGCAGGGCCCTTTTAAGAAACAGAGCACTCCAGGAGAGGGCGGAGCCAACTGAATAAGCCCCAGACTCCGATGAGACAAGCGTGCTCCTGGAAGCTGTCATAGCAACAGGAGTTCGCTATCCAAGATGTCGACCATCTCTCTACCTTAGGCAGTTCTCTAAGACCTGAGAATCATGCTCTGAGCGCTGTCTTGAATTACCTGGCTCTAACTACCCACAGTGTCAGCCTCCTGCCTCCCACCAAGGACTGGCCTTCTCTGTTTAGAGAGTTAAAATGGATTGTGGGGAACTCTAGACAAATTTAGCTCTCTCCTCCACAGATGCCCAGTGTTTTGTGGTGGTGTAGAAAATGCCCCGATATACCAATTCACATGACTCATAATTCTTATTGAATTTATGTTCCAGTATCCATAAGCGCTGCTTGGAAAATGATGATGTAATGATGCTTTACACAAAGGAATGAATCTCTGAGGTGGAAATTCTTACTATACAATGGCGCCTGGCTAGAGCAGATGGGATAGTACCCATACTAGTAACTTTGAAATGAGTTTCCCACTGGGATAGTGGTAGAAATATTTTTCCCTCATTCTACTTAGACCAGCAGCCAGTTGAGAACAAATCCCTCCAGAGCAGGGCAATTTTGATGGAGGAGAGTAGGAGAACACAGCGGAAACCCATGAGGCAGGACCTAATGGATGAGATAGCAGCAGTTCTCAGCCCTGACTACACAGTAGAATCTCTGGGGGGGAGGGGGGGTGTTAGCTTTTAAGTTTATCTTGAAATAATTTTAAAATTACAGAAAAGTTGTAAAAACAGCACAGACAGCTGCCACACACATTTCATTTAGCATTTCTCACATCAAAATTTTACATAACCATAGTGCAGTTATCAAAACTAAGAAATTAACCTAGGTACAATACTATTAACTAAACTATAGATTTTATTTGGATTTCACTAGTTTTTCCAGTAATGTCCACTTTCTGTTCCAGGATCAAATTCAGGATACCATGTTGCATTTAGTTGTCATATCTCTTTAGTTTCCTCCTATGTATGACATTTTATCAGTCCTTCCACATCTTTCATGATCTTGAAGAGCACTGAGCAGTGATGTTGTATAATGTGCCTCACAAATCTTTCCACTAATGTCCTTTTTCTGTTCCAGGATTGAATCCAGAATATTATGCTGCATTTAGTCATCCTATCTTCCTAGTTGCCTCGAATTTATGGCAATTTCTTAATGCTTCTTTGTGTTTCACGACCTTGACAATTTTAAAGATCGTCACGTACTTTGTAGAATGTCCCCCAGTTCGGGTTTGTCTGATGTTTTCTCATGATTAAATTGGGATTATGTATCTTGGGAAAGGATAGCACAGAAGTAAAGTACCTTTCTCATCACATAGTACCAGGAAGTACATGGTATCAATATGACATACTGGTGATGTCAGCCTTGATGACTTGGTTAAGGAGATTTCTTCCAGTTTTCTCCACTGTAAAGCTACTATTTTAAAAAACTATTATGTTGATATAGTTGTAGATTCACATGAAGTTGAAAAGGTGATACAGAGAAGTTCTGTGTACCCTTTACCCAGTTTCCCTCAATGGTACATGTGTATATTCTTGTAAATACCACTACAATCAGAACAATTTCTACAATCAGAAACAGAACAATTCTATTACCACAAAGATCTTCCTCATGCTACCTCTTCATAGTCACAACCTTCCTCCCAACATACCTAACCCGTGGACACCACACATCTGTTCTCCAGTTTTTAAATTTTATCATTTTAGAGAATGTTATATAAATGTAATCAATCAGTCTGTGACCTTTTGAGACTGACTTTTTCTACTCAGCATAATGCCCATGATATCCATCCAAGTTGTTGTGTGTATCTGAAGTTTACTCTTTTTATTGCTGAGTAGTATTCCATGGAATGGATGTACCATAGTTTGTTTAACCACTCACATATTGAGGGACATTTGGGTTATTTTCACCTTTTCATTATTGCAAATAGCTCTGCTATGAACATTCATGTACAGGTTTTTGTATGAATGGAAGTTTTCATTTCTCTGGGATACATGACCAGGAGTGCGACTGCTGAGTTGTACGGTAAGTTTATGCTCAGTCTTGTAAGAAACCACTAAACTATTTCCCAGAGTGGCTGTATTATTTTTACTTTCCCACCAGCAGTGTATAAGAGATCTAGTTTCTTCATATCCTCACCAGCATTTGGTATTATCGCTATTTTAATTTTAGCTGTTTGAATAGACATATAGTGATATCAAATAATGGTATTAATTTGCATTTCTGTAATGGCTACTGATGTTAAACATCTTTTCAAGTGTCTATCTGTCATCTACATATCTTCCTCAGTTAAATGCCCATTGCCATTTTTTGCTTATTTTCTAATTGGATTATTCTTGATTCTGTTTAGTTTTGAGAGTTCTTTATTTTTTGTCGAATATATGGCTTACTGATATTCTGTCCCAGTCTATAGCTTGTATTTTCATCCTCTTTAAGAGGGTCTTTCACAGAGCAAAAGTGTTTAACTTTGGTGAGTTCCAATTTACCTTTTTTTTTTCTTTATATGGATCATGCTTTTGGTGTCAAGTCTAAGAACTCTTTGCCTGGCCCTAGATCCAAAAGATTTTCTCCTATGTCTGTTTTCTGAAAGATTTATAGTTTACATTTTGCAAACTTACATGGTCCATTTTTGGATAGTGTCTGCATAAGGTGCGAAGTTTAGGTTAAGGTTCTTTTTTTTTTTTGCCTACGGATGTTCAGTTGCTCCCATACCATTTATTTAAAAGGCTATCCTTCCTCCATTGACTTGTTTTTGCAACTCTGTCAAAAATCAGTTGAACATATTTGTGTGGGTTTATTTCTGGGTTCTCTTTTCTGTTCCACTGATGTGTGTGTTTATCCCTCTGCGAAACCCCACTGTCTTGATTAATGTAACCATATAATGTCTTGAAACCAGGTAGACTGATTCCTTCCACTTCCTTCTTCTTTTTCAAAATTGTTTAGCTATTCTAGGACCTGTGCCTTTTCATATACATTTTGAAATAGTCTTCTGAAAAGAACTTGGAAGTGATCACTCCCATCCTTTCAAGAAAACTGGGCAAACCAAAAAAAAATCAATGACTTTTCTTGGACCCATCAGAGAACCAAGGTTGCAGGGCAAACCACCACCCCAAAATCTAAAGATTTAGGAACATCCAGAGAGATACAGCTGTAATTTACTTACCTAGAAAAGAAGGCTCTGGAATATAAACTGGTAGGAACACCAAAACTGGTAATTTTGACAAATTGCTGGAGGAAGAATGTGGACTACTGTAAGAGTGAGAAACTTCTGAGGACTGAAGGCACAGGGGCACCCCCCAATTTCAGGAAATCCACCAAATTCTCACAATAAAGATGTGAATAAGATCCTCTCGTGAATCTGGCAGGGGGAGGGAAAGAAAAATCATTGTGAAGTATACCTAGAGCCTTCTCCATAACTCTACAAGGAAAAAGACTTTGCCACACCTTATCCTAACTGGGGAACGGCATTCCTCCCACTCCAGCCTCCCTCTAGCCAACTTTAGAAAACCACACACAAAGACAACATCTTTAAGGAAGACAGAGTAGGAGGAACACCTTACAAGGGAACAAGCATAAGAATTATATCAGACTTCTTGTCAGAAACCATGCAAACAAGAAGAGACTGGAATGAAATATTTAAAGTGTTGAAAGAATAAAAACACCAATCCAGATTCTATATCTGGCAAAATTATCCTATAGAAATGAAACGAAGTCTTTCTCAGTAAAAAACAAAAATGGAGGGAAATAAAAGAAGACTTGTCCTGTACAAAAAGTTAAAAGAAGTTCTTCAGGGGGAAGGAAAATGATGATAGAGGTCAGAAACTTGGATCTTCATAAAGAAAGGAAGAGTGTCAGAGAAGGAATAAATGAAGGTACGGTAAAATCTTTTATTTTTCTGATTCTTAATTGGTTTAAAGTAAAAATAGTAACAATATACTGATTGATTATAGCATATGAATAAGTGAAGTAAATTACAATAATGTCACAAGAGATGGAAAGGAAGATTTAATAATACTCTGTTATAAGGTACCTGCACTACATTTAAAGTGTTATTTGACAGGGATTGCATTGAATCTGTAGATTGCTTTGGGTAGTAGAGTCATTTTTGCAATGTTGATTCTTCCAATCCAAGAACATGGTATCTCTCTCCATCTATTTGTATCATCTTTAATTTCTTTCATCAGTGTCTTATAATTTTCTGCATACAGGTCTTTTGTCTCCTTAGGTAGGTTTATTCCTAGATATTTTATTCTTTTTGTTGCAATGGTAAATGGGAGTGTTTTCTTGATTTCACTTTCAGATTTTTCATCATTAGTGTATAGGAATGCAAGAGATTTCTGTGCATTAATTTTGTATCCTGCTACTTTACCAAATTCATTGATTAGCTCTAGTAGTTTTCTGGTAGCATCTTTAGAATTCTCTATGTATAGTATCGTGTCATCTGCAAACAGTGACAGCTTTACTTCTTTTCCAATTTGGATTCCTTTTATTTCCTTTTCTTCTCTGATTGCTGTGGCTAAAACTTCCAAAACTATGTTGAATAAGAGTGGTGAGAGTGGGCAACCTTGTCTTGTTCCTGATCTTAGTGGAAATGCTTTCAGTTTTTCACCGTTGAGGACAATGTTGGCTGTGGGTTTGTCATATATGGCCTTTATTATGTTGAGGAAAGTTCCCTCTGTGCCTACTTTCTGCAGGGTTTTTATCATAAATGGGTGTTGCATTTTGTCGAAAGCTTTCTCTGCATCTATTGAGATGATCATATGGTTTTTCTCCTTCAATTTGTTAATATGGTGTATCACATTGATTGATTTGCATATATTGAAGAATCCTTGCATTCCCGGAATAAACCCCACTTGATCATGGTGTATGATCCTTTTAATGTGCTGTTGGATTCTGTTTGCTAGCATTTTGTTGAGGATTTTTGCATCTGTGTTCATCAGTGATATTGGCCTGTAGTTTTCCTTCTTTGTGACATCTTTGTCTGGTTTTGGTCCAGTATCAGGGTGATGGTGGCCTCATAGAATGAGTTTGGGAGTGTCCCTCCCTCTGCTATATTTTGGTAGAGTTTGAGAAGGATAGGTGTTAGCTCTTCTCTAAATGTTTGATAGAATTCACCTGTGAAGCCATCTGGTCCTGGGCTTTTGTTTGTTGGAAGATTTTTAATCACAGTTTTAATTTCAGTGCTTGTGATTGGTCTGTTCATATTTTCTATTTCTTCCTGATTCAGTCTTGGCAGGTTGTGCATTTCTAAGAATTTGTCCATTTCTTCCAGGTTGTCCATTTTATTGGCATAGAGTTGCTTATAGTCATGTCTCATGATCTTTTGTATTTCTGCAGTGTCAGTTGTTACTTCTCCTTTCTCATTTCTAATTCTATTGATTTGAGTCTTCTCCCTTTTTTTCTTGATGAGTCTGGCTAATGGTTTATCAATTTTGTTTATCCTTTCAAAGAACCAGCTTTTAGTTTTATTGATCTTTGCTATCGTTTCCTTCATTTCTTTTTCATTTATTTCTGATCTGATTTTTATGATTTCTTTCCTTCTGCTAACTTTGGGGTTTTTTGTTCTTCTTTCTCTAATTGCTTTAGGTGCAAGGTTAGGTTGTTTATTCGAGATGTTTCCTGTTTCTTAAGGTAGGATTGTATTGCTATAAACTTCCCTCTTAGAACTGCTTTTGCTGCATCCCATAGGTTTTGGGTCGTCGTGTCTCCAGTGTCATTTGTTTCTAGGTATTTTTTTATTTCCTCTTTGATTTCTTCAGTGATCACTTCGTTATCAAGTAGTGTATTGTTTAGCCTCCATGTGTTTGTATGTTTTACAGATCTTTTCCTGTAATTGATATCTAGTCTCATACCATTGTGGTCGGAAACGATACTTGATACAATTTCAATTTTCTTAAATTTACCAAGGCTTGATTTGTGACCCAAGATATGATCTATCCTGGAGAATGTTCCATGAGGACTTGAGAGAAATGTGTATTCTGTTGTTTTTGGATGGAATGTCCTATAAATATCAATTAAGTCCCTCTTGTTTAATGTATCATTTAAAGCTTGTGTTTCCTTATTTATTTTCATTTTGGATGATCTGTCCATGGGTGAAAGTGGGGTGTTAAAGTCCCCTACTATGAATGTGTTACTGTCGATTTCCCCTTTTATAGCTGTTAGTATTTGCCTTAAGTATTGAGGTGCTCCTATGTTGGGTACATAAATATTTACAATTGTTATATCTTCTTCTTGGATCGATCCCTTGATCATTATGTAGTGTCCTTCTTTGTCTCTTCTAATAGTCTTTATTTTAAAGTCTATTTTGTCTGATATGAGAATTGCTACTCCAGCTTTCTTTTGGTTTCCATTTGCATGGACGGGGAGGGGGAAGGGTAAGCTGGGACAAAGCGAGAGAGTGGCATGGACATATATACACTACCAAACGTAAAATAGATAGCTAGTGGGAAGCAGCCGCATAGCACAGGGAGATCAGCTCGGTGCCTTGTGACCACCTAGAGGGGTGGGATAGGGAGGGTGGGAGGGAGGGAGATACAAGAGTGAAGAGATATGGGAACATATGTATATGCATAACTGATTCACTTTGTTATAAAGCAGAAACTAACACAGCACTGTAAAGCAATTATACTCCAATAAAGATGTAAAATAAAATAAAATAAAATAAAGTGTTATTTGAAGATGAACTCAGTTAAAAATGTATATTGCAAACTCTAGCACAACCACTAAAAAGTTTTAAAGAAGTATAATTGACATTCTAAGAGAGGAGATGAAATGGAATCACAGAAAATCTCAGTTAAAACCAGAGAAGGCGGGAAAAAGAGCAAGGGAGTAATTTTCTTTGCTCTGAAGTCTACTTTATCTGATAGTAATACAGCCATTCCCACTTTCCTTTGAATAATATTTGCATAGCATATCTTTTTCTGCTTTCACTTTCAACTTACTTATATACTAACTAGAAAATATAAATAGTAAATAGTAAAACTACTATCTGTCCCTTTCCATACTTTATTAGAACTGAATTACTAAGTCCAGCCCACACTCAATGGAAGGGAATTAATCTCCACCACCCGTAGGGAGGAGTATCAGAGAGTTTGTGGACACATGTTGAAACCACCAGAGCAATTATTAAATATTTTGGGGGTGACAATTTGAAGCTATGCACATATCTTGCCCTCCAAAATTATTACTAGGCCTAGTTCTCTTTTTTGAGAATGGTATTTAGAAAACAAGATGTGGTTCTAGGTAAGCTCAATTCTATTTGAATGTTGCTGCTTTTAGGCCCTGCCAGTAGAGAGAGCGAGGGAACACAGGCATGTAAAATAATCCATGTATACACACATATAAATATTAATGCCTGAATCTACTTACCATTACATGTATATATTTATATATGGATAGATAAGCTTACATTTTTATATGGATATCTCTGATTCTAATCCAGTACCACAGAGTTTATTCTAGCTTTCCCTCCTTGCTTATTTGTAATTTCTTTCTATGACAGACTCTCTGAGTTACCTTTAAAAATACAGATGCCTGGAGCCCTATCCAGCATCAATTAAGTTGGATGCATCCGTATGTTTTAAATATACACCCAGGCAAGACCAAGTACATCATTTGTGGGGCCCAGTGAAAAATGCAAACGTGGGGCTCCTTGTTCAAAAAGCGGGGTAAAAGTGTCACTAAGGTACTACAATGTACAGATTTTTCCTTTCTTCTGCAGCCTTTCATTCAACTTGTCATGGTATTTTCTATTTACTACTCAATATTATTCTAAGTCAGGAAAAAGTAAAAATCACAATTATTAACATGTACCTTACCGTTCATCTTTACATTGTACAATACCAGTTTTAAATAAAAATACCAGAGCATTTAATTCATATGCAGGATCACCAAAATTGCACAATTTGTACTGCATGCCGCAGCCCTGGAAGGTGCCTTGAGCTGGCCAGAAGAGATGAACACAAAGTCAGACTCAAGAAAGTTAGTTATGAGGAGGAAGAAAGGGTCACCTACACGTGGAGTAGGCCCAAAGGACACTCTCTAGGGCATGGGAAGGCACTCATGAGGCAAGTGTAGACCCTTACAGGCACCTGAGAACCCTACCCCATGACTTGTGTCACATGTGTGTGCTCGGGCTTGACAACTGTTTGGTTTCATCCTTCTTCTAGCTGCTGGCCTGACATGCTGTGCCTTATCAGAGGGCAGGGAAGTTGACCCAGGCATCTCCCTTCCCGAGGCAGATGCCTGCCACCCCATCCGACAGCATATAGGCACCTCTCAAGGGTATTACCACCTCCTCACAAGGATGCTCTAGGTACCTGGATCAGGGATGGGCAAGAGATTCACCCCCACTGAATGTGCGTGGTGCTGTGAACCAAGGGCAAGGATGGTCACTGCCATGCCCAACCTTGAGGGGCTGCAGGGTGCATGCACCTGACTTGACCCTCCCCACATCGAGGCTCCCGCTGGAGATGGATGGACATGGATGCGCGTGGGGGAGGGTAAGGGAGACTCGGGCACCTGGAACGAAGGGAGTGGCAGTCAAGAACCCATCTTGAAGATATGGGGAGGTAATGGGAGGTGGAACCATATGTGAATTGAGCTTCTAAGCCCCCAGTACATTCTCTACTGTCCCACTGGACTTTACTTACAAAACACAGGTTCAAAAATAAAATTATTAAGAATTTCAAATGGCAACCACAAGGCATTAAACCCACAGCATGGAGCCCCCTTCTGAGCAAGGGGCCCTGTATAATTGTGCTCCTCATATGACTCTGAAGATGTCCATGTCCCCTCTCCCCCTCCACCTGCTGTGATTCTAATGTTCAGTCAAGGTTGAGAACTACTGAGCCAGATACTGCAAGGGTTGGTGGTCAAGATGGTCTTGCTCAAACCAGCTCCCAGGCTACCAGAGCCCCTCAGAAAACCATGAATGGAGAGACTGACCCAACAGTAGCTGAGAGGAGGAGACCAGACTGTGTATCACTGCCTGAGGCTGTCATTACAGAGATCACAGTAAGGAAGCAGGGAGGTCAAACAATCAGTTTTAAAGAGAGGCTCTCATTCCTCTCTCTCTCTCAGAGCCCACAGCCTTACCTCAGTACCTGCTGGTTGCATGTTGGCCTGCCCTGTCCAATGTGAGGGGTTTTAAGGTACAGGTTATATACATCTAAGCAAAGTGCAGGTACCAGCTAAGTCAAGGAGGCCACCTTTCTCAGCAACTTATTTTCTTACCTATTTTACCCACCAGCAGGTTAGGCTCTTAGCAAGGAACCCTGAGGCTGCTCCAGGCAGCCATCTTAGCCTCAGTCCACAGCTTATCAGCTGAATTCCAGAGGCAGAATATACAAATCCTCTCACCTCTAGCCCCTAGCGTGACATAAGCTCCTCAAGGGGTTTCTTTCCTTTTCATTCAACCTTGATTCTTTTTTAAATTAAAAATATTATTTTTAAATTTTTATTTATATTGGAGTATAGTTGATTAACAACATTGTGTTAGTTTCAGATGTACAGCAAAGTGATTCAGTTATACATATATATGTATCTATTGCTATATTTAAAATAGATAACCAACAAGGACCTACTGTATAGCACAGGGAACTCTGCTCAACCTTGATTCTTTTTAGAACATTTTAGCCTCTGTCACCTTCTGTAGCTAGCATAGCAAACACTCACTTAATATTTGTAGCCTAATTTGCTTGCTTCTGGCCTGCTCATAGTCCAGGTCTTAGAGTCTTTCTCTTAACTTCCATCGCCTTTCTTGGTTCCTCACTCAGGCAAAACTCCTTCCACCTCCTAGCGTTCTCTTTCTAACCTCTCTCTGGTACCCTAATGGTGCTTTATAATACCAAAGTATCTGTATTTACATTACAGGGCAAAGAAATAAAATGAGAAAATATACACACTGGGGGACTAATCACAGGCCCTTTCTGCCACTTTGGTCCTAAAAGTCAGTCCCCTGGGGAAGATGGACAAGCGCAGTGTCAAGAACCAGAGCTCTGGAATTTGAATCCTAAATCTGCCTCTTACCAGGTTGCCGTGTGACCCTGGACAAGTTACTTAACATCTTTGTCCTCTGGATTCACTCTCTGTCCTGTTTTCCTCCCCAGGAAACTGGTATGGATTATATCAACAGGCTTGACTGGTCCCTGGCTTCTGGTTGGATTTGGTCAGAAAGGAACTCTGGCCATTGATCAAAGATTGGGAGAAGAGTGTAGTTTCCTCCTAGCTTCCTGCCTCTGAAGTCACTCTGTGGGGAGTTAGCTATATCCCTTGACCAAATACCACTGCTCATCCAAAGGCTACCTGCTCTAGAGGTCTCTCCTTCCAGACACTCTTTCTAGACTCTCCTTTCCTTCATGCCTTTGGGCCTGGGTGATAGTGGTGGAGTAACAGCCCTACTATATTAGCCATAGGGTATTTCGCTAGCCCTTATGGCTTCCCTACACCCTGCCTATGTCTTGTAAATAGTCGCTTTAGTAAACCCTTCTCAAACTATCCTGACTGAAGTGTGCCATATTTCCTGTTAGGACCCTGACTAATGCAGAGCCTTACTTCCATTGCCTTTAAAATGGAGATAGCAACACCTATATCACAGGATTGCTGTCAGAATTTAAACGAGACAAGTTAAATAAAAGTATCCAGCAATGACTGGCACAAAATACATGCTGAATTAGCTCCCTCCTCGTTTTTTCTTTCTTCTTCAAAAGCTACTTTTTTATTTTTGGGTTTGAGTCCTAACATTGTGACTTATGAGCTAAATAATTTTCAACAAGTGCTTTCACCAATCTGAACCTTAGTTTCCACATTTGTAAAATGGAGTTCATTTAACAAATTCATCCTACTAAAATTAACAAAGCTTCTACTATGTACCAGGAACTGTTCTGAGCAGTGATTTAAGACTATCCGTCTTGCCTGTGTCACAGAATTATTGTAAAGATCAAAACAGCAATGAGTCCTTAAATACCACAAACTTCCAAAACTCACCCAAGATGAAATAAACAGTCCTATTATCATTAAAGAAATTGAATCTGTAGTTGAAACCTTCTGAAAAAGAAATCTTCAGGCTCAGATGATTTCACTAGCAAATTCTATACAAAATTTAAAGCAGAAATAACACCAGTTCTATACAATCTTCCAAAAAATAGAAAAGGAGGAAATGTTTCCCAACTGATTTAATGAGGCAAGCCTAATACTGATACCAAAATCAGACAAAAACAGTTCCAAAAGAGCAAGCTACAGACCAATATCCCTCATGAATATAGACATAGACATCCTCAACAAATATTATCATATCAAACCTAGCAATATATAAAGAAATAATACACCACAATCAAGTGGGGTTTATTACAAAATTACAAAGTTGGTTCAATAACAGAAAAATCAGTCAATGTAATCCACCATATTAGCAGTCTAAAGAAGAAAAACTACATGATTAGAGGCACACCTTGGAGATATTGTGGGTTTGGTTCCAGACCACTGCAATAAAGCAAATATCACAATAAAGCAAGTCACATGATTTGTTTGGTTTCCCAGTGCATATAAAAGTTGTATTTATACTATACTGTAGTCTATTAAGTGTGCAATAGCATTATGTTTAAAAAAATGTACACACCTTAATTTAAAAATACTTTATTGCTAAAAAATACTAACCATCATCTGAACCTTAAGCGAGTTCTAATCTTTTTATAATAATAACATCAATCACTGATCACAGATCATCATAAAAAATATAATAATAAAGAAGAAGATTGAAATATCACAAAAATTGCCAAATGTGACACAGAGACACAAGCGTCCCAAGTGCTGTTGGAAAAATGGCACTGATAGACATGCTCAATGCAGGATTGCCACAGATCTTCAGTTTGTAAAAAAATGCAATATCTGCAAAGCACAGTAAAGCAAAGAGCAATAAAATGAGATATGCCTGTATATCAGTCAATGCAGCAAAAGCATTTGGAAAAAAGTCAATATATATTAGTAATATAAATTCTCAGCAAATAGGAATAGAAGAAAAGTTCCTCAACCTAATAAAGTGTCTCCAAAAAATCTACAGATAACATCATACTTCATGGTAAAAAGACTGAATGTTTTCTCCTTATGACCTGGAACAATGCAAAACATTGTCTCTCACCACCAAGTCAACATCACACTGGAAGTCTTAGCCAATGCAACAAAGCAAGAAAAATAAACAAGAAGCATAAATATTGGAAATAAATAAAATTCTATTTGCAGGCAACATAACTGTCTAGACAGAAAATCCCAAGGAATTGACCAAAAAATTTTCTAGAAATAATAAGTGAGTTTACTAAGGTGGTAGGATATAAGGTCAACATACAAAAATCAATCATATTTCTATATATTCCCAATGTTACCATTGGAAACTAAAATTTAAAAATATACACATACACACACACACCATTTACTGTAGCTCGAACAAAATGAAATATACTTATGTGTAAATCTAACAGAATATGCACAGACTCTGTATGCTAAAAACCATAAAACACTGATAGAAGAAATTTTTAAAAGATCTAAATATACAGATAGATATACTGTGTTAATGGATTTAAAGAAACAACATAGTAAAAATGTTAATTCATGCCAAACTGATCTATAAATTTAATGCAATTCCAGTCAATATTCCAACATAACTTTTTTTTAGATAAGTAAAATTTATTTGAAAAGCAAAGGAACTAAAAGAGCTAAAATAATTTTGAAAAAGAAGAATAAATTGAAAGAATAACACTATCTGACTTCAAGACTTACTGTAAATCCACACTAATCAAGACAGTGTGGTACTGACAAAGGGAAGGAGCCATAGATCAATGGAACAGACAGAGAGTCCAGAAATAGACTCACATGAATATGGCCAATTGATTTTTGACAAAGTTGCAAAAGCAATTCAATGGGGAAAAAGTATTTTCAACAAATGGTACTGAAACAATTTTACACCCATATGCAAAAATATAACCTTGACCTAAACTTCACACAAAAATTAACTCAAGGTGGATAATTGATCCAAATGTAAAAAGTAAAGCTATAAAACTTTTAGAAAAGAAGAACATAGAAGAAACTCTTCATGACCTTGGGTTAGGTAAAGAGTTCTTAGATATGCTACCAAAAGCATGATAAACTGGACTTCAAATTTTTAAAGTTTTGCTCTGTGAAAGACACTGTTAAGAGAACAAAAAGATGAGCCACAGGCCGGGAGGAAATATTTTCCAACCACATATCTGACAAAGGACTTGTATTTAATATATAAAGATCTTTCAAAAGTCAACTCTTTATCCTCCTAACCATAAGATCATTCTAATTCAACCTGCCCTCACTGAGCATGTGCTCTAGGCCAGACCTAGTGCTGGATACTTTCACATCCAGTGTCTCACTGATTCCTTATACCAATCACAATTTAGGTAGTGATCATTATCACCATTTTAGGATGAGAAAACTGAGGCATCAGTGATAAACAGAGAAAAAATAATAAGATTGATGGGAAACTGGAGAGTAAGGCACTTCAATCTTAATCCCAGATTATACCATTTTGATTTCCCATACTGAGGACATGTTATGATTCAGAGAGTTAGTAAGGGTTTTTAGAAAGAAGAAGAGTTTTCACTGAAATAAGTAGCACTCTAGGTAGGAGAAACCCGGTCATCTAAACTAAGCCCAAATTAGGGGCATTTGCCCAAGTTGTTGGCTTTCATGCCTGCAAGATACAGCAGGAGAGACATCAAGTGATTAAAGGAAAGACTTCCTGGCTGACCAGGGGCTTCCATGTTCCAATATATGGATGGGTGAGCTCATAGAATCTTTGTCTTCAGGAGAAGAGATGTTCTCAAGAGTTTCTTTCAGGTTAAGAGATGAAGGAGAATGGGGAAAGTATAACAGAGAAGTCAAAGAAAGAAAACGTACCCAAAATGCCATTTCTTCTGCCTTAGCAAGGTCAGTTCAACAGGTTATCATGCCTTCCCTCTTGCCTCCTTTCTAATTTCATTCTTTAAATCACAGATAAAGTATTTAGCTTCATTACTTTCATTAGACACAATCATTAGTGTGAATCATAGGATCAAAAAGCCCAAGTGCCTTTTGGGAAATTCAACTTAACCAGATTTTTTCTTCCTCAGTCTCATAATATGAACAGTGATGTGGTGATTTGTCTATCCAAGATCATCGACCCCATTGCACCTTTTAAAAACCTGTCAAAACTGGTGTTGACGAATGTAGATACTGGCTTCAATTTTAAATAGACCTTATGGCATAAATAATCTAACACTAGACATGATTCTAGTAAGTAGAGGCGAAGCCAAATGGGCTACACAAGTATAAAGGCGGCCCCTGTATTAGGGAGAGTTTGAATCACATCGCATTTGTGTGAAGGTTTTCCATTTGACAGAAATAGATTTAACACAGTCCATTCAAAACAGTCTCATTGCAATTCATTGGGGGTTTTAAGAAAGGTGGAAAACCTTAAACAGGCACACTTTATTCTAAAAACCCTTTGTCGGATACCTGTACACATACAAAGACAACAGTCAATAGCAAGAATAAAGGTTTTATCTCATTTCCACAGTACTTTTTTCTTAATATACCTCCAATCAGCAATGCTCTACCTCTGGAATTCCAAGCTCAACTTGCATCTAAGCACTGTCAAATGAAAAGGAGATAATAAAATTACTAGTGTGTTACAAGGTGATTAAATTTACATAATGCCTCTGGATTTGATTAAATGCCAGATCCCCGCTCCAAAAAAAATTACCTGTAGAGGCATTAAATCTTACAGCCACACACTTCACTGCATTTACGCTTTATCCACAGAAGCTCCGGTTTATCTTAGCAGAGATTACTGCCAGCCCTCCACAGGAACACAACATGTAGGTAATGCCTGGAAGCTTATTCAGGAGAGTGGCAGGGACTCACGTAGCTGATTTTCAGAATAAATATCAGAAAAATGTGAGAGAGACAGTCATTGTACTCATCCAGAGAAAAGACCACAGTGCAGACTCAGAGGCAGATTTTTCTACTCTACTAAAAATGGAAGGGCTTCTTAAAATGCTATCCAAATACTTTCTCCCTAAACCCAAGGCTTTCCTCCCATTAACAAACTCTGAGGAGCTCACCATGGGCTTGCTCTTCCAGGAGCACACTGGTGAGGAGTGAGGCCACAGTGTGCCAGATTTGAAATCATTCCTGTCAAATTGGTAAGACGATTTATGCATGTTCTCTCACCCTAAATATTAGCGCACGCCAGGATCGCATAGTGGGGCATTTTCTCATCACTCAGTTGCTGCACAGCCCTGGATGGCAGTCTTTGAAATAAAAACATTCACACAAACAAGTAAAAAACAACAAAAACCTATGCATTATAGTTTTAACAGGCACCAAAGCATAAGGCGCTATGATACAAATTTTGGAATACCTGCCACACCTATTGAAAAAGATTACACAAAAAAAGTGCTCTTGAACATCATTTGCCTCTAGACCAAGCCATTGGAAAGGGGCTGGTACTGGCTCGGAAAAGAAATGTGCCTTACCGCTTTTCAATGGAACACTAAGAAAAGGGACTATAGCATCAGCATGTTGCTCACTTACTGGGTCCAAACTGCTTTCGTCGGAGAAAATTGATTACTTCTCTACCAAGACTGATGTAAACTAGTCATTCCACATATTCCTAGCTTCAGTTAACAGAGTCTTAGCTGGGGAAGTATAGAAATCTAAACTCTACCAGAGCTCTTGGTGTTGTTCAATGTTCTACACATCCATCCCTTTCAAGGGATCCTACTGTTTGCTAACACATGTGCATCAATCCCTTGCTAGTCATTCACTGAGATTTAGAGGTAGCTATGGTCTACCTACAGCCTACCTACAGTGTGCCTGCACTGCATTCAGTGAAGGTAAGACTCGGGTTTCAGGTCAATGCATTATCATTAAATCATAAACAGTAACCACAATTGTGGCAGGCAGGTTGCCTCAGCAACCTGAAACAGTACTTTAGTATATGTCTGATGGACGGTACTTACAAAATAACCTCCTAAAAAGTGCCATTATTGGGCTATTTTCCAAGCACACAACAATTTGAATATAAAAAGACCAAATTCCCAATTGCCGGCACAAAGTAAAGTCCGTAAACTAGTGGATTAACATTTTCTAAGCATTTTCTAAGCATGGCCCTTAAAAATATGTGTGAGCACAATAGATAAATAGTTGTCAAGGATACAGGATGTGTTTTAGTATTTCCAAAAACTCGTATTTCGTTAGTTTTTATAATAATCATTTGGAAGGCTAAAACTAAAATTTGTTTTCCTGCAAAATGTTTTTCTTTATCACACCGGTTTATTATGGAAGAGTTGCTGTGAGTCATGAGACTGCCTTGTTCCATTTTTCTTTAAAAAAAAAAATCCCCAGGGAACTCAGGGAATTAAACTCATAAATTTAATTTCAATATCTGGTAAGCGGTGGGGACAATTATTAAGGCAGTCATTTATGAGTACCTAGGGGAAACCCGAGTGATAAACAGTAGTCAGTATGGATTCTTCAAACACAAATCATACCAAACAAAGCTAATTCCTGTTCATGACAGGATGACAAGCTGAATGGTGAAAGAGGATGGAACAAAGTTAACATATCTTAGAGACAGAAGCATCTGATGTAATTTCATCTAACATTCTTATAGGAATACCACAGAAAGACAATAAATAGAGCTAGTAAAAGAGAAACCTAACGTAACAGCTAGAACTGGTTTAGTATAAACTCAAAGTGAATGGAACCAATGACAGGGTAGGATGAATTTCGAACGCAATACCACCCAGATCATGAACAACTACTCTCAGGTTATATCAACATGGATTGTAATCTTAGTCAATATAATCAAAATACATATAGCTACATACACTGTTGGGGAGAGAAATAAATTAAATGCATTATTGATACATTGGAGCTGTTTAAATCAATCGCATGTGTTGTGTATTATAAAGTCAAGTATTTCCCATATAGAGAATCTTCATCAAATGAATACGAATGTAACTGGAAGGTATCCGTCTGTACAAAGAGGCCACTGAGAAGCACACAGAGACTGTGATGATACAGAAGAGATTCCTCTTTGTTTAGGGGAGGGTGGTAATCCAAGGCTTCTTTTGTCTGCAGAGCAAGTCCATAAATGGTCAGACTTACCTCTCCAGTTGTATTTCCAGACCAATCGCCATTCCCCTAGGCTTTCACACCTGAAGGCTGTGTGGTTCCTCAGCCTAAACTATCTTTTTTAAAGTGCCATTAAAATGTCTTCCTGTAATAGTCTCGTCAATCCTTTAAAACCAAGCTCAAAATCTTCTTTCAAACATAATATTTCCAGATCCCCTAATTAAATTTAATTTTTCACTCCTCCAATACTCCCACAGCACCTTGTTTAAACTTCTGTATATACCTTTATTATTATCTTCCTTGTATGAGAGTGAACAGTGTACATGTTGACTTCCCTGTTAGACTGTGAACTCCTGGAGGGTGAGAGCCATGTCTTAGTCATTCTTTATCTTGTTCACAGCAGGTATTCGACAAGTATTTGTTGAATTGAATTGGATTGGGACTGGAATAAACACATCATCTAGACATTTATTATTGCAAAAGTCCCACAATTCCAGGGCAACTGCTATTGGTTTGACCTTTCCCTTTCCAGGTTTTCAGGTTTATCTTCCCATGCTTGGAATAAAATAAAACTGAAAACCTGAAAATAAGTAAGTAAATACTCTTCCAACTATTCAATTTCTATCAGTTAAGAAATGAAAGGCATTTACCTGACATCTAGAATGGTCTTTCTTTTGGACTCCAAGGGACTTAGAAATTCCCAATTCAGTGACTGGGCCATGACGTCCAGATTCTGAATCCCCAAAACAAGAAGGCAAGGCAGTTGGAGAATCAGGACTGGAGATAAAAAAAAGAGAGAGAGAGAGAGACCAGAATAGAAATCATCTCCTAGTTACCATGTACTTTATCTTGGACACCTCATTCAGATCAATCTGAATTCCAAGAGGCAACACCCAGGGAAGGCAGCATTGGTAGGGAAAGTGGAGAACTCTGATCTGGAAAATAAAATTAAAGACCACTTCCCTCTTGTAGATTGGTGGTTTTGGTCAAAGTAGGGGTTGTAAGCCTGTGTTTTTAACTGAGGTGGAGCATGAAGAGATTAAACAAAAATGCCCAATAGCTGCTGATTCTGCCTGAGGTCTTCTAACAGTATTACACAGGAAGGACTGTGGGGCTTCGTAATGTGGGAATCCCTTTTCAGCTGGAATTGTAAGCAGGAAGCGCCTCCTCCCACCCAAGATGCCCTCCATGGCTTAGCTCCTAAGAATATGCTATTCCAGCATGCGAGAATTCAGCGCCACCCTCTTGCACAGAGCCTAGCATGCAGCACATACTCAGGAAGTGGATGTTATGGCCTGTCCTTAGAGAAGCACAGGCTCACAGATAAACTAGGGTTGCTCTGTAATGACTGGCTAGCCAAGAAGTACTTGCTGACTTAGGGAGACAGTACATGTGCTGGTTAAAAGCACAGCTTCTAGGGTCAGATGAACCTGGGTTCAAATACCAGCTCTTCCACCTACTAGCTGTGTGACCTTGGACAATGTCCTTAACTTTTCTGTGCCTCATCTATCATTTGGGAATAATTATTGCACATCCCTCATGAGTTTGTTGGAAGGATTAAAGGAAATGACACATACAAGTCTGATGTACAATAAGTGTTCAAATAAGGGTGTGCTAGAATTAGCAGTTCCTTGAGGGAGGACTCAAATTGTACATGGCCAAATGAAAACTAGTAAGGACAGAACATGTCCAAATAAGAAGAACTTTATAGTCAATGAGGCTGGACCAGAAAATATAGGCTGAAGCTGAAGGAGAAACTCTTATGAAAAGGAGGAAAGAAACTGTCATCAAGGGTTGAGACAAGCCCTGGAGGCTGGATTGGCAGCTCCCTTGAAAGTGGTCCAAGGCCAGAGTGGATAAATGGTGTGCAGGTAGGGAAACCGATCAAGCTAATTTTGATTTCCCTGAAGCATCTGCAAGCCGTTGGAATCCTTCAAGTGTTGGAATGCATAACTGGGTAACACCCTCAATATACAGAAAAGGTAAAAGAAACCTGAGGACAGTGAATGAAAATTGAGTTTATATATTCAAAAAATTGGCCATCTTTAGTGCCCTCTATAGAAAACTCATCAAAACCTCAGGGCTTTCCTAAAGTCACGTTTAACCATGCAGCCTTAAAGGGAATCAGCAGGACTGCATGTACTGACGTGGAAAGCGTGCCAAGATATATATACGTAGAAGTGAATTTATAAAACTGTTTCTAGCTCTAGCCAGTGTTTCCTGAAAAAGCATATATGTGTATGTATGAACCTATATGTATATAGTTGCATCAATGTATACATACATACACTTCTGTATGCATAGAAAAGTTCTGGAAGGATACACAAGAAATTGTTACTGATGATTATGCCTAAGGAGTGAGACTAGGGACGTGAAGGGGCTCTTCATTTCATATCCTTTTGTACTGTTTGCATTTTTACTATGAATATGTATTACATTTATAATTTAAGAAGGAACAAGACAGAAGAGAATAACTAAAACCTCAGACTATTGTACGGTGCTTTGCATGAAGTAGAGCCCAGTAAATGCTTCAATGAATGGATGAAAGTCACTCAATTGTCCCATCAGTTGGTATATGGGAAGGGAGAAAAGGATATAAAAAGAAAAGAAATAAAAGGGGGAGAATATAGAGATCACAGAAGCAGCCTGGAGCAGTTTTCACTACCTCAAAAGAGGAAAACTAGAAGGAAAGCTACCAGAGGAAGGAGCTGATGAATACCTTCCCTGCCCCAGTGGCACCTGTTGGCCAAGATTCCAATGTACTTGGCAAATACTGTCCGCAGACCTATGAGAGGGTGTAAACAGAAGGCTCTTTAAGGAGCTGATCAAAGCTGGGCTGTGCTCCAAACAGGGAAGGAGCGGATCAGAAGTTAATGTCCTCCTCCTGCCCACAAAAGATGCTTTGCCATGAGGATGCATCTCAGTAAGAAGCCCAGGGACTCCATGGAAAGTGCAGTAAAACATCCCATATTGGTAATGATATATGCCATTTGCAGAACACTACGTTCCCAAATATGAGAGTTTATTTTAAAATGTCCTCCCACAAAGAACAGTACAAATTAAAGGTAGAAAACCCTATTAGGTCATCCACTTTCTCCTAAAGGCCTAATGCAGACTATATTCTGCCATATAAATCTTAACGCTTTCAATGATGTATGAGGAGGATTTACACTAACGAATCCTAAATGGAAAACACAGGCACAAAGCGGCCAATACTGACCGCAAAGGAAAGAGAGTTACCTTTACTGATTCATCCCGAACTCTGAACTGCCAGGATGTTTTTTAATTTATATTTTTTCAAAGAGTTACAACTTCATTGTAGGTTTAATGGATGGAGCCATCAGAGTCAAGTTAGAACAAATGAACACATATGGCATTTTCATTGATCAATGCAATTTAGTATGCTCATGGCAGACAACTAAATTCCTCAGCAAATATGGGGAGAAACAGGGAGATCTGGTGAACAGCAATCCAAGTGTGCCTTTATTTTAACAAGGGCAAATACTCTTTGGTCAAGGTGGCAAGGTGGCTGGACAGTGCTGTGGCTTTCTTGCCATTAGAGAATTCCCTAGGAAAGCTAATTAGCTCTCCAATGAAACTCATTTACACTGATCATCTTCAACTCTGTGATTTAGCAGTGAGGGCCCTTATAAATATGCTTTTAAATTTCCTTTTACTTCACTTTTCAGACTCTTCTCTTTTCCTTCCTTGTGATCCAGCTGGGAAAAATAGGAATGTTTCCTAACTTTGGGACAATTACTCAACAAATGACCTATAGTAAAACCACAAGGGGAATTCAGACTTCTATTTCCTTCTCCTTTCTTTTCTTCCTTACTTATCGTCTGGCCATCTGAACGATCAGCCTGGCTGCACCACCAACTTGCTGTGTGGCCTGGAGAAGCGTCTTCTCCTCTCCAGGGCTCATCTGTACAATGAGGAGCTAGACCAAACGAGCAGTCACTTGCGATGGCGTTGACTCTATTAAGTCTGAGTGAGAGGACTCTCAGAAGTCCTTCTTGACCCCATTATCAGCCGGAAAGAGCTGGAAGCCCTCTCTAGTCAGATCCCCAACCCCTGGTGGAGGACAGCCAGCCTTCAATGTTCTCCCAGGGGAGTAAAACTTCTCTGGTGTAAAAGTGAGAGCCTTCCACTGAGGCTCTGGTTTGACCTCTCGGGGATCTGCGTCAATAGAGGTTGTACCAACCAGCTTCTGTGGCACAATAGATACTCACTTGGTAGACAGAGCAGAAACTCAATTAATACTTTGTGACTGACTGACAACTTCAGTAAAAGAACTCACAATGACCACACACTTAAGGCTCTGAATGATACTGCAACTGTCTCTGCCCTAACTACACTGCCATCTTTATGTGTCCGTCTCAGTCAGGGTTCTCCAGAGAAACAGACCAATAGGATGGATAGATACAGATGTGTATATACACATCCTGATAATATACACATATAAATACATATATACACATATACATGTATATATAAATACACACACACATGCACATATATATATATATATATATATATATATACATATGGAGAGAGGGAGAGCAGGGCAGTATTTGAAGGACTTGTTTCACATAGCTGTAGGGGCTAACAAGCCTGAAGTTCGTAGTGCAGGCTGACAGGTAAGAAATTCAGGTAAGAATTCATGCTGTGGTCTTGAGTTCAAAATCTGCGGGGGCAGGCCAGGCAGGCTGGAAACTCAGGAAGGGTCTCTATGTTACCATCTTGAAGCCAAATTCCTCCTTCTTTGGGAAACCTCGGTCTTTCATCCTAAGGCCTTCAACTGATTGGATGAGGCCCACCCACATCATGGAGGGCAATTTGCTTTACTCAAAGTCAACTGATTTAAGTGTTAATCACATATTAAAAAAAGATTTTCACAGCAACATCCAGATTAGTGTTTGACCAGACAACTGGGCACCATAGCCTAGCCAAGTTGACACATAAAGCTAATCATCACAGTGTCCAAATGCGGCCTGCCTTTGCTGCTCACCTAGGCCACTTACCACTCTCCTTTGAATTGGGTTTACCTTGGGCTAGCCGATACTGGCCTTGTACCCTTTCCCTGGTCCCTAAATCCTGCCAGACCTTATAAGAATAATCCCTCACATTCGTTCCACTCTTCTTTTAACTGCTATTAACTGCTTCCAAAATAGCTTCAGTCTGAGCTGCTAGAGCAGCGACAGCAAGTGCCAAACAAAAAGAAGGCAGTAGCCCCTGCACTCTAGCTCAGGAAATTCCTCTCCTTCAAACTTCCCTGTGCGTCGGCTCTGCTGGCTCCCTAAAGCACTTGGCTTTGTATTCTATCTCCCCAGTCTTCTCTGGCTCCGTGTCACACCACTTGCCTTATTTCTGACCTGCTATTCCCTCACTGATCCCAATCTTTGCTGTCCACCAACACTGGGCAAGAGGTTCCATGTCTATGGCTCCCACCCAGCTGGCAAGGAAGACCGAATTGTCTGTAGGATGCATTACAGTTCTTAAAACACTTACATGTTCACTGTCCACTAACTGGCATTCTTGACACCACCCTGAGAGCTTATAAATGAGCAAAGATATTATCTCCACAGAGCCTCATTTGGCAGATGAGGAAACTGAGGTTCAGAAAGAATAAGTCCTTGGCACAAGGGCATATAGCTGTAGCCACTACGCGTGCCCCTGCTATGGGGGCTGGGATCCTGGGTTATTTCATTAAGCCAGATGCACCTTTGCAAGGAACTGAATACTACTAGGCTGACTACTAACAAGAATAACGATCTCACCTTAGATTCACATGCAACTTTGCTTCTCAAAAGATCTCAAGGACATTTTTCACCTTTCACCTAATTCTCTCTTTCTGGCTCAAAAATTCGCAACAGCATCTCTTCTCCCTACCATAGGCTACAGAGATACAGAAATTCTCCCTCACCGTCCATCTCATACTTTTAACTTGAATTTATCCTACAAAGTCATTGACTGCAAAGTTTTATGAGGCTGTTTTTTAACTGGCACACAGTGGGTGAGTCTGGACACAGCAGTTTCCATCCTGAGGGATGGGCCCAGGTAGGAAAACCTGGCCCAAGAAATGTCCACAAAGACTTTGTAGGCTCTAACTGGAAATTGGCTGGGGTTGGGATAGACCAAGCTGGGGAGATCCAGGACCCAGAGACCAGATAGGCCCAGGAAGGCTCTAAGGGTAGGATCTCCAATGACATACGAGAGGTAGAGGCTAATAGGCAGCATCAGGAAGGCCTGGAAGTGAGTATCAGGGCAATGTCCCCACAGAGCAGATGGAGACACCTTAAGAGGGTCTTGTAATAAGCAGTAGACAGAGGTCCAGGCAAGGCAGGCAGTAGCTTCAGTGAGAGCCAGTAGCAAGCAACAAGGGGCTATGCTGGACTGCAAGGAGGAGGCATTGTGGAGTCTCAGACACAAGCTATAGAGAAAGATCTCTGCAGGCTGATGGGCAAATCCAGAGAGGTCTGGCAGTGGCCAGGTTCAGACCTGAAGACTGAAAAGAGCAGCAGAGTTCCAGTTTTCCAAGGACAAGGACACCTAGTATGAAGCCAAGGCAGGGACCTAGGCTCTCTGGTAAAAGAAGAGTGGGTAACAGACAAGCAATGAGCTCCTGGGCGTGGAGGAGAAGGCAAGGGGTTGGTCACGGGAAGATATCAAGAATCGATTTATTAGGACTGAGGCACAGAGTCTGAGAAGAACTTACAGCTACGCTGCCTCAGTGACCCTGGACCCTTTACGTCTCCCTTGAATACAGACAGGATGGGGCTCAGAGCCTTGCTGAGTGCGGCGATGGCCTACCTCTGGAGGCCACATAGGCCCAGCTGTGGGTAAAGGAGGTAAAGGAGAACTGAAGGAGCACGAAGCCAATAACCAATCTCCTTATAGGGCTTGTGGAGTGGAGACAGCACTTCCCTGACCAGAGGAAAACCTGTAAGAAAATCCCCAGTCGTACAAGTCACCACCTCCCTGATCCAGGGATCTCGTGATGTGAATCTCTCCTTCTCATTCCACAGGGTGTCAGTAAGTACCCTCCAGAACCAAAGCAGGGAGAAACTTAACCCTAAATATTCCAGAAGCCTAGAAGGGGAGAGCTGGAACAGTTCAGCTTCCAGCACTAGAAATATGCGGGACCTGAGACCCAGAATCCCTTTAGAGACCTGCCCAAGATCGCACAGTGATTTAATAACAGAGGCTGGGACTCAGGTCTCCTAACTCAGCCCGAAGTTATTTCCATTAAATCCCAAAGATGAATATTCCAACACCGGTACAAATCTGAAGATAGCTTTGTGGTAGCCCAATTTCCATCCATGCCTTGGACAATCAAGCTGATTTATCTCATTTGATTTCAAAACACACATTTATAGATATAGATCAATAGGGAGTAGGGAGACTTCAGCAGCCATTATATATAATAAATTAACTTTCCTTCCATAGCCTGACTTACACTGTCATTTGAAAAATAAAGGAAATACCTATAATATGCACCTCACCACAAAGTGTGCTATATTTAGTAAATCTCAGTAGCGTGTTAATCTCAAAATTCCAGTATTTCCCTGTTGCTATAGTTATGGCATCTGGTTAAATCAGAGTTCAGCTGCTTTGGGCAACGCTAACACTGATTCCAGCCAACTTTGTGCTTTGTTTCTAATGTACTACGAGGAAAATGGGAGCAAAACACTCACTTTCCCTCCTACCCCTTCCCAGGAGCAAAGCCCCTTAGCTAGTCTGGGTTAAGCAACATATTGACACCCCAGCTAGCACCAATACAACTGGAACCAGTGAGTCCCCAGGCACTGATTTGATGATGCAAGCAGCTCCAGGTCTATAGTGGGGAGTTACTGTGCTCTGGACGTGCTAATATGCCAAAGCTATAATATGCTCACCCGGAGAGTTTTGATGCCTAGTATACAGTTGTCCCCCGGTATCCACCCCCACCCGCAGATACCCAAATCCAGGGATGCTCGAGTCCCTTATATAAAATGGCGAAGTACAGTCTGCCACTTGTATCCATGGGTTCCACATCCTCAGCATACACGGAGGGCTGGCTGTGGCTGGATGTTTGAGTGTCAATTCCTTTTACAAACATATACCATTTAAGGATTCCTGGACAGGACAAAATGTGGACTTTTAAACAGAGTCACTTTGAGCTACACAGCCTTCCATTTTTGAATTTCCATTTTGAACTCCTATTATTTGAGAGCTTCTTTTGCTTGCCTTTCAAGACAAGTTGTCTTACGTAGGTTTCTTAGGTCTAAACACTGGGCCCATTAATGGGCTCTAACCTCTCTACATAGGCCTCTATTTCCCTTACTCTGAATAGTGACTTGGTCTCCAAATGTTATTCTGGACATTTACGGCCATCATAAACACACAGGACAGAGTATTTTCAAAGTGTGACAATAAAATCAATAACATATAAATTATGGCATGGATTTGAAATGGCGGGCCATCCTTTAGGATTGAAACATAGAGTTAGGCCCATTTTTTAAAAGGGCATTTAGCAGGTTTTTTATAATCCTTTCTCTCAGATGTTAATTTTTCCGTGAACGTTTCACGGGTACACATTTTCTGGAAACTATAATCTGTATCTGAGTTTAAATGGACTTTTCAAAAAATCATTCATACACAGATACTGAGATTATTCTACTGATGTCTAAACGTATTGGTGATGGATACTTGTGAAGAAGTTCTGATAGCAGACTCTTGAATAACCCTAAAGAAGCATGTTTTCAAAATGGTCCCTCCTCCTTTCTCTGACTATCTTGGAGTGGGATGCCCTCTTTTTTTTTTTTGCTGTACGCGGGCCTCTCACTGCTGTGGCCTCTCCTGTTGTGGAGCACAGGCTCCGGACGCGCAGGCTCAGCGGCCATGGCTCACGGGCCCAGCCGCTCCGCGGCATGTGGGATCTTCCCGGACCGGGACACGAACCCGCGTCCCCTGCATCGGCAGGCGGACTCTCAACCACTGCACCACCAGGGAAGCCCTGGGATGCCCTCTTGATGGACCAACATGCACTGGTTTCTGGTAAAATGACTATAGAGCTTATGCACTGTGCTACATTCATTTCATCTGGGCTGGCAGACACAACTATGATAAATGACTCTGCCTTTGAGATTGAAGATTATCATCTGGTCACGCTGCTAAGTCCTCACTTAGCTCTGAAAGTCCGTCACAGAGACAGAACCAGGGGCAGGACATCTTCACACAAGGCCAGTGGCCCGTCTCAGTTACTGTAACTTCCACCTGGAAGCCCTCAGCTTGAGAGGGACCTAGATTCATGGGAGGTCTGCTACTGTGAACTTTTGGGGGACTACATAAATATGAAATCTGGAGATTGGCACCCTTTATTTTTTTTTCAAATAAAAAGTATCCACGGAATGCCTTCAGAGCGTGTGCCATGTCTCTAATACCCCAGAATCTTAGCAATAGCTCCCGATTTTCAACACTTGAAAACTCATGTACACTGCTCACATGTCAGGAGGCATTCTACCATTTTGAATTTCTATTTATACTGATATTGATTGCAACAGTATGATTACAGGGCATCAGTAGTTTCATCACACAATAATATGCATTATTGGCCAATTTTTCCATTCTTATTTCTAAACGTCTTACCAACATTCCCATGTTATTAAAACATTCAGTGTACAAATTCTTGCCCTAATGGGGACTTATCCTCAGTGACGTTCACATCAATTCAAAACTCAAAGTGACGTGAACTGCTAAGTCTTTGGTGAATGTGGCAGGGGTGCTTTGGAGAGCAATACAAGAATCTCAAAAACTCTCTTATATAATTACATACCCTTTGAAATATATTTCAGAGTGAAATATAATTTGTTGACAGTGATTAGAGAGAAGATAGTAAAAGACTATCCTTTATTAGCTGGCCCTTGCTTGCCTTCCAAATTAAGGGAACACATGGTATGGGAGAAAAGCACTGAATTAGAAATCAGAAGTCCTAGGTTAGTCTTTGCTCTGCCAATGACCAGCTGTGGGACATTGGGCATGTCTCTTGCCCCTTCAAACCTCACTCTTCCCGTCTGTAAAATGATGGACTTGCAACGGCTCATCTCTAAAGGCCTTTCCTACTCCAGAGTCTGTGGTTTCCTAACATTTTCATTCTGCAAGTCATAGTGAGAGTCATCTCCTGTTTTCTGATATCCATGTTAATGGTATCACTACCAACCCTAACCGATTCAAGGCTTAAGCTTCTGAAATCGTGTTACCAGACTGGCCTTTATTACCTCTTTCTCAAATACTTCCATATTATTCCTTTCCAAGTTGACTTTAATATGAGGTTCCTTTCATTGAGCTTATCTGGACCAGTAAAAAATCACAAGGGGGGCTTCCCTGGTGGCGCAGTGGTTGGGAGTCCGCCTGCCGATGCAGGGGACGCGGGTTCGTGCCCCGTTCCGGGAGGATCCCACGTGCCGCGGAGCGGCTGCGCCCGTGCGCCATGGCCGCTGGGCCTGCGCGTCCGGAGCCTGTGCTCCGCAGCGGGGGAGGCCACGGCGGTGAGAGGCCCACGTACCACAAAAAAAAAAAAAAAAAAAAAAAAAATCACAAGGGGAGAAACTGACACACTTTACTCCACAGGAAGCCGTTTGTGCCCTCTCGGATGATAGATGGGTAGAAAACAATGTCATTTGATGACCAGCTGAAGGAACTTTAAATGTTTACTCTAGACAAGAGCAGACATAGAAGTATATGAAAGCTGTTTTTAAGTATGTGAAGAGCTTTCACATTGGCAAAGGAGTAGCCTTGGCCCGACTGGCCCCAAGGAATTTAATCTAGGACCAAGCAGTAGAAGATACTAGTTGATGGATTTTGGTGCAGCCTAAAGAAGAACTTTTAATAGAATGACCTGTAGATGAAGTAAGCTGCCATGAGATATAATGGGCGCCCTGTCACTGGACATATTCAAAGAAGAGCCAGACCATCACATGTAGGGATGAAACCGAAAGGACTTAGTTAGCCTAGGATAGCTGACCTTTGCGGCCCCTTCCAACTCTGAAATTCTGTGGGCTCATTTCCACCCTCACTCCCGTCCTCCATCTTCCATCCTCTCATTTCCTCCACTTCCCTCCCCAGCCACCACAGGTAGTCCGTCAGGTCATCTAAATGCACTCCTCCTCTCTATCCCCACTGTCCCTGCCCAGGCTCAAGCCCCCATCCTTTCTCACTTGGGACTAACAAAAGAAACAGCTGGTAACTGGTACCCCAGCTTGCAGTCCCTCTCCCTCCGTCAGATTTCCACACTGCTGCCATGATAATCTAAAAATTTTTAAATTGGCAACATCACTTCCATACTTAAAGCTCTCCAGGGCCCTCCTGTTATCTTACAGGAAAAAAAAATCCAAATTTCTTAGCATAGAATGTGTCTTTCAAAGCCTGTCTTTCACCTACTTTTCCAGCCACACACTTCATGCCTTAGTCAAAATGGACTCCACCTTTGTCAGAATACGCCAGGGCACTTTTGCAATTCTGCACTCTTCTGATATTTTTTCCCTCTGCTTTGAATGCCCTTCCCTCTCTTGCCTATCTGAGAAACTGCCACACAACCTTCAAAGTCTAGCCCAGTGTTCTGTAGGGATTTATCACCTCCCCAGATAGAACTAATTGCTCCTTTATCAGTATGATGCTACCATTTTCTAAATACCTCAACATATCTTACTCTCTGAAGATGCATTTGGTGAACTGTGTATGTGGCCACGTCTAGAAACAAAGAATGCAGATGTGCCCTAAATGAATTCCCAATCGACTGGATTTAATCTTCTATGTGGCATTGCTGAGTTTGTAAACTATTTAGCTTCTTCAGTAATACTTCTTTATGCTTTGGTTTCAATTCAATTTCTAGACGCTGAGGATGGAAAGGCTTTATTATTATGACTTTTTCTGAGAATTTTAAAATATTAGTTGCCAGAGCATCCTGAGGAGAAAGATGTTGTTGTGAAGAAAAATGCAAATGGCTTTGCTCATGGAATGCGGTGAGTCAGTGGCAGATGGACAGGCGTAATTTAATTTTGCAGGGTTAGACAACACAGAATGGAAATAGAAACTAGAAATGCTTTTTTCTTTCCAAACGATGAATTCCACTTCTTCCTGTTCCAGATAAAGGTCTTACTAGGTCAGGGCAGCAGGTTGAGAGCAGGTGAGAAGTAGAGAATGATGAAGCCACAAAAGGGTAGCAGAGAGAGACGATTCCAGAGAAATGAACAGAAAGCCAAAAGATGCAAACTGGTGAGCAGAGTCAGATGATAAGCCCCAAGACCTGGCAAATATCTACATTTATGCTTATGTGTTTAAGACTCACTCTGGAGGGAACCCCAAGAAGGTGGCTGTACCGGTTGCCTCTGGAGGAGGGAACTAGGGGACATAGGATCACTAGGAGAAGGGGACTTACATTTCACTTAATATGCTTATTTTATTTGCATTTTTATCGTGTGTTTTCTTTTACAACAAGAAAGCATATAATAAGGATAGACGTCAGTGACTGTGAATAGTGAAAATGTTGAAGGAACAGCACAAGATACTCACAGGCCAGATAAACCAGCAAGGCTGTCCTACCTAAGCAAACAAGGCAGGCCAGAGAACAAGTCAAGGCCCCTGCCCTTGACCCTGACCCTAAGGGCAGTGCTGCCCAAATTGCAGGTACCTGTATCTATTCCCTTCCTACCTTGCTGCAAATTAATTCCGAGCAAGCCTGATCTAGATGCCTACAGGTCTAGCTGAAAATACCTTGCTGGGCAGAACATGAGGGAGGGAGCAAATGGAGTTTCCTGGCAGTGTGATGGTTAATTTTATGTGTCAAATTGACTGGGCTATCAGATGACCAGATATCTGATTAAACATGATTTCTGAGTGTATCTGTGAGGGTGTTTTTGGAAGGTATTAGCATTTGAATGGGTAGACTGAGTAAAGAAGACGGCCCTCCCCAATGTGGGTAGACATCATCCAAGCCAATGAGGGCCTGAATAGAACAAAAAGGCAGAGGGAGGTTGAATTCAATCTCTGCCTGACTGATTGAGCTGGGGCATCGGTCTTCTCCTGCCTTTGGTTCTCCGGGTTCTCAGGCCTTCAAACTACACCTCCGGCTTTATCCAGGTCTCCAGCTTGAACGTGGCAGATTGTGGAACTTCTCCTATTGGTTCTGTTTCTCTGGAAAACCGTACTACAGACTGCTTCGGTAATTGGGTTCTTCAGTGTACATTATGTTCTTGCATATGCTCTGGAAAAAGGTCTGATAAAATTTTCTAAAAATCTATTGCGACAATGGTCACTTAAACAATGATGGCTACTTATGCCCTATATGTTGACTCATGCCATGTGACCAGAGTCCAGAAGCTCCGGTAATGGTGTGGTCAAGGCCAGCCCCAGAAGGAAATCACCATCACCATCTACGAAAACACCCTAAAAGAAAATGACGTACTGAAGGGAAAGGCATCAATGTCTGCTTTGAATACAAAAGTCAATACACCATTATGGAACATGTGAGGGAACTGCCTTTTTCTTAGCAATTACCTGGCAGGCACTACAGTTAAAACACTCTACCAAGTTGTGATTATTACCCCCATTTTTACAGCTGAGAAAATTTAGCTCAGAGAGATAAAACTAGCAAGTAGAAGAGTCCCTTCAAAGCCAATTATGTCTGATTCCAAAGACTATGCCTTTTTTGTTCGAAGAAACTGGGATCTAGAAATCACATTCTGTGCAGGAAAAGCCAATACTGGAAGGAGAATCTACCAGAACCGATCAATAGAGCTGTCAGCTAGGTCCACCAGAAGGTGGTAGAGGGCAAGGCATGTCTGCTCAGGACAGGTCTAGGACATGGTCCCCAGCCAAGGGCTGCCAAAAATTATTCCGAAGGACAGGACATGGGCAGCAGGATACTGAAGTTCACCCATCAACAGGCTCATGATAGCTGAAGTCAAAGGTTAACAAGGGAGAAGACCAAACATTGATGTGAGAGGTACCACCTTGCAGCTCCAGACATCAGAATGACCCAGGGATAAACAGAGGCAAGCATAATCTGGCTGGCAAGAAAGGGGTTGGACTGGGCCCAGATGTTGGCTCTGCCCCCATTGTTCCTTATGGAACTGGATCATGGCCCGGCTTGGTAAAGTCTTAGGGAGGGCTCTAACAATAAAAAAATGACATTCGGGTGACGTAAGTTTATCTACATGTTCAACTAATACACCACCACCATTCATTCATGTACTTAATAAACATTCATGGAGGTGCTATTATATACTAGGCATCATGGCAACACCAGGGACAATGACACAGTCCCTATCACCACCTGTGTGGCTCAGAGTTGGGCATTTTGGGGACACTCAGTGCATTTGGAATGATTCTTTCAATATCTGCCTTCACCTGGGAGAGCCGTGTATGTCGGGAGAGACATGTATCTGGGAGCGGGAAGGCAGTTGGAAAATCAAAGATTACAGTAAAATATGATAAGTATAATAATGATGGAGATAAGCCAGGGGTAGGGGTGGCTAAGGGAGTTCAGAGGAAGACATCTAAATCCAACTGGGATAAGGACGGTCAAGAAAAGTTTTCCAGGAAGGAGGGGCTCCTCACGCTGAATTCTGAAGAATAAGTCGAAGTTAGCAAAATAAAGAAGAGGGGGAACTGTCCCAGTGGATGGAACAGCAATGCCAGTATTCTGACTGAACAAGCCTAATAATTAGTAACCACTTAGCAAACCCTCATCTCAGCCAAACAATTGGATTTTAGCCGATCAGAATGATGGAGGCCGCTGCGGTGGACACGAGGCTGTGCACCATGCCCTGTGAGCATGTGCTAGCCAGCAGAGTTGGCTGGTTTTTCTGGTGCAATATGGAACACTGAGCAAGGGGTAGGGGGCGTCACAGGAACTCTCCAGGAGAACACAGGGGAACAACCCTACGCTCTCTGCCGCTTAGTTATGAAACAGCAGTCCTGTACAACTCAACAGGCTTTCTAGTCATTTCTTCAAGGTGGCCTGGATTGTTTGTTGACCAGTTTGCTCCCTGCTCCAATGGCGTACAATCTTCTCAAGGAGAGCAGCTCTGTCTGTGGTGTTAAAGACATCTGCCAAGTCATTGCTATTTCTTTCACTGAGAAGTGGAATGTAATCACCTCCCCTTGAATCTGGGTTGGCCCTTACTGTCTTACTTGGCCAAGAGAATGCAGTGGAAATGACTTTCTGGGACATCAGAGGCTGGGTCATAAAAAGCCATGAATCTTCCACCTGGAGCACTAGAACACTAGCTCTTAGAGCCCAGAGTTTCCACATAAGAACACCAATCGTTGGGCTTCCCTGGGGGTGCAGTGGTTGAGAATCTGCCTGCTAATGCAGGGGACACGGGTTTGAGCCCTGGTCTGGGAAGATCCCACATGCCACGGAGCAACTAGGCCCGTGAGCCACAACTACTGAGCCTGCGCGTCTGGAGCCTGCGCTCCGCAACAGGAGAGGCTGCGATAGTGAAGAGGCCCACACACCACGATGAAGAGTGGCCCCCGCTCGCCGCAACTAGAGAAAGCCCTCGCACAGAAACGAAGACCCAACACAGCCAAAAATAAATATAAAAATAAATAAATAAATAAAAGATTACTATTAATGAAAGAAAACCCGACATCTCAAGTTAATGAATTTAGTACTTTGAAGAAAAGAAAAAGAACACCAATCGCACTGACACCCCACGCTGGGCGTAGGTGCTCTGGCTGACAGGGCCAGCTGAGCCTAGCCTTCCAGCCATCCGCCAAGGCACCAGACATGAGCAAAGCTGTGGTGATGGGCTCACGAGACCAGCCCATCTTCCAGCTAAATACCGTTGAGTGATCTCTGTCAATGACAAGAATCACCCAGCTAAGCCCTGAATGAATTCCTGAATTATGGAATATTGTAAAATGGTTGTTGCATCGAGCCACTAAGTTTTGAGGTTGGTTTATTGCATGGCAATACATAGTCGACCCCTAGCCCTCTGGTATATATTCGTTGACCAAAGGAATGAGTGCTAGAGAGAAGAATAAGAGAAAGGGCTACCAGAGAAAGATAAAAATGACTTACAAGTGGCAGTTGTTATGCGTTTAGAGAACTTCAGATAAATGAGTATACTTTTCTAAATAATATGGCACCTACTCTGGGAAGCTAAGCAAAATAGACAGTTAAATTCTCCTGGGGTGGCAGGCGGGATCATGAAGTAACAAGGGAGTCTTTACCCCACGTTCCCTACCTTAAAATCTAGCTGTCCAGTGGCTTTCCCTTTATCCCAAGATCTCAGGTTTTTCCAGTTCTCATGATATGGACCTAGTCCAGTTACAATTAATATGCTTTTCCTTCTCTTCACTTATAAGACCTTTGCACTTTCCTGGAAGTGATTAACTCCAAAAAGACAAGCTAGAAACTTGGAGCGAGAGATCAATTACCGAAACGAATGCACTTCCAAGTTTGGCTTCAGAACTAGGCCCACCTTGCAAAGTATACACACAGACTATGCCTCCCAATGGAGATATCTGGACTTTGATTCTAAATGTAACTAGGTTTTACTTCCCTTACTTTTAATTGCCTGAAGTTTAGCCTGAAATTCAATCAGTAGACTATTGTTTTCTGCTTCCTGGGAAGCAAGTCACAGCTGAAAGGACTGCTGGGGGAGAACTGGGTGGGGTTATAAATCTGAGTCTTGGCGTGACTTTTATGAATTTTCTTTCTTGCCCATTTTACTCACCTCTTTCTGGCTCTGATGTTATCAGCAGTTTCCCGAGACAGAGAAAACCCAGACTTCCTCAAAGAGTTCAACTACCAGCTTCAGCAAAATCCGAAATGGGGGGGAGACTAGCTGCCCCACAGAAACCCCCCTCCTGTGTTTGTGTCCAAGGAGAGGCACACAAAGAAAACACACTGGCAGGCCGCTTTCATTTCTGCCTTCCTCTAGTTGGCTAAGAAGCAAAGCCCGTGGTGATTCTGGGCAGGCCACCCAAAAGCCAGAATGGACAGGACACTCTTACAGCCAATGACGACACATTAAGATAGAATATTAAGCTTCTTCTGATGTAGTCAAAGGCATGGGCTATCCAGCACCAACAAAACAGATGAGGAGCTGTGCAAAGCGCAGACTAGAAAGCAGCCTTATTTTAATTTTCTCATCAAGTCCAGAGTTTTGCCTGCTCAGCGTTAGTTTCCAAATGGCACACATGTTAAAAGATCAAACCTGGCTTTTTCTACCTACCAGTGAACTCGGAGTTAAGAAACCTGGGCTCTAGTCCTGCCTATGCTATTGACAGACTCTGTTTTTCCAGACCAGACCCTCCCCCTCTCCGGGGGCGTAAGTTCCCTCATCTGCAAAACAAAGAGCATGGACAGACAGTGTTTAAGGACTGGAAGTGACAAATGCAGTCAAATGTTCGTTATCCAAGAGCAGATTCTCATGAGTGTAGATTCTCTGTGGGTCGCTTTGCCTTCAACCTTACGGATAGTGCCACTTCTGATGAGTGCCTTCCCCGCATAATTAAGGCCTTGCTGCCATTTCAGTATCTTCTTTACTTTGTATTCGGAAATGTCCTTTGAAACCCACACACTTAATGACTCCTATGTTGTAAAGGAAGTCTTAGAGAGCAATGCTTATCTCATTCTAAGAGACCTAACAGATGAGGAGCATATATTCAAATGTAAGCACAAGGGGGCTTCCCTGGTGGCGCAGTGGTTGAGAGTCCGCCTGCCGATGCAGGGGACACGGGTTCGTGCCCCGGTCCAGGAAGATCCCACGTGCCGCCAAGCAACTAGGCCCGTGAGCCACAACTGCTGAGCCTGCGCGTCTGGAGCCTGTGCTCCGCAACAAGAGAGGCCGCGATAGTGAGAGGCCCGCGCACCGCGATGAAGAGTGGCCCCCGCTCGCCGCAACTAGAGAAAGGCCTCGCACAGAAACGAAGACCCAACACAGCCAAAAATAATAAATAAATAAATAATTTTAAAAAAAAAATGTAAGCGCAAAAGCACAATCGCCAAATAACAGGGACTGCATATTAAAATGGCCACTATGTGCCAAGACTTTACATGGATCATTCTAATGCTTACAACAGCAATAAAGGTACCAGCGACAGTTGTTGATGAGGGCCACATGCTGTGCTGGACACTCTGAAATATATACTTTCTGACAGCAAACACTACATAGCACGTACTGCCTGCCAGGCCCTGTTCTAAGTCCTCCATGTATATTAATTTCTTCAATACTCACACCAACTCCACACGGGAGGAGCTATTCTTAACCTTGTGCTACAGATGAGGAAACCAAGGCACAGAAAGTTTAAGTAACTTGACCAAGGTCACAGAAGTTAATAAATAACAGAGCTAGGAACCAAATCCAGAAAGTCTAATTCATACAACCCTTCAAGGAAGATAATGTCCTATGCCCATAGGGAGGCTTTCAGCTGTCCGTTAACTGACAAATTAACCTCAAAACTCCACTGGCTTAACATTACAACAGTTCGTTCTCACTAATGCTACATGTTCATTGCAAGTTGATGAGGCTCTATGCTCTTCATGGTCACTTAGGGACTCTGACTGATGAAGGCTCTACCACAATAGTGCCGCCAGCTGCCACAGCAGGGAGAAGAGAGCACACAGAGATGGCACACGTGCTCTTCTCTGCTTCAGCCGAGAAGTGACACAGGTCGTTTTCCCTCATAGACATTAAGTATGTGGATTTCAAAGGACATTTCTGAATACAAGGTAAAGAAGATATTGAAATGGCAGCAAGGCCTTAATTAAGCAGGGAAGGTACTCACACAATCCCACCTAACTACAAGAGGACTTGGAAGTTAGTCTTTCACACCCCCAGAAGGGAAGAAACAGATGTTAGTAAACACTAGTAGTGTCTACCACAAGCTGCAAGTATCACAACACCCAACTAAAAGTTCCACTCCATACCTTATGGAAACCAGCATTCTTATAACAGAGAAGAAGAAAATGGCTATTGGACAGGTAACCAACAGGGTTCATCATACACCCTCACCTTAAGATGAAGAACCCAAGACTTAGAGACATTTAGTAATGTACACAAGGTCATTCAACAAGGAAGTAACAGCCTGAATTTGAACCCTGGTTTGACTCCAAAAGTCTGTATTGTTTTTACTCCAGCAAACTGCCTCACAAAGGAAGAAAGAAAATGTTTCGTGATCATCTACCACTCAGGGTTATCCACAGTGGTCTACAAAGTCAGAAGAGAGAACTGGAGCTCAAGCTGGCTATGGACCACCACTGCATCATACAGAAGTGCAGATGTCAGCACTGGAAGGGGCTCTCAGGCAAGAGACCAGACCACCTTTCGCCACATCAGCACTTTTTCACACACAGAAACTGTGACCCATCAAGTGAAGTACTTTGTCCAAAAGTACCTGGACTATAATGAGATAGCTCTACTATAGCATTTGTGTCAGCCAGGGTCCTGGCAGCAACCAGAGGACACATTCACAAAGTATAACTGAAGGTGTGGGCAGGGTAAAGGGGACCAGGGGATTGGGCAGCAGGCCCGAACCAGCAGCAGGGAAAAGCTGTTACCATCCTAGTCCTGAAGTGGGAAGGAGAACAGAATCTGGTAAAAACTGAGGCTGTTGGAAAGGGACAACCCAACAGAAGGTGTGGCACAAAATAGAGGAACACCATCATTGCCAAATGTGACCTGGCAGAGAGGGAGCTGGAGAAATAAATATCCAGGACTCTCTCTTTCCTCCCAGCTCTCTAATCCTCCTCCCTCCCCCACTGATACCTCCCATTGGCCAAATCCACTGGAGGCCAAGGGTCAAGGAAGCCTGGGTGATACAGTCCATAGAAGTCTATTTCCAGGGGCCCAGAGCAGGGGAGATAAGGGTAAAAAGGGGATCTGAAGTGTTAAACTGAGACTATACATTATAGCAACTTTTCTTTTTATTTATCGATTCATTTGTTTACTTATTTACCATGTTCAGTGTCAGAAAGTACTAAATACATTTTAATTCCCATCAAAATTCAAGTTTGTCTTTGAAATCTGGTAGTGAAAGCATGTCACCTATCCAAGTATAATGCTATTTTTATTTAGAAGATCAAGGGTATATTTTAAGGCCATGTTTAGTTCAGCATGAGGTCAAGAAAACTACATTTTAACCACAGCTTGACTTCTCGTTAAACATGGCAGATTGACCACATGTGATTATCTCTCTCTCTCTCTCTCTCTCTCTCTCTCTCTCTCTGTCGAAGCCCCATTAAAACAACAGTAAAGAAATTAAAACAAAACAATGAGAGAGAGAGAAAAGAGAAGAGAGAGAAGTGTACAAGTCCACACAAACTAAGAAAATAGGAAAGGAGACCTTAGTGGATGAGAGCTGTCAACACATTTTTTGAAGATGGGAAGTCAGTGGAGGAGTGTGTGTCAATTTAGAAGAGTGAAGGAAATGCCAAAGAAAAGTGAGCCAGTTAGCCCCAAGAGAATTCTGGGAAGGCTTAGGACTTAAAAATACCAGGTACCACAGACGTTAGGGGTAAGATACAGGAAAACAGGAATTGAAAGTATGTACGTGAAGGAGTAGGTTCCCACATTTCCTTCATCCCATGCAGCTAGCCAGGCAACCGTTCCATCCACCCTTTCTGTGCCCAGGAAACAAAAGCTGTAGTCTCTGAAGACACTGGATCAGACACACTCGGGGCACTAGGAACACTGGGTATAGTAGAGGGTGGGATGAGGCACATGACAGAAAATGGAGGGATCAAGTGAAAGTCTACATATGGAATGGCAGGAACCCAGCCAGCCTACCCCCAATCCCAAAATACGTGCAGGCAGGCTAAAGGATTCTATCCTTGAATAAGTAAAGGTCGCTAGAGGAAATTCCCCTGTATACTGACATTTGGATGTCCTCCCACAAAAGGGCAGTCGCTGCCCAATCACTCTACAGTCAAGCCACTAGTTGGCAAGCTCTGCCTTTCCATCCAACACTTGCACTCCGCTTTTGAGGGCTCAACTCTTAAATACGAATTGACAGCCAAGGATCACAAGACATTTAAGGAGAGCCTCTAAAATGAGAGAATAGAAGAAAAGTTTATATGTATTTATATATATTTATATATATAAATGTGTATTTTTATGTATTTCATATATATATATATACACACACACACACAAACCATGAAAGGACGCTATGAGAAAGATAGAAAACAAGGCATTGATGGATATTGAAAATGTGATAATCAAAATGAAAAAAAGAGTAGGAAGATTAAAATAAGGAAATCTCTCCAAAAGTAGAACATAATAAAGACCAAGAGAGTAAAAGATAAGAAAAGGAGAGGAATAATCACGGAGGTCTAACATCCAAATAATTGAAATTTCAGAAAGAAGAAAGAGGGAAGAAAATTATTAAAGTAATAATACAGGAAAATTTCTCAGATACTAAGGACACGAATTTCCACATTGAAAGGGCAAAAGGAAGGGCCAGAAAAGATGAATGCATAAAGATCTACACCAACTCACATCATCATAAAATTTCTGAATAATATGGGTTAAAAGAAAATCCTAAAAGCTTCTAGAGCTGTATAAGAAAAAAAAATCCTATACAGAAGATTAGGAGACAGACTGGCAGCAGACTTTTAAGTAACAACATTGAAAACTAGGAGACAATGTCTTTAAAATTCTGGGAGAAAAAAATCAACCTATAATTTTATATGTAGCTAAACTATCTACTTCACATGATGAGTTATATAATTTTGCCTTTAGGAGAGTTGCATTTCCATGCTCACTGACACCTGGCTTGGCCATAAGATTTGCTTTGGCCAATGAAATGTGAACAGAAGTGACACGTGCCAATTCTGAGCAGCAGCACTGAGAGTCATCACTGGTTTTGTCAGTGCTCCTTTTCTTTTGCTGTGAGAACTGCTTTTCCCAGAAAGGGGTTTCTTCCTCAGCCTGGGTCCAAGAATGAAAAATACCGAGAGAGAGCTGTGGCTGACCCATGAAGAACAGAAGACATGAGTAAGAAAGAACTTGTTGTGTAAACCATTGAGGTTTTAGAATAATTTACCACCACAGCATAACCATTAGTCAGTAAAAAGCTGACTAATACACTTCCCATACGCCTTTACTTAGGAACCTACTAGAGCATGTGCCTCAACAGAACAAGTGAGTAAACCAAAACATATTTTGAAGAAATATGCAATTCACTTATATTAGGGCAATAGGGGAGGGAAGATGGAGGGATTCTGTTCACAAATATTCCAGGGCATCTCCTTCCAGGCATGTGGTAGGACTGCCCTTTCTGGCCTTCTTTAAAATTAACTGTGGCCCTATGGTTTCCTTCAATCAATAAAACATGAGGGAAACTGACTTGTGACATAACTGGGCAGAAGCTTTGAGAGCCAGTATGTAGTCACCCTGTTATTTGCAGAGATCATGGAATCAGGTGTTGTGATGGAGACTCCATCAGCCTAGAGGACCAGCGTAAGCCAGAGGTTCGCTAACCACCTAGGGTGAACACGTAGCAGGAGCAAGAAATAAAACTTTTGTTGTATCAAGCCACCAGTAATTAGGAGCGGTTTGTTTGCAGCATATACTAGCCAAGCATGACTACGAGACAGCTAGATTCTCATCTACCATTACAGGAAATCAACAAGCAACATCTAAAATAATGAATCAAGGAATAGCAGTAAAAACATGTAAAATATGAAGGTAAATACCACAGGCAATAACTAAAATGGTTAAAAGGTGGTTGCTCCAAAGGAGCAGGCTTAAGAGGGAGCAGCACTGGCCTGTTTTTGTTGTCTGTGCTGTTAAAAGCCTGATGTTTTAAAAGAATATTTGTACTATTACCTTGATAAAAATAATTTTAAACCATTCTATATGTGCATACTCTAGTGGGGATCCAGTATAAGGAACAAGATACTGGTAGCAGCAGGGTTGTATGTGAATTTCCTCTCCAGTGCTTAGAATTCCTAACGAAGAAAAGAGGGTCTAGCCTACGTTGTTTTTAATAGAGAAACTCAATTACCATGAGACCTTTAAGACAGGTCCCTCTAGATTGAACACTGACTCCAGATATTTGTAGGACTTTTATCTCCAGGATCATAATTCCAAAAGAAGCAATGATAAAAACAGTAGATATGGATGAATGAAGCGTTTTGATTCTAAGTAATCAGGGATACTTAAAATAAGTCGTCAGAAGGACTTGGAGATTGTATTATAAAATCATCATGAAAGTACATGTTTCTCCAAGGGCTGAGGAGAAAAGGGCTCCCTAGGAGCATCTCCGTCACAATAGGACACCTGCCCAAGTGGACCCTGATACCTCGTTCTAGAGATATTTCTTCCTCAGAGAGTTTCTCTGCTCACGTTTAGAGGAATTTGTACTGTGCTTCTGTAAAGGAGCAATACCTCTTACACTCCAATAGTGAATAACGCAGAGCAGCCTAGGAAAGGCCTGTGCATCTCACAGCAAAGTAACACAGAGATGAAGCAAGATGAATGATGGCTTATGGTGAAGCCCATTTCATCATCCAGAAGAGTCAGGAGACTCACCCAAAATATCCAACTCATCCAAAACATCAGGAGAGAGAAGCCTCTAGTGAAAGCTGTGTTTCTATGTGTACTGCCACATCAATCCAACCATACTGCCTGTTATAACATGGCACCCATTTGGAAGATGGTGTGTTGGGAACAGGGATAGTACTTGTAGCTTTGGACCACAGAGTAAGTTATATATGCCTGGATCAGGGTGTACTGTCAACAACAGCTCCCATCATATGCCCAATGCATTCCTAAATGGCTCCATCTTTGGCTGCTCTTGCAAGCCTAGTCATTTGATCATGTCATGGCTGCTTGTGAACTGGAATCACATAAGTGAACCAAATTGGTCCTTTATATCTGAACTGGATGTGAGGTGTTCACACTGACTTTTAAGTATGGACTTCCATATGTTCTGGGACATGACAATATTTCAAGATGATAATGAAATCAAACTATAAATTTCTGACTGGGGAGTAGGTGCAAAAGTATCCAGCTCTACTATCCTTCCTTCCCAATCCTTCTTCCAAGACCAAATCTTCTCTCCCCTCCCTAAACTAAAGATATATCACATACATCTCTGACTGATGCAGAGCTGTAGCTCCAAGCCATACTGGATGCTCTAACCTCTGACTCACATGGTCCCTAGGGCCTAGGACCAGTTTTTCAGCGTTAATAGCTTTCTCTTCCACCTCCTGCTAAACTAAACAAAAGTTCTACGAATGTCGACCAAATCGTCACTTTGATCCAACATCTTGAGTTCAAGGGATTCTAACATGTTCTGAACGCTAAAAATCTCAGCTCTTCAAAATCTGACCCAAATCTACCTTACCTTCCAGTCTTTTCTCCAGTAGCTTCCTACAACATCCACACCTCATTCCACTATGCTAGATTACTTGTGGCTCGGCGAACAACCCGTGTATTTCCCTGCTGTCAACCTCTGCTCATGCCAGCGCCTTGACCAGGAATTTTCTACCCCACTCAGAGTGCTACAGCCATTTGCTGATGCATGTCTTTCTCTCCCACTAGACTATGAGACAACCTGAGAGTAGGGACTGCGCCCTTCTCATCTGTGCATTCCTGGCACCCAGCATAGCACGTAGCCCATAAGAGGTACTCGATAAATATGTGTTAAACAAATCTTAAAAGGCACCACAAACCATTCGCTGATTTCTTAAAGTAACAAACGTACCAACTGAAGCATACTACTCCACACGATGCTTCAGAACAGCCGATATCAAGGCTTACATACCCCATATATGAGCTAAAGAGCCTAAACAAACTAACAAACAAACAGTGATCTCAGATCTCAAGAGAGAGGAAAAAAAAAGGAAAACCTCACTTCTCAAAATACTACTTCAGTGTGGCCAGAAGACGGGAGGAGCCTCATGGAAGCCTTTCAACTCCAAAAAAAAAAAAACAGGTGCAGTGTATGTTCCTGGGCCCTCCATGTGCTCTGAGCTTGCAGCAAATGACTACTCCAGATAGGATTCTGTTTCTCACCTGGGCACTGAGAAATCCGAAGTCTGGCAGGAGAACAGAGCCACAGTTTTCTTAGTTAATAGATCTCTGATGCTCATGGTGTTGAAACAAATGCAGAACAAGAGGAAACAAAACATCCCCTCTCCCGTCGACACAAAAGAGCAGCCCAGAAGTCCAGGTGGTCCATGACAACAGCGAAGGTTAGTCCAGGAGCCACAGCTAAAGGAGCAAACACCAACATTCACTACATGTACGAGGCAGAAATGCTACAACGGTTCCCTCTTAACCCCATGAATTGGTTTGAGGGCTTAAGCACAATACATGTCATTAAGGACGTTTAAAGTAGATATGCTGTGGATAATCTACGTATGATGGAGATCTGGTTACTGTATAGATCAAATGCCACCCGATTTCAGATGTCACCAAAAAGTTTGCTAACATGTACATGTAGCATAATTTTTAACCAAAAACCTGGAGTTCTGAAAGAAAAATGATACCTCCGAGTCTATATGGAAAGCGGCGGGAGGCAGGGGTAGAAAAAGAAGTACAGGAGAGAGGGGCAGCGTGTTGGTAGCAGTCGACAACGGTTTGTGTAATTGAACTTGTCTGGCCTTCCTAAAGACCTTGACGTAAACCCAGGCACCAGCTGACAGAAGCAGTAGCAATTTGAGTCCATTTGCCAGAAATTCTATGGGCAAAGCAAGAACATCACCTTTGGGCTGTAAAGAGGGACTTGGGCACAGTCGCTATTAAGAAAACAAAAAAGAGAAAACTATTTTTAAAAAGATACATGACAGTACGTCTTTAATGATCATAATGTCCTCTGGTGAAGGTGGAAGGTATTTGGAAAATAATCAATAACCTTCCCTAATAGTTTTTTCGGGGGGAAATGGCGGTAATCCTTTTGTTGCCTTCTCTTCAGCCATGCACCAATGACACATGGCAGTTTCAAATTCCTCCCAATGACAATGCACCCTGGAGAGTCTATTTCACGCTGGACCACAGAGGAAAGAGAAAGCTGTCAAAAAGCTAGGGCAGCCAGATTTTTCTAATAAATCTGGACAGTTAGCTGTTTGGTATCGCATAGCATTTTATTTCATAGGAGGCTGGCAGATCCCCCTGTGGCTTCTTCGGTTAATGCTTCCTGGAGAGAAGAGGCAAGAACTGTGAGTGGGTTGACCCCAAGTGAACTGTGAGATGCCCAGGGTGTCCCATGGAGGTATAACCGGACTATGGGATAAGATAGACTACTGCCCATATTTTGCAGCAAAGCTTTTATAGCAATAGTAGGGACTCCAAAGATTTCAATGCCAGGAGAGCAGGAAAAGGAGAACGAGCACAGGTCAAATGGAGGCAGAACTTGGAGAGCCACAGAGTTGTCCCCAAGGGGGCTGACCGGCCCTCCATGTTACAAAGATCAGAAAACTACGACAAATGCAAGCTGGATATTTCAGATGGCAATCTGGTTAGGAAAGACTGGGCAGCAGTGGCAGTACTAGTCATCAGGCAGGTAGAAGCACTGTGTCCCCACAAGAGTTTGCTTGAACTGGACCCTAGCTGGCAGCCAGGTAGCGAGACAGAGCCCAGCACCCCAGAAAAAGGCCTAGCAAAGCCTAGGAGGGATGTCAGAGCCCCAACGAAGCAGGACGGCCTTCAGTGGGTTCCTGGAGCTTGTCCCAGCTTCACCCACACCCTAATGTGAAAAGGGTGACTGCAGACTAATTAGCGCCCACCGGCTTCAGGGGCTCTTCCCAGGGGCACTTAGCACTGAGTCATCAGACTACTTCCAGATGTTATCTACTGAGCAGCAGCGGGGGTGGGGTGGATTACTACTGCCTGCCAAGGTCAGTCCTTAATGCTTCAGGCACTGAACGTCACTGAGTCTTCTGGCTGAGACCTTTAGCACCTACCCGTGATGGGGGGGCGGGGCCGGGGCAACTAGAGTCTGACAATCAGATGGCAGGTCTGGAATGCAAGGTCTATTTCACCACTGTGCTCTGCCAAGGTCATCAATCCACTGTGCAGGGCATCCAGTGCCATGTAAGGGAATGGAATTCAGCCTTTGATTCAGCAACCCAGGGCACTAGCTCCCATTATATCAATGTCTAAGTGATACCAGTAGATAAAAATCTAGCATTAGCATTTCAGTGTCAGTGGCCTCAGAGAGAGCTTCAACGTACGTACCAGATGGATTCACTCTTTTAGATTTAGTTCCCTTCTCTCGGCAAACTCCTGCAACAGCAAAGGAATAATTACTGCTCAGTGGAATACTGTACAGCGCTAGCCAACAAATAAAGTGACATCAATTTAAACCAGTAAATATGAATATTTGGAAGGGAAAAGAATTCTCTTTCCAGAGCAATTATTTGTCTTTTCAGAAACGTTTGCCAATACAAAACCCTCCTCCCCCGCCTGTGGAACTGCAAAGACAAGAACCACAGCAGGGCATCTTCACCACTGGAAGGGGCTGGAAGGCATTGGGCAGAGGGGCAGAGATGGCTTTGTACGGAGCCTTGTGCATTGCTAAGGGGAACACAACTTAAATCTAAAACTCATATGCAATGGAAAGCACACTCACAAAGGAAAGATAGCAAATGGTAGGATGACCACCATTTTTGTTTTTTTGTTTTGTTTTTGCGGTACGCGGGCCTCTCACTGCTGTGGCCTCTCCCGTCGCGGAGCACAGGCTCCGGACGCGCAGGCTCAGCGGCCATGGCTCACGGGCCCAGCCGCTCCGTGGCATGTGGGATCTTCCCGGCGGACCGGGGCACGAACCCGTGTCCCCTGCATCGGCAGGCGGACTCCCAGCCACTGAGCCACCAGGGAAGCCCCCAGGATGACCATCATTTTTTTCACGTGGACTCCACTTGACAGACAAAAGATCATTTTCGCGTTCATTATCTCACTAGAGGCACCCAACATCTCTGCAAGGCAGGCAGGGAAAGGACTGTTAGACCCATTTTACAGATGAAGAAGCTGAGGTATGATAGCGATTTAATGGACTTCATTCAGACCTGCTTCTGTCCCACAACCGTGGCATCACCTAGGTGGCAGTGGATACAAAATGGCATCCTCAACCCTCCACTGGCCACCTCACCCCAACCACACCAGCTACTGCTCTTAATCCACCGAGGAAACTGCCTGTATCCTAGGTGTGGAGGCAGCTGTTCAAAGCCCTTTACACCCACATCCAACTGGCTCCCACTGGAGGCCGACAGCTGGTCTAATTGAATTGTCGTTAGGCACTAGAGGCAGCACCTCCACGGTGTACCTTCGACAGAGAAGTCAACAGATGTATCTCCCTAGCTACTCAAGAGTGTGCTTGGAACAGTTCGCTTTGATTCCCTTTTAAAGCAATAATGGCCCCACCGCTACTACTCCCCCACACCACAAAGAGCCAGCAAGGCACGGCAGCGGCTTAGTACCCTGAGGACTCATGAACCGCTCCCACCCTACCCCCATCCACGTGGACATTTAGGAAAACCTTCAACAGCATCGCTCTTGCACTGGGGCAACAAGGTCCCTGCCCGAGACCTCACACTTTACAGGGCCTTGCTCTGGCCCCACTCCAGCCTCACCACTGCCCATAGAGCAAGGAATCTATGGGGCCAAGGGGAACTTGCTCACCCAACGTCTATGCTTCCCTCTTCTATGCCACTCTCAAACTACCCAAGACCTTGAAATTCCCTGCCCATGTGCCCCAAGCCTGTGTTCATGGCCTGGCAATCCTCTGTGGTTTGGTCCACAGATGGACACAACCCTAGGCCTGAGTGGTGAACGACGGGTGCCCACTGAGCAGCTGTTACCCTTCTACCCGGTGATGGTGAAGCTTGACCATGTGGGCTACAACAGTACCTCTCAAACTTTAATGTGCTTGTGAATCATCTGGGATCTTATTAAAGTCCACACCTTGGTTAAGTAGGCCTAGAGTAGGCCCTGAGAGTTGACAGTTCCAACGAGTGCTTGGGTAATGCTGATGCTCTGGGCTGGGGTCCACACTTTGAGGAGCAAGGTTGGTGTCTACAGGCTTGTGTGGAGGGCCCCTCAGGGTAAGGGACAGAGCCAAGAGCTTGGAGAGAAAGGGGAGTTTGCAGTGAGCCTGTATTTTGCGCCCTTGCCCCAGGCCCACCAAAGTTAGGGGTGGCCTTGCCTTTCATCATATCAAGAAGTATCAAGAGTATGTCAACATCTCTGAGCACCAAAGGAAAACAGTGAAGTGAGACATACCATTTGTCCCTCCTCCAAAGCCCCTACATCCTTCCCACCATCCCCTCCCATGCCAGAAACTGGGAGGCCATCTCCTGGGACCTGTCACAGTGAACACATTCCATCAATTTTCAGTATCAACCACCCCCTTCCACGGATGGTCACGTAGTGTTTTACTATGCCACCATAATGTCTGGCTCTCAGAAGTCCGACCTTCTACTTTGCTTACCAGTGGTCGGTGTCAAAGACTGAAGATGTGGAATTCAAGTAAGCTGGAAAAAAAATACTAGACTCTTAAAGACAATACATCTTCTACCAAGCAGTCCCACGTACTCCCTGGCCTGAGAGGAAGGGCAGGACCCTTTAGGTAGACCTGACCCATCCACACTAACACGTAGCCAAGATATCATAAAACCCCAGCCTCAGGCACTGGTCCACCAGCAAGTTACAGACAATCTATACTCACATTACCGCACCCACATGAGCAAGCCTGGAGCTTTTCCTGCCCTTTATCATTGTAAAGAGATAGGTGAAAACAAAAATAAACACAAGACCACAGAAATATCGTTTAATTGGAATATGCAAATGGGGGAGCAAACCACCAATGCATTCCTGAGGCACAGTTTTCAAAACTTTTTCAACGCGAAGTCACTTCAATCCAATGGTAGTGGTAGCCCGTATGAAACAGATGAAAACAAAACTTCATATGGAGTATGAAATGGGGATGGGCAGCCCAGAGCCCTGTTGACTTGGGACCCATTGACTGATACACATGGAGGCACCCAGGGCAGCTCCTAGAAACCTCTAGTGCTCCCAAGTGCTCCCTTTGGAAATGATCACTGAAGCGTAAGTCACTTTATTAAGATCACATCAGACTTTCTAATCTCACCGATTAGCACTCAGGCACAAGAGAAGCAAAAAAAAAAAAGCTCAGAAGAAAAAGTTACAGCACAGTACTCGCTTGAGGAATACAGAGAGCTGGGTTTGAGTCCTAATTCTGCAGTTAAATCACTTTGTGACCTTAAATAAGGCCCTTCCCTTCTCTGAGCCTTAAGACATAGGACCCAGATGGCCTTTGTCCAGCTCTGACACTCTGGGATTTTATGATTATTTCAGCATTCCATATTTAAGTGAAGATTCACGGTCATATCATCCATCACAGATACATGCTAGCAGAAAATAAAGGAAACCTCTATGGTGTTCTGCTGGCACAGTTCTGTGCTTTCGTTCAGAAGCTCAAAGCATTTTAATAGCTTATTCTGTTGGAACCATAGCAGAGAAACAAAAAGGAAATTAATCTTGAAGAAATCATATATCTGCAATCTTTTACTATCTCTTAGTAAGGCTCCAGCGACTTCTGCACATTGCCAGTCCTTACTGAATTCTGGAAAGAGGGACAGAAGATAGTGTTTGAGTCTTTGCAGGGAGGGAGGTGGTCTTTAGGGTATAAGACCAGGGAGGCAGCGAGCCCATCAGGAAGCATTTGCAGGAGTCTAAATAAGCGATAGAGAGGACCCGAACCAAAAAGTCATGTCAATGGAGGTGGAAAGGACAGGACAGGTCCAAGTGGCATTCAGGAAGATACACTCACAGGACTGGGTGCTGGGGTTGAGGAGAGAGAGGGAGAATGAATGCCAAGCATTTTACTTGGGTGATGACACGCATGACAGTGCCATTATCCAAGCTATGACGCTGAGAAGGAAAAAGAGATTTGAGACGCAAGCTGATGAGTTAAAGGTTGGAACGTTGACTGTGAAATGTCTGTGGATCATCAGGTGGAAATGTCCAGTACGCCCGTGAGTATACTGTTGTAAAGTCCTACAGGTCTCCGCAGGACCAAACGCAACCACGAGATTGTTCTGGAAGTCCTCAGCATACGGGGTCCCTGCCTCCTTGTAATTTTGCCACATTGTCTCGTTTATTCATTAAAATGTTTAGAGTCCCCTCCCCCAAATGTCCAGAGTCCCTACTTACTTAGCTAGGCAAGGGGATATATGGGTGAACAAAAACAGACATGGTCTCTGCTCTCATCTAGCTTGTAGTCTCGCAGTAGGGACAATTAACAAGAAAAAATATATAGTTATCATTTTAAGTTATGATAAATATTGTGAAGGAAACAAATGGGTACAGTGATCAAGAATACCACAGGGAAGAGGGGGGACCTCTCGAGAAGGCCTTTAAACCAACACTTGAAGGACATTCCTGGACAAGGTAATAGCACATGCCAAGACCTAGAAGCAGCAAGAATTTAGTCACAAAGCTAGGACACCCACCTAGCTTGGGCTCTGTGGTATGCCTGGAAAATTTGCTGCTGTTACTGATGTCTCAGTGATAGTAATAAAGTAGTACAAGAAGGCATGCTCATAAAATTATACCAAAGCCAAAGCACTTGATGCCTGTGACATGGTGGTTAACGATTTTATGTTGTCACTGATGGGACTGGCTGGATACAGATGGTTACATTAGTCAGATGTAATATTACCTTAAACTAAACTTTAAATAAAATTGCCACGGAACTCTGCATTCCATTACTAATAGCTCCGGTTGCCTCAAATCATGCCAGAATGTGGAAGTCGCGCTCTGGGCAAAGTCACCATTCTGTACGATTTCAGTCAAACACTGTCATTGAGGAAGCAATACTTAAAATAACGTTCCTTTTAATGATTAAATAGAGGGTTGGCACAAACTACAGAACAGAAAAAAAAAAAAGAAGATTCGATATAGCCACTGGGGAAGGGATAAGTAGGTTGTGTTTGGCAATTCCTTCCTGGTGGGTTTACAGTTATTCCACCGCCTGACAGCTAAAACGCCTAAGAAATCACTTACCTGAACCTCAGTAATAATTAGTTTTCTATCCTTTGTATGTTCACCATGAGTTCTGTTGACCTCGCCATATGGAAAGTCTGAGTTTACCCATTTACAGTTCAAGTATTCATTCCTTGCAGGCAAGCAAAAGTGTGCTGGGGGGTGAACAGTGCCTGGCCAGCAGTGTGTGTTTTAACTGGGAGGTTTAAGATGCATCAGTTGAATAATTAATGTATAAATCTTAGCTGGCTGGGTAAGAAAATGAAAACAAGCTTTATTGGGTATAGACACAGATTTAGCTCAAGTCTTTTTGCTTTTAAGATGAGACGTCAAAAAAGGCAAAAGACAGACTCCTTTTCGTAGTGCAATTAAAAGGGAAACGAATTGTGTTCATGTGTTTTGCTTGTGATTTGGCTGAAAACTGCGGTGCTTCAGTATTACGATTTAGGTGCGGGCCAGCATGCCAGTGAAGAACTCACCGGTGCTTGTCAACTACTCACCATTCCCTCGTTTGTAAAATCATTCAGAAATGTGTGGTCTGCCTGCAGTAAGCTATAACTAAAGCTATTCTTTGTAATTAAGGGCTATTTTTAAATGTACATTTTAAAGTCCACTGGCAGCCCTTATGTCTTTTGTCTCACGAGGGTGGAACCGACGGGGTGGGCCGTTCAGAAAAGGCCCTCAATCTAACCCCAGCCCTCAGCAAAGGAGCCATGTGTGATTCTGGCAAAGGACTAAAGGGCTCCAGCTTGCTGGTGGTGTTTGCGTCACTAGGGGGCTATCAGCCCCATCCGAGTCCCTGGAACACAGCGGCCCTCCGCTGTAACACAGTACATAAGCTGTTGCATCTGCAGAGCTCTGTGCAGCTTGCCTTGTGCTGTTTCCACAAATGCTACATAGCCCGACAGAACACAGACTCTCTTCAACACTCCTGGCTCCGGCAAACAAGCTGGGGAAAGGATTTGACTATATAGAGTTCAATTTTGACTCTTGGAGTTTCCAGAGGTTCAGCTCAAATGTAGTGCTGAGGGTGTGTTTCTTTCCCTCAAGTCAAACAAGCTGAATGCCAAAGGCCACAGAATTGTTTTCCGTGCTTTAGAACTCACAAGTGATGGATGAACTGTACGTCTCTACCTCCTCGAGCCTCACTTCATATACAGGGAAACTGAGGCTCTGAACGATTAGATGACTCGCCTAAGGTTTCCTGGCCAATTAGTGGCAGAGGACTGGCTAAAACCTGAGTTTTGTCCTCTCCCGGCGGGCCTCTTTCCAACACACTTCATCACCCGCTAAAGCCAGCCTGCTAGAAAATGTCCAGGCAGTGTGTCATGTGGAGTAATTTACTGGTATAGAGGGCGATCTGTGAGGGGTAAGCGAATGTAAACTCTAAGGCTCTTACAGAACAGCCTGGTTATTGAGCTGCCCAGCTTCCATCTGTGGTCAGGCCAAAGCTTAACACCTTGCTGGGTCACCATGGGCCAAGCAGGGTTTGACTGGCTTAGACTTGAACTATGCTCCACCGTTCCTCGTATCTGTTACCCCTAACTCTGACCCATCTTCTTGTGGTTTGGCTTGGACCTAATACTGCCTTCCCCCCAACTTCCATCCCACCATATTCCGTTCTTCAATCTTCCACCCCTACTGCTGCCCCACCTGGCCCTATCATCTCAGGATTTGAAGTCCAGGCCATCGTAGACAGAGTCCTCCCTCCCTCTTGGCCCACCAGTCCCCATGGATGAGCAGTGGGGGCAGGGAGTGAGGTGGCGGAGGCAAGGGTTATTTGAACACTCACTTTTTCAAAAGATCAACTAGAAGCTTCTCTCCGCCACCCCTTGGCATAGCTACAGTGCAACGAAAAAGGATAATCGAAAGCGGACCCAGGGCCTTGCAAAGATCACGAAGGCCCTGCCGAATGAAAAGATGAAATTAGGATCCACCCACAATTAGGACTGAATGCATTTTCTTACATTCTTGGCTTTTTTTTTTTTTTTTTTTTTTTTTTTTTTTTTTTTTTTTTGCTGTGCGCGGGCCTCTCACTGTTGTGGCCTCTCCTGTTGTGGAGCACAGGCTCCGGACGCACAAGCCCAGCGGCCATGGCTCATGGGCCCAGCCGCTCCGCGGCATGTGGGATCCTCCCGGACCGGGGCACGAACCTGTGTCCCCTGCATCGGCAGGCGGACTCTCAACCACTGCGCCACCAGGGAAGCCCTACATTCTTGGCTTTTTAAAATTGTTCACCTCTATATGGCTTATAGTAGCATTTTCCTAGCTAGAATATTCGCTAGGTATGAAATTACTATTATTTGGGACAATTGTTTTGGTGATGTTTTTAAAAGAGCCAGGAAGTCACCTAAACTATCAGAAAGATAACTCCTCATCAAACAGCTTGGATGGAGACCTTTCATTTAGAGCAATAATCGCTGGGTAGAGAAAGTTAGCAAGAAAATTCGGCCTCATTAGCAAATGTGCGTTACACTAGTGACTGGCAATAAAATAAACACATAAAACTATAATTCAATTCAAACTACTACTAAACTTGTGATAATCTAATCATGGGTTGGCATATTTTACCTTTCCAATGGGTTTCTGAGTAAATTAGGAGTATAAACATGAGCTCTTAGGGGATGTTTAACCCAGTTCAGAGAACAACTTGTTTCCAAGCTCTCTGACAACATTCATTTGCATATAAATAATCAGTGTGCTGATTTCAAATGATCTTTACCTATTCATTGGAACATACTCCATCAAGACCTCTACTTGGCAATATTTGGCTTGCTGTTTATAATATCATTTCTGCTTGCAAGTAATAAAGATCAATCATTTTAGAGGAACGTATAATTCGGAATTGTCTCGACATCAGAATGCCCACCCCTCCCCCCTCCTCCCTCCGCCCCTCGCCCGCCCTATCTATGTTAGGGAGGCCCAGCTACACTACACAGACACACTTCAGCATCCACCAAACCCTCATTAAAGAGCATTAGAATAAAAATGCCTATAAATGCCCCCATGCGATAAGACCTGAAGCAGTTTACCTGGTTATTAGGGGTATATAAACCAAGACTCCACTTAGGAGCCAAAACACCCAGGGCTTTAAGAGGTTTTAAAGAAAAAGAAACAACCATGTACCTGTGTTACTCTTACAATTAGAAAACAATCTAGTCATGTAAAAGTTTTCAGAGGAAGGATAAAGAAGTATATTCGTAACACAAACACTATCTGAGCAACAGCACCCCTGGCGACAAAACTCTCAAGGGAAGCCCTAGGAACCCAGCTTCTCTTTAAAGACCTCCAGAGCCTCAGAGCTTCCCACCTCCCAAAGCTCTTCCCATCAGCCAAAGGCTCAAGGCATTAGACCGCCTTTCTTTACATGGGGCCAAAACCTGCCTCCCTGTAATTCCCACACATTGGTCCAAATATCTTGCGGGGGGGACGACTAATGTTTTCTATGGTTCTTTACATGGCATTTTTCACATACATGTTCTCAGTGGACCTTCTCAATAATCCTGTGAGGCAGACATTCCTACGACTTTTATCTTTTTTTCTAAACTATGTGATGCATAGCAGTGTTTTGGGTTTTTTTGTTTGTTTTTCGTGTTTTTTTAAAAAATATTTATTCATTTATTTTTTTGGCTGCGCTGAGTCTTCTCTGCAGCGTGCGGGATCTTCGTTGTGGCATGCGGGATCTAGTTCCCCAACCAGGGATCGAACCTGGGCCCCCTGAGCTGGGAGCATGGAGTCTTAACCACTGGACCATCAGGGAAGTCCCTACGACTCTTGTCTTATAGGTGAAGACCTAGAGGCTAAGAGAGACTCAATTCTGCACAAAGTGGCGAAGTGGCAGGGGCAGGGCTTCAACTCAGCTTCCCTAAATCCACCTCTTATGCCACTTTAATTACTCTGCCTTGTCTTGCTGAAACAGTTAAAATAAAAAAAGCTTCTGCTTCCCCATGAGAACAACCCTTGAAGGCAGAAAGGGGTAGAATAATTGAAGGTGTACTCTCCATGCAGTCTCCCTGAGAGATCTCTGCTACTCACGTGGCTTTAAATCCCCCATACAGAGGGGCCCGTATCTGTTTCTAGCCCTGAGTTTCAGGACACAGTAGCGGCCCTCCCATCTGGATGTCTCACAGTACCTCAAATTCATCAGGTTCCAGGCTGAACTGATCAATTGCTCCTCATTGTCTCTCCACCCCCCACTCCTGATCTTGGTCAGAAATAGCACACTCTACCCAGGCAGCCATGCCAGAAACCTGGAGAATTATACTAGACACTTCTTTCTCCCTCGCCAGCACCCTTGCCCCAACATCATAAGGATTCCAAGACTTTGAAATCTCTTTTGATCTGCCTCTTCCTCTCTATCCCCACTGCTACTGCCCTATTCCATTCACCATGAAATTTCACTTCGACAAATTCAACAGACTCCTAATGGTCTCTGTGCTTCCAGTAGCAGCTCTCTCAAATCCACCCGCCTCCAGGTAGATCACCACCAGAGGGATCCAATATGACGATCTACGTCCCTCCCCTGCTACCAACCTGCCAATGGCTTCCTGTTGCTTCCAGAAGGGACTGTCAAACCCAGCTGATCAAGAAGATCACTGGGAATGTAGATGGAACATCTTTATATTTTTTAAGTTCCCCAGGTGATTTGAATGAGTCAGCAAAGTTGGGAAGTCATGGCGTGAGAGGCAAAGTTGACACCCTCAATGATCTGATTCCTGCCTACCTCTCTAGTCATCATTCCTGCCACTTTACCCTCAGCAGTGAACATTCCAGTGATCTCAGAAACATACCATGCTGGCTCACATCTCTGTCCCCCATTAAACTGATCTCTCAGCCTATAATGTTCTTTCTACCTTTGGCCAACCTCCACTGAACCTTCAAAACTGAACTGAGGTGTCAATTCTTCAAGAAGTCTTTCGTGGCCTCATCAGAGTGGATCAGCCGTGCCTCCTCTGTAACCCCCATCACACTGTGCAAAGTTCTCTATCATAGCACTTAGCACATTGTACTGAAATTATTCCCTATGTGTCTGACTCCCTGGCAAGCCTAAAAGCTCCTCAAAACCAAGGACCACGTTTATCCATCACTGGCAAATGCCTGTAATGTGAGAGGTACTCAGTAAATGTCAACCTGAAATGAACTGGATTTCAAGCGAGGCTCTACACTGACTAACTGGAGATTTGGATTTTGGGGAACTCAGTTCACCTGCTTGGGCCTCAGTTCCCATATCCATAAAATAAGATAATAAATCCCCAGTTTCATTCATACACCAAACATGTGAATGTCCACTAAGTGCCAGGTACTGGGTTATGTGAAGGTTGAACCAATCAGTTAGATTTTTGTAAACTGTTACACAGTATTGCAAAAATGTGTCTGCAATTTTAGCTTTTGCTTAGTCTCTCTGGACCAGAAATAACAATTTCATTCCATAAAACCAAAGTCTACTAAGCTGTAGTTTCCATTAGGCTCACCAAGGTGTCAGGGTAAAGTCACTCTGCCCAGAGGGAAGGGCACTGGCCTAACTGGGATTGGAGGTACAGCCCGGGAAAGCATAACATACAGAGAACATGCTCTGGCAGGGGCGGTGCTAATCCTCCAGGGACACAGGAGTCACAGCGGAGCACCACTGAAGAAAGGTCACTGAGCCCCAATCCTTCTCCCTACTGACCTCTGCCTGACCTGTGCTCAGGTTTCCATGGGAAAGGGTGTGGAGCCTGATGCAGCAGTTTACACTGGGCTCAACAACCTGACTTCCTGAGGCTTATCCAGGACTTCCTGAAGCTTGTCTACTCAGATGAGTACTGGGTCCCCTGAGATATTTCTGGCGATGTCACTGCCAGAGGCAACAGTCTTAAAGTTCAGTCCCACAAAGCCCAGGGAAACCAAATTGATTTGCTGGACCTGAAGAATTTGATCCTAGAGCAGCTCTGGGCTATTCTCTACCAAATTACACTGCTGTTCTTGAGGGCTTGTATCCTGCAGGCCCAGAGGGGATCACAAACTCACTAAAATCCTTGGACTAAAGATTCCTGGACCTGTTCTAATCTCCCACTCTCTCCCATACAGTTGCTCATCCTCTATGGGGAAATTCCAGTCAACAATTGCTTCTTAGAACCCAAAACTCTGCAGGCATCTAGCAATGACAGCATGTGATATAATGCCCAATCCCTTAATGCAATCTGATGCCTCATTGGCTCAGAAGTAACTCCTAGCATGGGGGAGCTATCAGAAGTTATGCCAAGAGCCAGGCAAAGAGGAGACAGAAGCATTTCCTTTATGTACAGACCCCCAGAAAGCATAAGTCCACTTTCACTGAAGCAGGTTCTTATCAAGCATTCCTTCTGGACACCAGCCAGGTGATCATGCCTACCTCCAAGAAATTGCAAGGTTTGAGCTCTTTGACTAGGAGAAAATAAAAGATGAGACCTGTGCTATCATGTTATTGCACACTAGACATATGGAGTTAGACTTCCAGGATAACATTCGGCCCATGGACCGTCTCAATCACTCATTCAATAAATATTTACTGAGCATCTACTCCATAGCTGGAAAATCAGCCAAAATCTGTCCCTGTAGAGCTCACAGCCTAGTAGGGAAGACAGACATAAACAAAAGAGTTGCAATATGACATTGTACGAAGTCCAGAAGAATCCCAGAGCTGGAAGTCTCAGAAAAGGCTCTCCAGAAGAGGGGACACCCAGACAGGGCTTTTGAAGGATGAAGAAGGCAGACAAGGCAGGAAGAAGAGTCTGAGCAGAGGGAACTTGTTAAACATCCTAGAAGAATATTGCTGGAGGCTGAGATAAGATGGGGGTGGGGCATCATGAGAGATGAAGCTAAAGAAGTAGGCAGGAAGCACATCAATATGCCCGGCTGAGAGCTTGAACTATCTGCTTTAGGAGACTGGGGAGCCACCAGGGCGACTCTAAATATTTTCATGTTTTTATTTTGTTGTTACTATTGGTGTTCTTGTTTCTGTTTGTTCTTTGCAGTGAAATGGCCATGACTAAATTTTCAGTTTGGAAAATAACTTCGCGCTGGTGGAAGGGGTTGTGGAGCATGGTGAGAGACCAGATTACAGGTCACTGAAACCGTCTACATGAGAGCCGATAAAAGCTAGAACAAAGAAGCAGCATGGGGGTACAATGGATTCAGGGCAATTTTCCAATAGAATAGATTTGGTAAATGTGTGGCTTTTGGGGAGAGGGAGAGAAAAGGAATGATGGCCAGATTTCTATCCTAAGGACCCCAGATCAATGGCATTGCCATCGACTGAGAGGCAGAGCAAGTTTGGGGGCAGCTGGGATGGGACTAGTTCAGTTTAACCATACAGCTGGCAGAGCCACAGGTTCCACAACCACGGATTCAACAAAGTACATGTCAACAATATTTGAAAAATAAATTTCAGAAAGTTCCCCAAAGCAAAACTTGAATTTTCCATGCTTCGGTAAACATTTACATAGCATTTACATGGTATTTACAAGTATTTACATAGCGTTTACAGTGTATTAGGTATTACAAGTAATCTAGAGATTACTTAAAGTACACAGGAGGATGTGCGTAGGTTATACGTAAATACTGTGTCATTTTATATAAGGTACTTCAGCATCCTCAGATTTTGGTATCCACAGGAGTGCAGGAACCAATCCCCCGTGGATACCAAAGGATTACTGTTCTGAGTTTGAGAAGTCTGTGAAATAGAGATGTCCTGCAGATGGTTGGATACATGTGTCTGAAGTTCTCAAGATATTTCAGAGCTAGAAATATATATTTGGGAGTTATAAGTGTGTAAATGATAGTTCACATCTTGGGATTATGTAAAAATAACCAAGGCAGAAGATTTATAATGATCACAGAAGATGGTCAAGAAACGGGCAGATCATTTAAGGTAAAAATAACATTTAAGGTAAAAATTAAGGTCATTTAAGGTAAAAAGAACCTGAGATAAAATAATCAGATGTAAGAGAACCAGGAGGATAAGAGACTGAGAAAGTCAAAAGAGGTTAGAGATCAAGAAGGAGAGAATAAAGAGAAAACAGATGCAAAACATTATGAAAGTAACATAGAACTTGGTAATGAATCGACTCTTCCCTATCCCATTTCTCTTACATCCAGATATGATGACAAGTTTCCAGTTCAGGTGATTAGAAGAATAATGGTATAAATAACAGAATTAGAAATGCAGAAAGAATAAATAGCTTGGGAGGAAAGCTGATGAGTTTCAGTTGGGATATACTAATTCTGAGATGCAATCGGGACATTAATCTCTAGTAAGCAGATGGGAATCCGAGACAATCTCAGGAGAAAGCTCAGATGTGGAAGTTAATATTTGAAAAACACGTGTATGAAGGTATCAGTGGAATCAGGGAAATTCTCATGGAAGAGAATATCAAAGTGAAGAGGAAAAGAAAGTATGCAAATGGCCAAGAAGCACATGAAAATATGCTCAGCATCGAGCCATTAGGGAAATGCAAATCAAAACACAAAGAGATACTACTTCATACCCACTACTATGGCTGTAATCAAAAAGACTGACAATAACAAGTGTTGGTGAGGATATGGAGAAAATGGAAACCCTCCTACATTGCTAGTGGGAATGTAAAGTGGTGCAGCTGCTTTGGAGAAGTCAGGCAGTTTCTATGGAAAAGTCTGGCAGTTCCTCAAAAAGCTAAACATAGAGTAGCCATATGATCCAGCAATTCCACTCCTAGATATCTATCCAAGAGAAATGAAAAATGTTATGCCCAAACAAAATTTTGTACACAAATATTCATAGTAGCACTATTTATAATAGCCAAAAGGGAACAACCCAAGTGTCCACCAACTATTAAATGCATAAAGAAAATCTGGTATATCCATACAATGGAATATCATTTAGCTGTAAAAAAAAAATTATACTTTATTTTTAAAAATTATGCTTTGGGAGCTTCCCTGGTGGTGCAGTGGTGAGAGTCCGCCTGCCGATGCAGGGGACATGGGTTCGTGCCCCAGTCCGGGAGGATCCCACATGCCGCGGAGTGGCTGGGCCCGTGAGCCACAACTACTGAGTCTGTGCGTCCGGAGCCTGTGCTCCGCAATGGGAGAGGCCACAACAGTGAGAGGCCCGCGTACCACACACACACACACACACACACACACACACACACACACACACACAAAAATTATGCTTTGTGAAGGACATTGTTAAAAGAATGAAAAGAGAAATCACAGATTGGGAGAAATATTTGCAAAATATGTAGGATAAAGGACTTGTACCTAAAATATACAAAGAATCCTTAAAACTCAACAGTAAGAAAACAAACAATCCCATTTAAAAATGGGCAAAGGATCTGGACACTTCACAAAAAAAGACATATGGATGGCAAATAAGCATATGAAAAGATGCTCCACATCAAATATAATTAAGGAATTACAAATTAAAACAATAATGAAATACTACCATGCACTACTAGGATGGCTAAAATCTAAACAGCTGACAACACCAAATGTTAGGAAGGCTGGAGAGCAACTAGAGCTCTTGTTCATCACTGATGGGAATACAGAACGGTGCAGCCAATTTGGAGGACATACTCCTACTATATGATCCAGCAATCATGCTCCTTGGTATTTACCCAAACATGTTGAAAACTTATGTCCACACAAAAACCTCTATACAGACATGTACAGCAGCTTTATTCATAATTGCCAAGACTTGGAAGCAAGCAAAATGTCCTTTGGTTAGTGTATGGATAAATAAACTGTTGTCCATCCAGACAAAGGAATATTATTCAGTGCTAAAAAGAAATGAACTATCAAACCTTGAAAAGACATGGAGGAACCTCAAATGCATATTACTAAGAGAAGACAATCTGAAAAGGCTACATGCTGTATGATTCCAACTACATGACATTCTGGAAAAGATGAAGCCATAGAAGCAGTGGTTTGCTAGAGGTTCTGGGGGAGGGAAGGACTGCACTGCACCAAAAATCCCCTGTGCTCCAACTATTCATCAAAACTATTCTATATGATACTGCAATGGCGGATACATGACATTACGCATTTGTCAAAACCCACAGAACTGTACAACACAAAGAGCGAACCCTAATGTAAATTATGAACTTTAGTTAATAATAATGTTTCAATATTGGTTCATCACTTGTAACAAATGAACCATACCAATGCAAGATGTTGGTGGGAAAAACTATGGTCAGAGGAGTGGGAAGAGGGGGGAGTATGTGGGAACTCTGCAATATCTGCTCACTGTCTGTAAAACTAAAACTTCTAAAAATAAAAGTCTATTAATTTAAAAAAATTAAAGAAAGAACGAAGTACTAGTCCATGTTAATACATGGGTGAGCCTTGGAAACATTACCTTAAGTGAGAGAATCCAGTCACACAAAAGACTACAGATTACAGTATATGATTCCATTTATATGAAAGGTCTAGAGGAGGCAAATCTATGGAGACAGAAAGCAGATTAGTAGCTGCCTAGGGCTAGGGAGAATTAAGGGGAAACAGAGTGAGTGCTAATGGCTAGGGTTTCTTTCGGGGGTTTTGAAACTGTTATAAAATTTATTGTGATGATTGTGGTGATGGTTGTGAATATACAGCTCTGTGAATATACTAAAATCCACTTTAAATGGATGAATTGTATGGTATGTGTATTATATCTCAATAAATCTTGATATTGCTAATGAATTTGAAAAATCTCAAAAATGGATGATTTTCTAGGAAACGTAGCCAATTAGAATCACAAAGATGTACAAAATATGGGGGAAAAAAACCTGTGCTGTTTAAAAATATTTCCTCCAATGAATATAATAGTGTCCAGACAGTTTTATGAGTAAGTTCTTTATAATTTACAAGGAACAGATAATTTCCATCCTCTAAATATAGCTTCCAGTATAGAGGAAAAGAAGGAACTAAGCCCCATTATTTTATAAAACTAAAGTTATCCTACCCACAAAACCTGGTAAACACATGCGCAAAACACTGAGAGAGAGAAGACTGAAGATTAATGTCACTTACGAACATAGATGCAAAAATCCTAAATAAAATACCAGCAAACCAAACTCAGCAAGACAAAAAGAATACTACACCAGGACTTCTCTGGTGGCACAGTGGTTAGGAGTCCGCCTGCAAATGCAGGAGACACAGGTTCGAACCCTGGTCTGGGAAGATCCCACATGCCGTGGAGCAACAGAGCTCATTCGCCACAACTACTGAGCCTGCGCTCTAGAGCCCGCGAGCCACCACTACTGAGCCCCTGTGCCATAACTACTGAAGCCTGCGTGCCTAGAGCCCATGCTCTGCAACAAGAGAAGCCACCACATTGAGAAACCCGCACACCGCAACGAAGAGTAGCCCCCGCTCGCCACAGCTAGAGAAAGCCCACGTGCAGCAATGAAGAACCAACGCAGCCAAAAATAAATAAATAAAATAAATAAATAAATAAATTTTAAAAAAAGAATACTACACCATAAGGAAAGAGGAATTATTTCAGGAGTACAATCTAATATTAGTAAATCTAGACACACAGTATATCACAATAACTAGCCAAAGGAGAAAACCTGCATGAATGACAAAGAAGTTCTTAAATTTCTCAAGAAAATAAGAAAAAATATCTACAGCAGAACAGAAAATTGGGCAAAAGAGTAAAGAATAGAAAGAAAAAGCAGCTTCACTGGTAACCAAATAAATGTAAATTTTAAAATAGGATATTAGGGGACCTTCAAGATGGTGGAGGAGTAAGATGTGGAGATCACCTTCCCCCCACAGATACATCAAAAATACATCTACATGTGGAACAACTCTTACAGAATACTTACTGAACGCTGGCAGAAGACCTCAGACTTCCCAAATGGCAAGAAACTCCCCACATACCTGGGTAGGGCAAAACAAAAAAGAAAAAACAGAGACAAAGGAATAGAGACGGGACCTGCACCAGTGGGAGGAAGCTGTGAAGGAGGAAAAGTTTCCACACACTAGGAGCCCCTTCACTGGCGGAGACGGGGGTGGCGGCGGGGAAGCTTCTGAGGCACGGAGGAGAGCACAGCAACAGGGGTGCGGAGGGCAAAGCAGAGAGATTCCCGCACAGAGGATCGGTGCCGACCGGCACTCACCAGCCCAAGAGGCTTGTCTGCTCACCCGCCGGGGCTGAGGCTCGGGCTTTGGAGGTGATATCCCAGGGAGAGGACTGGGGTTGGCTGCGTGAACACAGCCTGAAAGGGGTTAGTGCCCCACGGCTGGCCGGGAGGGAGTCCGGGAAAAAGTCTGGACCTGCCTAAGAGGCAAGAGACCGTTGTTTCTGGGTGCGCGAGGAGAGGGGATTAAGAGCACCGCCTAAACGAGCTCCAGAGACGAGCGTGAGCCGCGGCTAAAACCGCGGACCCCAGAGACGGGCATGAGACGCTAAGGCTGATGCTGCCACCACCAAGAAGCCTGTGTGCGAGCACAGGTCACTATCCACACCTCACCTCCCGGGAGCCTGTGCAGCCCGCCACTGCCAGGGTCCCATGATCCAGGGACAACTTCCCCAGGAGAACACATGGCGCGCCTCAAGCTGGTGCAACGTCATGCCAGTGTCTGTCACCGCAGGCTCGCTCCACTTTCCACACCCCTCCCTCCCTCCCCCCCCCCACCCCCCAGCCTGAGCGAGCCAGAGCCCCCTAATCAGCTGCTCCATTAACCCCCTCCTGTCTGGGCGAAGAACAGACACCAGAGGGCGACCTACATGCAGAGGCTGGGCCAAATCCAAAGCTGAACCCCAGGAGCTGTGCAAATCAAGAAGAGAAAGGGAAATTCCTCTGTGCAGCCTCAGGAGCAGCGGATTAAATCTCCACAATCAACTTGATGTACCCTGCATCTGTGGAATACCTGAAGAGACAGCAAATCATCCCAAAATTGAGGCGGTGGACTTTGGGAGCAACCGTAGACTTGGGGTTTGCTTTCTGGATTGAATTTGTTTCCCGTTTTATGTTTAGCTTAGTTTAGTATTTAGAGCTTATTATCATTAGTAGATTTGTTTATTGATTTGGTTGCTCTTCCTTTTTATATATATTATTTTCCTTTTTCTCTTTCTGTGAGTGTGTATGTGTATGCTTCTTTGTGTGATTTTGTCTGTATAGGTTTGCTTTTACCATTTGTCATAGGGTTCTCTGTGTCCGTTTTCTTGTTTTTTTAGTATAATTTTTAGCACATGTTATCATTGGTGGATTTGTTTATTGGTTTGGTTGCTCTCTTCTTTCTTATTTTTATCATTTTAATTTTAATAATTATTTAAATTTTTATTTTAATAACTTTTATTTTATTTCATTTCTTTTTTTTTCTCCCTTTTCTTCTGAGCCGTGTGGCTGACAGGGTCTTGATGCTCCAGCCAGGTGTCAGGACTGAACTTCTGAGGTGGGAGAGCCGAGTTCAGGACATTGGTCCACCAGAGACCTCCCGGCACCATGTAATATCAATCGGCGAAAGCTCTCCCAGAGATCTCCGTCTCAACGCTAAGACCCAGCTCCACACAACGACCAGCAAGCCACAGTGCTGGACACCCCATGCCAAACAACTAGCAAGACAGGAACACAACACCACCCATTAGCAGAGAGGCTGCCTACAATCCTAATAAGTTCACAGACACCCCAAAACACACCACCAGACATGGTCCTACTCACCAGAAAGACAAGATCCAGCCTCATCCACCAGAACACAGGCACCACTCCCCTCCACCAGGAAGTCTACACAACGCACTGAACCAACCTTACCCATGGGGTCAGACACCAATAACAACAGGAACGACGAACCTGCAGTCTGTGAAAAGGAGACCCCAAACACAATAAGTTAAGCAAAATGAGAAGGCAGAGAAAGACACAACAGATGAAGGAGCAAGGTAAAAACCCACCAGACCAAACAAATGAGGAGGAAATAGGCAGTCTACCTGAAAAAGAATTCAGAATAATGATAGTAAAGATGATCCAAAATCTTAGAAACAGAATGGAGAAAACACAAGAAAGGTTTAACAAGGACCTAGAAGAACTAAAGAGCAAACAAACAGTGATGAACAACACAATAAATGAAATTAAAAATTCTCTAGAAGGAATCAATAGCAGAATAACTGAGACAGAAGAACAGACAAAATCAACAGAATACACTTTCTTCTCAGGTGCTCATGAAACATTCTCCAGGATAGATCATATCTTGGGTCACAAATCAAGCCTTGGTAAATTTAAGAAAATTGAAATCATATCATGTATCTTTTCCAATCACAACCCTATGAGACTAGATATCAATTACAGGAAAAAATCTGTAAAAAATACAAACACATGGAGGCTAAACACTACACTACTAAATAACAAAGAGATCACTGAAGAAATCAAAGAGGAAATCAAAAAATACCTAGAAACAAATGACAATGAAAACACGATGACCCAAAACCTATGGGATGCAGCAAAAGCAGTTCTAAGAGGAAAGGTTATAGCAGTACAATCCTACCTCAAGAAACAAAAAACTCTCAAATAAACAACCTAACTTAACACCTAAAGCAATTAGACAAAGAAGAACAAAACAAAACAAAAAAAACCCAAAGGTAGCAGGAGAGAAATCATAAAGATCAGATCAGAAATAAATGAAAAGAAATGAAGGAAACAATACCAAAGATCAATAAAACTAAAAACTGGTTCTTTGAGAAGATAAACAAAATTGATAAACCATTAGCCAGACTCATCAAGAAAAAAAGGGAGAAGACTCAAATCAATAGAATTAGAAATGAAAAAGGAGACGTTAACAATTGACACTGCAGAAATACAAAAGATCATGAGAGATTACTACAAGCAACTCTATGCCAATAAAATGGACAACCTGGAAGAAGTATACAAATTCTTAGAAAAGCACAACCTTCTGAGACTGAACCAGGAAGAAATAGAAAATATAAACAGACCAACCACAAGCACTGAAATTGAAACTGTGATTAAAAATCTTCCAGCAAACAAAAGCCCAGGACCAGATGGCTTCACAGGTGAATTCTATCAAACATTTAGAGAAGAGCTAACACCTAACCTTCTCAAACTCTTCCAAAATATAGCAGAAGGATGAACACCCCCAAACTCATGCTACGAGGCCACCATCACCCTGATACCAAAACCAGACGTCACAAAAAAAGAAAACTACAGGCCAATATCACTGATGAACATAGATGCAAAAATCCTCAACAAAAATACTAGCAAACAGAATCCAACAGCACATTAAAAGGATCATACACCATGATCAAGTGGGGTTCACCCCAGAAATGCAGGGATTCTTCAATATATGCAAATCAATCAATGTGATACACCATATTAACAAATAGAAGGATAAAAACCATATGATCCTCATAATAGATGCAGAAAAAGCTTTTGACACAATTCAACACCCATTTATGATAAAAACCCTACAGAAACTAGGCACAGAGGGAACTTACCTCAACATAATAAAGGCCATATATGACAAACCCACAGCCAACATCGTTCTCAATGGTGAAAAACTGAAACCATTTCCACTAAGATCAGGAACAAGACAAGGTTGCCCACTCTCACCACTCTTTTTTTTTTTTTTTTGCGGTACACGGGCCTCTCACTGTTGTGGCCTCTCCCATTGCGGAGCACGGGCTCCGGATGCGCAGGCTCAGCGGCCATGGCTCACAGGCCTAGCCGCTCTGTGGCATGTGGGATCTTCCCAGACCAGGGCACAAACCCGTGTCCCCTGCATCAGCAGGTGGACTCTCAGCCACTGCGCCACCAGGGAAGCCCTCACCACTCTTATTCAACATAGTTTTGGAAGTTTTCGCCACAGCAATCAAAGAAGAAAAAAAATAAAAGGAATCCAAATTGGAAAAGAAGAAGTAAAACTGTCAGTGTTTGCAGATGACATGATACTATACATAGAGAATCCTAAAGATGCCACCAGAAAACTACAAGAGCTAATCAATGAATCTGGTAAAGTAGCAGGATACAAAATTAATGCACAGAAATCTCTCACATTCCTATAAACTAATGATGAAAAATCTGAAAGCGAAATTAAGAAAACACTCCCATTAACCACTGCAACAAAAATAATAAAATACCTAGGAATAAACCTACCCAAAGAGACAAAAGATCTGTATGCAGAAAACTATGAGACACTGATGAAAGAAATTAAAGTTGATACAGACAGATGGAGAGATAGACCATGTTCTTGGATTGGAAGAATCAACATTGTGAAAATGACTATACTGCCCAAAACAATCTATAGATTCAACACAATCCCTATCAGACTACCAATGGAATTTTTCACAGAACTAGAACAGAAAATTTCACAGTTCGTATGGAAACACAAAAGACCGTGAATAGCCAAAGCAGTCTTGAGAAAGAAAAACGGAGCTGGAGGAATCAGGCTCCCTGACTTCAGACTATACTATAAAGCTACAGTAATCAAGACAGTATGGTCCTGGCACAAAAACAGAAATATAGATCAATGGAACAGGATAGAAAGCCCAGAGATAAACCCACGCACATATCTTTGATAAAGGAGGCAAGAATATACAATGGAGAAAAGACAGCCTCTTCAATAAGTGTTGCTGGGAAAACTGGACAGCTACATGTAAAAGAATGAAATTAGAACACTTCCTAATACCATACACAAAAATAAACTCAAAATGGATTAAAGACATTATAAAACTCTCAGTGGAAAACCTAGCCAGAACACTCTATGATATAAACCACAGCAAGATCCTTTTTGACCCACCTCCTAGAGAAATAGAAATAAAAACAAAAATAAACAAATGGAACCTAATTAAACTTAAAAGCTTTTGCACAGCAAAGGAAATTATAAAGAAGGCGAAAAGACAACCCTCAGAATGGGAGAAAATATTTGCAAATGAAACAACAGACAAAGGATTGATCTCCAAAATATACAAGCAGCTCATGTAGCTCAATATCAAAAAAACAAACAACCCAATCAAAAAATAGGCAATAGCCCTAAATAGACATTTCTCCGATGAAATTATACAGATTTCCAATGAACACATGAAAGGATGCTCAACATCCCTAATAATTAGAAAAATGCAAATCAAAACTACAATGAAGTATCACTTCACACCGTCAGCATGGCCATCATCAAAAAATCTACAAACAATAAATGCTGGAGAGGGTGTGGAGAAAATGGAAGCCTCTTGCACTGTTGGTGGGAATGTAAATTGATACAGCCACTATGGAGAACAGTAAGGAGGTTCCTTAAAAAACTAAAAATAGAACTACCATATGACCCAGCAATCCCACTACTGGGCATATACCCTGAGAAAACCATAATTCAAAAAGAGTCATGTACCACAATGTTCATTGCAGCTGTATTTACAAGAGCCAGGACATGGAAGCAACCTATGTGTCCATCAACAGATGAATGGATAAAGAAGATGTGGCACATACATACAATGGAATATTACTCAGTCTTAAAAAGAAACGAAATTGAGTTATTCGTAGTGACGTAGATGGACATTGAGTCTGCCATACAGAATGAAGTAAGTCAGAAAGAGAAAAACAAATACCATACACTAACACATATATATGGAATGTAAAAAAAAAAAAAAGGTTCTGAAGAACCTAGCGGGCAGGACAGGAAGAAAGAGGCAGACGTAGAGAATGGACTTCAGGATATGCGGAAGGGGAAGGGTAAGCTGGGACAAAGGGAGAGAGTGGCATGGACATATATACACTACCAAACGTAAAATAGATAGCTAGTGGGAAGCAGCCGCATAGCACAGGGAGGTCAGCTCAGTGCTTTGTGACCACCTAGTGGGGTGGGATAGGGAGGGTGGGAGGGAGATGCAAGAGGGAGGGGATATGGGGATATATGTATACATATAGCTGATTCACTTTGTTATACAGCAGAAACTAACACACCATTGTAAAGCAGTTATACTCCAATGAAGATGTTAAAAAAATAAAATAAAAGTAAAAAAAATAGTATATTAATTCTTTGCAGTCAAATCGGCCAAAAATTCAGTGATTTCAAGAATTCAGACAAAAGGGGCATGCCCATACTCTACCTCTAACATGACAATTATTATAGGGTAGTTTAGCAATACTCATTGAAAGCCTGAAAAATGTGCCTACATGTGGAACCAATAATTGCACATCTAAGAATTTATGTAAAAGAAGCAATCGGGGTTTTTGCAAAGACTTAGCAACAGAATACTCATCTCTACATTGTTTACAGTAGGGAAAAAAAATAACCTAAATGTCTAACAGTAGCGAGTTGGTCAAATAAATTGTACTTTCATACAATGAAATGCTAGTTAACCACTGAAAGTGTAGAATAATGAACTTGAAAGAATGTTCAGAATATATTAAGTAAAAAGGTCATGAAAGAGGACGCAGAATATAGAGAAAAGAAGACTGAAGGATTATAATAAGATGTTAATAGTGATTACCTCTGAGTGGTAAAAATGTGGGTGACGTTTACATCCTTTTTCATTCTCTTTTTTGTATATCTGTGATTTCTACATGGTCTATAGTAAACATATATTACTTTGATAAAGAAAAATTCAATAAAAGAGTTCCTTTTAATGTTCATACTCTTTGAGAAGTTCTACTTCTAGAAATTTATTCTGATAGTCATACATTCACACAAGAACATACATTACTATAATAACCAAAAAGGGAGACCAATTTAATGTCTAGTAATAGTAATTATAAAGTATGACATAACTCTAGCTATAGCTATAGGATGGAATACTGGGCAACTATTAAAAATCATGAGGTAGAAGAACATTTAAATCATAAAACATTCAGTGAAAAGGCAGATTATAAAATATTAAATACAATGCAAAGCTAATTTTTTAAAAACTATGTATAAATAGAAAAAAGAATGGAAGGAAATATACCAAAATGAACATCAGCTCTGGTTCTCTCCAAGTGGTAGGGCTACAGGTAATTTATTTTCATCTTTCTGCATTTCGCACTTTTTCTACAATGTAATTTTAAACTCCAGAAACAATTTAAGTTTGCATTTGAGGAGCAGCTCTCTGCTGCCATCATGCTGTGAGGCATTTATATCTAAGCATGTTGGCATTCCATAACTGAATCCAAGAACCGGTCCTGTTATGAATGGGAAGAATATAGATTAAAGTAAGTGAGAATAGGGGCAATATATTAATATCACGGATAAACAGAAAACTTCGGAAACCAATATATCAAGATGATAAGAATGATTAATTCTTGTTGGTAGGAACATAGGTGGTGGTTACTTTCGTGGGTGTGATTTTCTATATTTTTAAAAATTTTCCAAAAATAAAAAATAAGATAAATAAAACCAAATGAGAGAGCTATAGATATTTCCAGTCATTGGTTCAGGAACAGTGGGGAAACCTCTGCTCTTCTGTCTCTGAGACTGTGGGAGAGCCTAGTTAGTTCTGGGATGGGAGGAAGCATCCACAGCCATTGCTTTCCTCTCTGGCCTCCAGGGTTGAACCCAGAGGCACTACCAGTGAAATAATGCAATGATGCTAGTCTCTCCATTCCATTGCATGCCAGGGAGCCCCTCACCCTATGCCAACAGCCGCCCAATTCATGCAGAGCTTCCAGTCAAAAGCATTTCCTTCCCTGCCATGGCCCCCTTCTCTAGCTCTTCAGCAATCTGCCCCCTGCCACTACACTGCGAGCTTCTGGAGGGCTGGGACCGTGGTTTAGCTCAAATCTTGCCCCTGTGCCTACCATAGCACCGATTAACATTTACAAGACTTTGCAGGCAGGTATGAAACAGAATCTTGATGCCTAGTTCAGGAGTAGCGAGCAAGGATACCAGCAACCCAGAAGTGTTTCATCCTCACAGAAAAGCACAACCCAGCCCACTACTGGTGATGATATGACTAAAGTAGTTTCATGGGTAAGAGTGTCACCTAGTGGAATGGGGCAGACCTGGGCAGTGATTAAAGTAGGTCAAAATAGAAATAAAATAATTCAAACAGATCTTCTTTGAAATAAAAATACACAACTCATCACAATAACTGGAGCAGTGGGGACCAGATGAACTGTCTGTGTAAGGACATGGTAGCAACAAAGTCAATATAGCATCAATATACAAACTTACTTGTTACATGATAGGTTTCCTTTGCTTCACAGTGAAAAAACACATCTCATCTCACTGCCGAGGGCTTACAAATTAATCATAAGGGTCAAGGTTCATGGTACTTACTCAAGGTTTCTGTGGATACTATGTTACTCCCATAACTTTAGAATTATTCTACTATTTTCAGCATTGTTTCTCTTAGTGGAGAGATGATGGAATTTGTCTATCATAAGAAGTATGTAAAGTGAGAAATTTCCTTTGCCAAAAGTTCATATAATGAAAGGTATGGAAAAATAACTTTTTCTCATTGAAACAAATTAATCCTGTAAATATTTGCTGGGTATCCCAAGCCACTGACTAGTATTCTTAGAAAAAAGCTTTCAGGGGTAGAAAAACTGAGGTCAAAATTAGTATATTTTCCAAAAAAATTATTTTATTTTCCTCTTCAAATATAAGCCAAATAGTGGCTGTCAAACATCACAGGGAAATGCTCCATTTCCCCCAGCATCAGAATGGACTGAGGCCCCGCTGTTCAAGCTCACATACAGCACATCTGAGAGCATGCATGGGTGAAACTGATCAGAGTTGGTCTGTGTGAAGTGATGCCCTCTCTTCCAATGCAGTAAACTGGAGATGGTCAAACTGGATGCGGAGCTCCACGGAACTACATACACTTCATGATGCCAAGAGCACTATACACAGCTTGAGAAGCACATTCTGAACAAGTAAGTGCCTTTGAACCTCTGAAAGGCAAGGCAAAGCTTTTTTTTTTTTTTTTAGTTTTTTTTTTTTAAGATTTTAGGCAAAATCTTAGCCAGCATAACAAGAAAGTCTGTGGAATTCAAGAGGTGACACCTCACCTGTTTTTATTTATTTATTTATTTAGGCCGTGCCACAGGGCTTACAGGATCTTAGTTTCCTGACCAGGGATTGAACCTGGGCCCAGCAGTGAAAGTGTGAAGTCCTAACCACTGGACCACCATGGAATTCCCACCACCTGCTTTTAAACACCAGCACAGTGACAAAGCTCATAATAAAGGTGGACAACCTCCATAACACCTTTCATCCAGATCACTGCAAGTTTCTGAGGGATCTCTCCATCTTCACTGTCTCAATTTGGCCAAACCTACACATTCTAGCCATATTAATAGCCTTGGAGTCTAACTCTGGCCCTTTCATACAGCCTTTTCTCCTGCAACCCGTGCTTAAAAATCTTCACTGCTTCCAAAGTGCCTATCAAAAATGTTGAAACACCTCAGTTTAGTATTCAAAGTCCCTCAAAATGTGGCCCCAACCTACCTTTCCGAGCATATTTGACATAATTCCCCCATAATGAGCCTGTGGTCCAACCAAATTAAAATTCTCACTGTTCAAGTGTACATATATTTTCTCACCTCTCTAGCAGTGAAAAAAATCAGGTCATCACAAAAGGCCATTAGGATCTCTCCCAAGTGCTGTGCAAAGCTTGCCCAGAAGAGAAGCATCTCTAGATGTGCCATCACATAACGCATTGCCTTTGGAAATACAGATCCATGGAGGATGAGTCAAGAGTTTATACATCTCAGTACCTGACCTGGATTATTTTAATGCTTGTTCTGGTACTCACTAGTCCATTGCTTCCCAAACGTTTTTGTAATTTTGACGTTTCATTGGTCCTACTTAAAAAAATTTTTTTTGTAAAACTCACTGACCCTACCCTAAAATGCTGGAAATTTTTTCTAAAAAATTAAAGCCAATTAAGATGAATTTCGTTTTGAGAATTTTAGAGCAATTTTGTGAGATCCTATGAGACACCCTGGAATGCCCCCAAAATGGAGTTGAGAATCACTGTCTCGGCAAATATGTTTGCCTCTCCATGCTTTATTATTTCCACCTACAGAATGAGAAGTAATGATGCTGGGAGGGTGGGAGGGAGGGAGACGCAACAGGGAAGAGATATGGGAACATATGTATATGTATAACTGATTCACTTTGTTATAAAGTAGAAACTAACACACCATTGTAAAGCAATTATACTCCAATAAAGATGTCAAAAAAAAAGATTAACTGAAGGCATTCTCAGGAAAATGCAAATGGGATGAGAGAAGGCTAGAAATGATAGTTTAGGAACCCAGATATATCCAAGTAATGAATAAACTTGTAAATAACATTCTTTGCAGGTAATAATAATAAGCCACCAACCAAACAAACTAATCAAAATCTCAACATGGGGCTTCCCTGGTGGCGCAGTGGTTGAGAGTCCGCCTGCCGATGCAGGGGACGCGGGTTCGTGCCCCGGTCCGGGAGGATCCCACATGCCGCGGAGCGGCTGGGCCCGTGAGCCATGGCCGCTGAGCCTGCGCGTCCGGAGCTTGTGCTCCGCAACGGGAGAGGCCACAACAGTGAGAGGCCCGCATACCGCAAAAAAAGGCCAGCATAAATTAGTCAGTTAGCTCATCTGATAGGTGCTAAACAGTTCCTCCTGCTTCTTAAGTAGTTCTTCTTCCCCATCCTGTAGAGTGACTACTTAGGTCACTAGATGCTTCCAGTTCTTACCAGAAACACAAGTGATTTTGACCTTTCAGGGGAAGAACCATCCCAAAGACCCACAGAAGCCGTGGAGGGGTGGACGAGCCCTTGCCTTCCCTTAGGAATTGCCTTGTGTTTAGAGAAGGGGGTCTAGATTAAACCAAACCCATTTTCAGAGCTGACTAGATATCCCAACAGGAAGCTGCAAGTGTCCCAGATCAGAAGCAGGGCAAAACTAAACACACAGCATAGCTCTGGGCTTCTGAAGTCTTCATTGCTCTTCCCTCCTCAGTCACAGGAGATCAGAAGTTCCAGGTATCCCGGGACTCAGCGTATGGGCTAGCAGACAAGCATAAGGGAAAGCTATCCCATCTCTGAAAGAGCTCTGAATGCAGAAGCTAAAAGGCTATCTGTCTGGGACATTGCAAAGAAGATTACTGTATTAGATGAAATGTGGGATTGATCTCTTCCAGCCCCAGGACTCGAGGAATACTAAAGGGGGGGGGTGAAACAATAGGGCTCACCCCAATCTCTGGTGTGCTGCACTTTGAAATCTACAGATGACTTTCCCTCCCACTATTACAGCTGATCTTCACAACAGCTTTATGAAGCCAATGTGAGGTGAGGAAATTTATGCAGAGGTGAGTCAGTGGCCCAAGGTCATGCAGCTGGTGAATAGTAGAGCTAAGATCCAAACACTCCTTTTATGGAAACAAAACACCTGTGAACAGAAGATATTTTTCTGTTTTTCTGAAGCCCTATCACCCTTTCTGGAGAGCCTCCAGGATGAAGACCTTGCAGAAGACACAACCTAATTTTCTCTCGAAACATTCTTCACAGCTGTGGAACATACAGTCAAGGGTATCTGTGGCACTGTGGCAGGAAGCATAATAATTAGCAGAGTAAATTCTATTCTTGAGGGAGTTCCTCTTCCCTGGTAGATTCCTCAGCATGAAGCCCTCTATCTCCAAAGCAGGACATGGCCCCTGTGATTTACTGCGAGTGCCTATGTCTGAGTCCTTGAGAAGAAAACCGAGTATTATTTGTGTTTTACTAGAAGAATTAATACACCAAGGGGAAAGAATTTTGAGTAGAAGCACTACTGTGGGCTTCTAATGACCAGAAAGTAGCACTGCCTCATGCATTCAGACCCCAACAGTACAGAAGTTAGGATTGATATCTGTCTTTGCAGTATCTATGAAAAACTAGTTTCTAACCTAATTAATCTGGTACCAACTTAAATAACTCCTTACCTTTTTCATGCTAAAACAGAGGTCAGGGAAATGATATACTAATGTAACAGTCTCCTTCAGTCTCAGTCATATTTGTTCATCTTTAAGAGTCTTTCTTCTTGAAAAGCAGTGATGAATCTATATGAAAAGGAATCTCCTAAAATGTCTCCCTTCAGCAATTCTTGCAGTGCATGAAGAAATTTAGTTTGCAAATACTTAGCAAAAAGGTGGACTTCTGATTATGAATGTGGTGGAGTAACTTGTAGCAGACTAGTACTTTCACCGAGAATAACTAAGAAATCCAGATAAAATTTTAAAATGTCTGTTTGAGGGCACTAGAGCATGACGAGGCAGCCAGGACTTTGGAAAAGAGAGGCAATGACACTCTGCAGCCATTTTTTCCCTCAGAATGTTTGCTGATTCTGGGCATGAGGTAAACGGGTGGGGATACGAGTGAGAACATGAACTGAGGACCTCTACTAAGAGGAGAGAAACCAGCAGAGCACTGGTAGAAAGAAAGAGAGGAAACTGAGCCCAATATTCTGCCAGTTTTCCCCTCAAGATATTTACCAAACTCTGAAACTGCATTAACTGAAAAACTAAAGGAAAAAAAAGAGACTGTCAAACTAGAATTTTAAACCCAGGAAAAGTGTCTTTCCAAAAAGGAAGGCAAGATTTTAAGCAGCGTGGCATCATAGGTCTGAATCTCCCTAAATTTGAATCTCTCACATAAAACAGATAAAGTGCTAGAATAATAGAACAAAAACCCATAAACAACATCTACAACAAAGCTAGGTAAAACATACCCCAATGAAACCCAAAATATGACCAGGTAGAGATCATCCACTAACAGCCATGAAACAGTAAAGTATCAGCATCTGCTGAGAGGAGGAAGGGAGAAAAATGGCATCTGCGGGCTCCCCTGGTGGCGCAGTGGTTGAGAGTCCGCCTGCCGATGCAGGGGACGCGGGTTCGTGCACCGGTCCGGGAAGATCCCACATGCCGCGGAGCGCCTGGGCCCGTGAGCCGTGGCCACTGAGCCTGCGCGTCCGGAGCCTCTGCTCTGCAACGGGAGAGGCCACAACAGTGAGAAGCCCGCGTACCGCAAAAAAAAAAAAAAAAAAAAAAAAATGGCATCTGAAATACCTGAAAATAGGAATACCCCAAAGTAGTCAACATGTATTTACTGCAAAGCACAGCAGAACATTTTAGGAACAAAAGTCACAGGAAAGAAGGGTTCTGTACACGCCAATGGATGAGTAACTACAAGGCGTTTGAGAGGCTGAGCAATGTGGGCTTGAGAAAATCTAAAACTTCATCTTCTACTCTGTGATGAAGTAAGGTGGAAGAAACGTCACTCCCATAGTTAAGACAAAAAATAAGCCAGATTAACTTCAAATTCATGAATTTTTCTACTGCATTGGAGAGCTGAGTTTGCAGAGCAGCACACTTGCCCAAAATCTGAGGAGATACAGTCCCTACCAGAGGAGAGGAGACGTGAGCACTCGCTGATCTGGGGTAAGCTTACCAGAAACCAGTAAGAAGAGTTCCGCTAGAAACAAACACTAATGAACTGGTGAAGGCAGTTTATGGACTGGCAGGATAGTAGGAAGGCTCTGAGGGCCTCAGAGACTGGGGGGTCTGCACTCTGTTGCAAGCGCTTTCTCCACGAATCCTGCTGGGGGCTTCCAGAAAAGCTCAGAAAGAGCCCTAAGAACGGACCACTGCAATGCGCTCCTTGAAGAGAGGAGCGTTAGCCATGCAGGAGGAATACGAATCTCAACCCCATGCATTTCCTCTATCTCCCCCAGGGAAACAATGCCTTTCTCTGTGGGGAAAGGACAACACACTCTAGGGCAATGGTGGAAATTCATTGCAGCTGGGAGAAGGAAATGGGGAAAAAAAACTACTCCTGGGGGAGGGGCAGAAATATACACTGGGCACAGAACCACATACTCCTGAGGTCATACCGTGGACTTAGCACCTAAGACTGAGATTTGGGCAGAACGACAGAAAATGCCCACCTCCCAGTTCCCCACATCACTAACTAAATAAATTCAAGTAACTAGTAACAGCATAATAGTACTGGGAAAGGGACAGAAGAGGAAACAGAGTATGCAAAGATACCATCTGAGGCACAGTGTAAAGGGAAGACCTAAAGTTCAGTGTCGACAAGACATTGCTCTGGAAAACCAACTCTCATGTTAAGCACAAGGAATCACTATAGGAATTTGAAGTCTGTCGTACACCGAGGGTGGACATAGCAACAACAACCTCAAACCCAATCCAACTCCTAACCAGGTTAACTCAAAACTCTGTTCTAAAGACCCAGCAGAAGGAAACATGTGCCCATTTCCAGGCATAAAATCTTCACACCTCATTCTCTACTGGCCTACACGATATGTTTGGCTTCAAACAAACAAATAAAAACACACAAAAAGGTAAGAAAAATCACATTCCCAAGAAACAAAGTGATCATCAGAACCAGAATCTGATATGACACAGACACTGGAGCTATCAGACAAAGAATTTTAAATAATTATGGTTAACATGTTAAAGGCTCAAATGGAAATGGTGGACATTATGCAAGATAAGCAGGTAACTGCAGTAGAAAGACACACACTAAGAAAGAACAAAATAGAAATGCTAGAAATGAAAAGCACAGTAGCAGAGATAAAGAATACCTTCAATGGGCTCACCAGTAATCTCAACACAGCCAAAGAAAGAATCAGTGAACTTGAAGATCAGCCAACAAAAATTACCCAAATTGAAACACAAAGAAAATTTAGAAGAATATCCAAGATAATATAAAACAGTCTAGTATGAGTCTAATTGGAACCCCAGAAGACAGAGGGATGGGAGATTATTTTATTTTTATTTATTATTTTATGACAACATAATGGGTGAGAATTTCCCAAAATTATATGACACACACCAAACCACAAATGCAAGAGGTTCAGAGCCCCCAGTAAACCACCTCTTGGCATATATTCAAACTACTGAAAACGAAAGTGAAAATCTTGAAAGCAGCCAGAGAAAAAAGAAACTTTACATAGAGAGAGAAAAATAAGAATGACATCAAATTTCTCATCAGAAACCATGCAGCTCAGAAGTCTATACCCAGAAAATATCTTTAAAAAAATGCAAGGTGCCATTGCTGGTGCCAATGTAAACTGGTACAGCCACTTTGGAAAACAGCTTGGCAGTTAGCTCCTTAAAAGGTAAAACATAGTGCACTCTACTTCTGCTGTAAAAGGTATAATAGTCTGATGACACAGGAGTAGTTTCACATTTTAAAAAACCATCACCTTGAACAAAATAGAGAATGACTAGTATTATATAAACATTGTATCTTAAATAGTTTATTCAATCTCTTCAAAAAATAGTTTAATTTACTGAAAGAAACATTTTTTAAATGTTACATATAAGTTTACCATGCAAACCAGAAATTTTACTCCTAGGTATGAAGTAAAAAGAAAACATATGTCCACACAAAGACTTGTAAGCAAATGTTCATAAAAGCATTACTTATAAAAGCCAAAAAGTGAAAACAATTCAAGTGTTCATCAACTAGTAAACAGATAAATAAACTATGCTATATCCATGCAGTGGAATACTGGAACAAAATACCGATACATGCTACAAAATGGATGAACCTCATAAACATTATTCTAAGTGAGAGAAGCCAGATGCAAAACACTCAATATTGTACAATTCAATTTATGTGAAATTCCAAAGAGGGCAAATCTATCGGCATAGAAAGAATATTACTGGTTGCCTGGGGTTGGGGGCGGGAAGGTGACTGACCTATGGTATGGGGATCTTTGGGGGTGATGACAGAATTCTAAAAGTGGATTTGGGTGATGGTTGTATGATTCTGTAAATTCACTAAAAAATCACTGAAGTGTACACTTAAAAAAGGTCAATTTTACAGTATGTAAATTTTATCTCCATAAGGCTAACTTTTAAAATGAAAAAGAAATAAAGACTTTCTCAGAAAAACAAAAATAATGATGGAAATCATAGCCAGAAGTCTTACTCTACAAGAAATCTTAAAGAAGTTCCTCAGGCTGAAGAAATATATTAGGGTGAAACATGGATCTCCACAAGTAAATCAAGAATGCTAAAAAGAAATAAATGAAGGTAAAATACATTGATTTTTCCTATATTTAATTGACCTAAAAGATAACTGGGGGGCTTCCCTGGCAGCGCAGTGGTTAAGAATCTGCCTGCCAATGCAGGGGACATGGGTTCGAGCCCTGGTCCGTGAAGATCCCACGTGCCACAGAGCAACTAAGCCCATGCACCACAACTACTGAGCCTGCGCTCTAGAGCCTGTGTGCCACAACCACTGAAGCCCACATGCCTAGAGCCCGTGCTCCACAACAAGAGAAGCCACCACAATGAGAAGCCCATGCACCGCAACAAAGAGCAGCCCCCGCTCACCGCAAATGGAGAAAGCCCGTGCGCAGCAATGAAGACCAAATGCAGTGAAAAATAAATTAATTAAAGAAAGAAAGAAAGAAAGATAACTGGGTGTTTAAAGAAAAAATAGTAGTAAAATATTGTGCCAGAGTAGCTATAATAACACCAGCAAAAACTTCAGGACAAAGAACACTATTAGAAATAAAGGGGATCATTACATAATAAAGAGGTCAATTCTCAAATAAGATATATAACAGAGCTTAAAAATACATTGGACAGGGACTTCCCTGGTGGCGCGCCTGCCAATGCAGGGGACATGGATTTGATCCCTGGTCTAGGAAGATCCCACATACTGTGGAGCAACTAAGCCCATGCGCCACAACTACTGAGCCTGCGCACCACAACTACTGAAGCCCACGTGCTGCAACTACTGAAGCCCATGCGCCTAGAGTCTGTGCACTGCAACAAGAGAACCCACCACAATGAGAAGCCCGCACACCTCAACAAAGAGCAGCCCCCACTCACTGCAACTACAGAAAGCCTGTGTACAGCAATGAAGACCCAACGCAGCCAAAAAAAAAATTGGACAAAAACTGATACTACCGAAAGAAGAAAAGGACAAATACACAATTACAATCAGACTTCAACACTCCTATCTCGGCAACTGACAGAACATGTAGGCAGAAGATTAGTAAAGCTATAGGTTACCTGAACAGCACTATCAACCAATCTGACTTAGTTGATATGTGTGTGTGTATAAACGCCACTCAACACATTATTCTCAATTGCACATGGAACATTCATAAGGATCAATCATATTATGGGCCACTAAAAGAAAAAAACCTCAATGAATTTTAAAGAATAGTGATCATTAAAAGTATGTTTTCAGAACATACTGGAAATCAATAAAAGATATCTATAAAGGATACTGCTAAAAATAAAACTACCATACGACCCAGCAATCCCACTACTGGGCATATACCCTGAGAAAACCATAATTCAAAAGGATACACGTGGGCTTCCCTGGTGGCGCAGTGGTTAAGAATCCGCCTGCCAATGCAGGGGACACGGATTTGAGCCCTGGTCTGGGAAGATCCCACATGCCGCGGAGCAACTAAGCCCGTGCGCCACAACTACTGGGCCTGCGCCCTAGAGCCTGTGAGCCACAACTACTGAGCCTGTGTGCCACAACTACTGAAACCCACATGCCTAGAGCTTGTGCTCCACAACAAGAGAAGCCACGGCAATGAGAAGCCCGTGCATGGCAACGAAGAGTAGCCCCAGCTCACCGCAACTAGAGAAAGCCCGGGCACAGCAACGAAGACCCAACGCAGCCAAAAATAAATAAATAAATTTATTTTTTTAAAAAAGATACATGCACCACAATGTTCACTGCAGCACTACTTACAATCGCCAGGACATGGAAGCAACCTAAATGTCCATCGACAGATGAATGGATAAAGAAGATGTGGCATATATATACAATGGAATATTACTCAGCCATAGAAAGGAGCGAAATTGGGTCATTTGTAGAGATGTGGGTGGATCTAGAGACTGTCATACAGAGTGAAGTAAGTCAGAAAGAGAGAAACAAATATCATATATTAATGCACATATGTGGAACCTAGAAAAATGGTACAGATGAACAGGTTTGCAAGGCAGAAATAGAGACACAGATGTAGAGAACAAATGTATGGACACCAAGAGGGGGAAAGCAGGGGTGTGGGTGGTGGTGGTGGGATGAATTGGGAGACTGGGATTGACATATATACACTAATATGTATAAAGTAGATAACTAATAAGAACCTGCTGTATAAAAAGTAAATAAAATTCAAAAAAAAAGATACATGCACCACAATGTTCATTGCAGCTCTGTTTACAATAGCCAGGACATGGAAGCAACCTAAGTGTCCACTGAGAGATGAATGGATAAAGAAGATGTGGCACTTATATACAATGGAACATTACTCAGCCATTAAAAAGGAACGAAATTGAGTTATTTGTAGTGAGGTATATGGACCTAGAGTCTGTCATACAGAGGGAAGTAAGTCAGAAAGAGAAAAACAAATACCGTATGCTAACGCATATATATGGAATCTAAAAAAACGGTACTGATGAACCTAGTGGCAGGGCAGGAATAAAGACACAGATGTAGAGAACAAACCTGAGGACACAGCGGGGTAAGGGGAAGCTGGGACGAAGTGAAAGAGTAGCATTGACATATGTACATTACCAAATGTAAAATGGATGGCTAGTGGGAAGCAGCCGCACAGCACAGGGAGATCAGCTCGGTGCTTTGTGACCACCTAGAGGGGTGGGATAGGGAGGGTGGGAGGGAGGGAGATGCAAGAGGGAAGAGATATGGGAACATGTGTATATGTATAACTGAGTCACTTTGTTATAAAGCAGAAACTAACACACCATTGTAAAGCAATGGTACTCCAATAAAGATATTAAACAAAATAAAGGTCACTGTTAAGAGAATGAAAAGACACAGACGGGGTGGGGGGTAAAAATCTCTGCAAATCACATACCTGAAGAAGGACTTGTATCCAAAATAGATAAAGAACTCTCAAAAATCAACAATACAATAATCAAGACAGTGTGGCAGTAGAGGAGGTGTAGACACACAGATCAGTAGAACAGAACAGAGAACATAGAAATAGATCCACACAAAGATGCTCAGTTGACTTTTTACCCAAAAAAAAGTAAAAATTGATAAATTATACCTCATCAAATCTAGAAAATTTTGCTCTGTAGACCCTGTAGAGGAGATGTAAGGACAAATTATAGACTGGGAGAAAATTCTGCAGATTATATATCCCACAAAAGATCTGTATCCAGATTATATAAAGAACTCTCAAAACTCAACATCGAAAAAACAATCCCATTAGAACATGGGCAAAAGACATGAAGAGACATTTAACCAAAGAGGATATACAAAGGACAAATAAGGACGTAAAAAGATATTCAACATTGTTCGCCGTCTAGAAAATGCAAATGAAAACCACAATGAGATATTACTACAAGCCTCAAAGTGGCTAAAATAAAGAATTGTGGCAACACCAAATGCCAGAGAGGATGCCGGGAAAATGGATCACTTACATACGCTGATGGTTGAAATACAGAATTGTGCGGCCACTCTGGAAAATAGTTTGGCAGTTTCTTTAAAAACTAAAAATGAACTTATCAGATGTCCCAGCAATTGCACTTTGGGGCATTTATCACAGGGAAATCAAAAGTTACGTTAGTGCAGAAACCTGTACATGAATGTTCATAGCCACTTTATTCGTAATAGCCAAAAACTAGAAACTATTCAAATGTGTGAATGGTTAAATTGTGGTACATCCGTACTATGAAATAGTATCTAGCAATAAAAAGGAATGAACTACTGATACGGGCAACAACTTGAATGAACTTCCCGGGAATTATGCTGAGTAAAAAAACCAAAAGTCCAGTATCAAAAAGTTGCACACTATAGTATGATTCCATGTATACAACATTCTTGGAAAAACAGAATTATACAGATAGATAGAGAACAAAACAGTGGATTCCAAAGGTAAGGGATGTGAGGTAGGAAGTGCTGGAGGCTATATAAAGGGGTGCGTATGAGGTGTGATGATCATATAGTGATGGTAATGATGTCTCAGTTTTTTTTTTTTTTTTTGCGGTGCGCGGGCCTCTCACTGCTGTGGCCTCTCCCCTTGCGGAGCACAGGCTCCAGACGCGCAGGCTCAGCGGCCATGGCTCACGGGCCCAGCCGCTCCGTGGCATGTGGGATCTTCCCGGACCGGGGCACAAACCCCTGTCCCCTGCATCGGCAGGCGGACTCTCAACCACTGCGCCACCAGGGAAGCCCAGATGTCTCAGTTTTGTACCTTGATTGTGGTGGAAGTTACACAAAGTCACATGTGTGATACAATTGTATAGAAACACACACTTGCATGTGTGACTCATAAAATCTGAATAAGCTCTGTGAACTACACCAATGTCAATTTCCTGGTCTAACGTTATATTCTAGTTTCGCAAGATGTTCACACTGGGGGAGGCTGAGTGAAGGAACGTCCCTGTAGGTTTCTTTGCAACTTCCACTAAATCTATAATTATTTCACAATAAAGTTTATAAATTTAACAATAAGAAAATAAGCACCTTTAGACTCAAGTTTGAGGAGTACTGGGTCCAGAGCGGGGAACAGGAAACTACGTTCTTCTGTAGACCAAATATGACCCACTGCTTGCTTTTGTAAGCAAAGCATTATTGGAACACAGCCATGCCCATTCGTGGCTGCTGAAAAGGAAAAAGGAAAGGAAAGGACCACTATTTTGTAAGTGGGCAAAAGATCTGAACAGAAAATTCACCAAAGAAGTTATACGGATGGCAAATGAGCACATGGAAAGATGTCCAACATAAGTAATCATCAGAGAAATGCAAATTAAAAACCACAGTGAGGGCTTCCCTGGTGGCGCAGTGGTTGAGAGGCCGCCTGCCGATGCGGGGGACGCGGGTTCGTGCCCCGGTCCGGGAAGATCCCACACGCCGCGGAGCGGCTGGGCCCGTGAGCCATGGTCGCTGAGCCTCCGCGTCCGGAGCCTGTGCTCCACAACGGGAGAGGCCACAACAGTGAGAGGCCCCCGCAAAAAAAAAAAAGGAAAAAAAACCCCACAATGAGATACCACTACACACCTCAGAATGGCTAAAAAAAAGAAATTAGCAATACCAACTGCTGGAGCAACTGGCATCAGCAGGATGTGGAACAACTGGCACTCTCACAGCCTGCTGGTGGGAATGCAAAATGGTATAGCCACTCTGCAAGAGTCTGGCAGGTTCTTATAAAGGTAAACATTCACTTACCATGTAACCCAGCAATCCTGCTCCTAGATAGTTACTCAAGAGAAATGAAGACAAAAAACCTGTATACAAATATGTATAACAACTTAATTCATAAGAGACAAAAACTGGAAACAAACCAAACGCCCCTCAACTGGTGAATGGATAAACAAAATGTGGTACGTCTATACAGTAGACCACTATCCAACAATTAAAAGGAGTGACCTGCTGATACACACAACCACATGGATGAATCTCAAAGGCATTTTGCTAAGTGACAGAAGCCAGACCCAAAGGACTACATACCATATGATTCCATGTAATTGACAATCTGGAAAGGGTAAAACTATAGGGATAGGTATCAGACCAGTGGCTGCCAGGGTTTAGGAATGAGGGAGGGGTGGAATACAAAGAGGCAGCACCAGGCAATTTGTGTGGGGGGGTGATGGAACTTTCTGTACCTTGATTGTGGTGATGGATACACGGCTCTGTGCTTCAGTCTGAAGTCATAAAAAAGTATACCATAGAAGTTTGCTCTATGTAACTAAATAAACCAAAATAAGATCCCCCTGCACACCCACCTAAGTGAGAGCATGTGCTACCAAGGATGTAACGGGAACTCACACACTGCTGGTGGTAGTGTAAATTGTTACGGCCACTACGGAAAGCTACTTGGCACCATCTGCTAAAATTAAACATGTACATCCTGCAAATCATCAATTCCACCTCTAGACATATATGTAACAGAAACATATATTTACCAAAGAAACTAAATACCAGGCTATTCATAGCAGCTTTATCTGTATTAGCAAAAACCTGGACACTACGCCAATATCCGCAAACAGTGGAATAGATCAATCAATCATAGTCCAGTCATAAAACGGAATACTGTATGGCAATGAGAAGAAAGGAAAGGCTGCTCACGAGACAACCTGAATGGATCTCAAGCAATATTAAGTATGAGAATCCAGACAATAATAAGAGTACGTAATGTAGGATTCCATTTATGTAATCAAAGATGTTACAAGTCAGAATAGTGGTTACTCTTGGGCAGAAGTAGTGACTTGGAAGGGATCACACGGGAGTCCTAGCAATGTTCTATTACTTAATATAAATGCTGCTCATTGGTGTGTTAACTTTGTGAATATTCATTAATCTGTTCACTTAATATTTGTGCATTTTCCCTGTTTGCAACGTGTACTATACTTCCATTTAAAAAGGTTTAAAAGCAGAGTATGTATATTTCATTTTCTTTCCTTTTTAAAATTTAGGTTTGCTGATCAAAGATTCTTTGATTCCAAAGGCAAGGACCAAAAATCAAACAAGAAAACCTTTGTTCCTGATTGGACAGAAGGATGGAAGCAACTTTTGATTACTTGCTCTATCATGAATCGTGCCAGGGGCTTCACAACAACCAGTAGAGGTGAGAATTTTATTTCCATTTTTAGAGATGGAGAAGACCCAAGGACAAGAAGATGAGTGGTTTCAACTATGATTTGTGATTCAGCATTTCTAGAATGATGATCTTTGGGAACATCAGAGAGAGAAAGGCCTCTAAAGAGCATCTAGTCCAGCCTCTTTATTTTACAAAAGGAGAAAATGTGCTCCAGAAGAGAAAGGGGTCATTCAAGATTATCCATCTACTGAAAGAGAAGGGACTAGAGCTTCAGTCTCCTAAGTGCCATCCAGTGTATGTCCAATGCATCATGGCCATCGTTTACAGACAAATCATCAAAACCCTTTAAGGAATGGAGGGAAAAGCATTAAATTGGGAGTTGAAAGATCTGGATCCTATCCCAGTTTTGCCAAGTAAGCTTGACTTCCCCCTTTGGGTTTTAATTTCCCCACCCGTGAAATACGAGGTGACAATACAAAATCAACAAGAGATAGCAAGTCTTGGATCCATGACAGAGGTAGATCCAGGTTTTGTGGGACCTGAAGCTTCATAACACTTGAGGCCCTCGTTAAGGATAAGAATACAAAATTACCAATACAAAATCAGGAACAAAAGTAAATATTTAAAATGAAAAAAGAAATACAATAGAGTACACATTTGAAAAAGTCGACGAATGTTAGACATATCTCAAAATTCAGGAAAAATGACAATAAACTAAAGCATATTTTTATTAATTGCCTGAGAAGCCTCTGTAATATATTATTCCCACTTTTCTGTTATAGTCGGAGACTCACAGGACTCAGCACATAGTTTTCCTCACAGCTAAGATTTAGTACAGCAATGTAGCAAGGACACAAAGGTGGATCACAAGGGGGAAAGATACAGGCAGAGCCTGGAAGAATCCACGTGCAGACTTCCTTATGCTCTCTCCTTCCCATGTGGAGCCACACAGAGGACACTCTTCCCTCAGCAGAGAAAATGCGGCGACGTGTGTGATGTTGCTGCCCAGGGCAGCCCAGATTCAGTGCCCACGGCTTTTCTTCGAGGCTGTTCACATAGACAGCGTCTGCCTAGCGTGCACCTTCTGGGAGAATTCCAGACTGCCAGAAGGAAAGCAGGGGTCCAGCGTCAAGCACACTGTATGTATAAACAGTCTAAGCACAGTGAGCCGTTCTCATCAGTTTTCCATTAACTGGGGACACTCTGAGAGCCATGATGCCAGATGCCAGCAGAAGGCCACCCTTACAAGCAGGTCTTCCTAAGCACGGCAGTCTCAGGCCTGCTACATTAACTTCTGCACACCACTCAACATTTGGGCTCTTGTTTCGTGTCTGTGCTCACAATCTCAGGAATTCTGAAGAATGCCATTTCACACAACCTTGGTGTTCGTTGAGTTTACACATCTGATTCATGACTGGAAGACTTTCCCACAGACTAGCTTCTGGCTCCATATCTTGTGAACCTTGATGCTCTTCCACTGTCAACATACTTCTGGTACCTAGTGCTGTAAAGCACAGTGACATCACAACGTTCCCTCCAGCCTCACACCTCTTGTCCTGGTACCGTGCGCATTGGCTCGGTAAGCAGGAGTATTCCTGGAAGCAATTTCAATACAAGACGGCTAGCAATAACTTGGAACATGTACAGAATTGGTTGGGAGCCCCTTAAATATGTCTCTCCAAATCCAAACTAAGTGTATCCCAATGTAATGTCCCCTCAGCCAGATTCCCAATATGCCCATGGCCACCGTATTGTCACCCAACATAAGAGCAGGAGTGATGGAGACAGCAGAATGGAAACAGATGCTCTGAACCAACTGTGGCTAAAATACCTTTTGTAGATTTTACAAACCATACGACTAGCGCATACCACAATGCTAGGGCCCCTTCCAGGCCTGTCAATGCCAGTGACTCTGAAGCTTGATCTTGAACTTCATTAGCTTCGCTGTGCATCTCTGGTCCAGAGAGTTACAGAAGGGGAACCAACACTGAGAAAAGGCTTGGGACCCAGATAACCAGGCAGAAGGGAGGAGGGTACCTAACCAGAAGCAAAGATAAGGCAATCAGGATGAATTCCAGATAACCAGAGCGCAAAAGCACCTGGGAACGAGTGATTAGCATGTGACCTAAGGGATGGAAAGACAGCCTGAACTGGGACACAACACAAGGAACCCAAACTACAGAGCTGTCTTTCCTCCACGGCTGAGGCAAGAAATCTAGCATGAGGTTGGTAGACACTGAGTGGGCAGGACGAGGAAGCAGTTCAGGGGAGGCAGGCTTCTTGAACCACCAGCAAAGAAGAACTGTGCTGGGCCAGCACACAATCGAATTGAGCAACGCGGAAACCAACAAGATGGCTGAGAAAGACAACCCTGTGAATAGGTCAAGACTGAACTTCCAGATGGAACAGTCACAGCATCCAATGTTTCCTGAGCTTGAAAGGGCCTTCTAGGTCCCATGTTCCACCCACCCCCCTGTGGGGACAGGGAGCAGGTCAGCGGTGTAGGAGTCAGAAGGACTGGTTGAGTCCTGCCTCGGTCGCTTACTGTGCCAGCTGAGGTAAATCACTTCCCCTCTCTGATTCTCAGCTGCCTCATCTCTAAAACGAAGAGAATGATAACGCCTTCCCAGGAGCCCAGGGAGAATCCAGTGTGATACTAGGATGGGGAAAAGGATCTGGAGAGGCATTTTCCTGAACTGGAACACAAGGACCGGCAGGCAAGCCTGCTGTGAAGTGCAGAGCTTTGCAGGACCGTTAGCTTCGCCACTACCCCAGCGCAGACAGCAGCACAGGAGCTGTGCCCGCCCACCTCTCTGCAGACAGTCGGGTGGCTCAGAACACGCCGACTCTTGCTGACCCTTCCCTCTCCTGAACGGATAAGCAATTTAAAACTGCGATCTTGGTGCTATTTAGTGGGAAATTGACAGTACTTCTTTGGGATTAACTTGATATGAATAACAGTCATTTTCCAAATAGGATGTATTCTGAGAAGTAGTTTTGCTAAGAAGGGAGAAGGAAGGAGGGAGAAGCATCGAAATGTCTGAAAGAGAGGGAGGAAAGCAAGGGCAGATTTGCTGTGATGGCAGACGACACTTTCACTCCCTTACGTCCCCACCGACCCTGGTCCACGCCCTACTCTATCCTGGCAGGAAGATGTATATGGAAGGGATTGGCAGCAAAGTATGCCTTTTTCGAAGTCACATGGCTTTGGACTACACACAGGAACAAGTGACAGACTTGATGAAAACTCTGGTACCCTGGTTATTCTGGAGAATCCATCAGTGGGACCCTCAAGTGTGAGGACACATATAGCCGCTGGATTTGGCAGCACTCAACTGCAGTACCAGGGATTAAAATTTAAGGATGCTGCTTCTGGACGGCTGCGGCACACAGCAGGCCCTGAACCTCCCCTCTGATTCGGCCTCCCCTTACATTCAAGAGAGCACCAGCCCCAGGTGAGCGAGCTGACCCTTCGGGTGCCATCAGGAAGTATATATACCCTGTGAAACGCATACTCCTGGTTCACGTGCAACAGCTCCCCGCCCCGCAACCTGAAGGAAGCTGTGGACCTGCTCACGAGCAACACGATTCCAAGTTCCTAAGCCACACTGCATGGGAGCTGGAAGGAGGTGAAGTGGTCAAAGCAGTGAGGCTGAGCCCCTTGCCTTGGAGATGTGTAGCAAAGGGACTTGGCCAAGAACACATGCAGGGCACAGGGATGGCCCCGCACTTCAGAAGCATAACTCAGGGCAGCAGCCAACAGCCTGGGCACCAGGCTCGGAGTGTCTATCCTGTGTCCCCACCCTGCTTGGTGGCCACACAGACCCTGGGTTGGCTGAACCTGTGTTTGAATCCCATCTCTCCCTGGGCCAACTGGGAGAGCTCAGCCGAGTCCCTCGGCGTCTGCGCTCTTGGTTTCCTCATCTGCCCGGTGGGTCTAACAGCACTGGTCTTGCCAGGCTGATTCCAGGACTGAAGGAGATGAGATGTGGGCGGCACCTTGGCCCCAACTCCTCTGCCTGGGCTCTTCTTCCTCACCGCCTCTGATCTCCTGTCCTCCCAACTGAAAGCTCGCCTCTCGGGAGTGGACTCCTATATCACCTCCTTCCAAACCCTGCCCACTCCTCGGTGCACAGCTCAGAGCCCGCCTCCCTCTGGAGCCTTCCTCATCTGCCAGGGAGATGCATCCCGGACTCTCCTGAGGCCTCACAGCACTTCAGATGGTTCTGTGGAGAGGGTTTGGTCCTACCTGCAATGAGATTACTGACACACCCGCCTTGCTGACCCACCTCGCACATGCTGACCCCCAGGGCAGGGCCGATCTCATCACCTGCTGAGTCCAGGGCAGCACAGCAGCGTGTCGTGGCATCAAGCCTATGAGCGCCGCGTGGCGATGAACAGAACTGTTCATCACCACCATCTGTCAGCATCTAGTCAGTGTCTCCTCGGGCAGGGGCAGGCTCTGGGGACGGTACCAAGGTGACCTGGGTGGGATCGTTATCCTCAGAGGGATTGCAGTCCAGCTGGGGTAACAGGGCACACACACACACACACATAAAACAGAAACCGCCCAAGGTAACCTTGCACAAAAAGAGTACAACAGACAGGGTTCTGGAAGGTTGGAGAGAAGGAACGGTCCTGAAGCCAGCCTCAGAGGCTTCAGGAGGACACAGAAAGTGAGGAGGGAGGGCACCTGCCGTGAGTGAGCAGCGTGGAGGACTGGGGACCGGGAGAGTCAGGCTGCGGGAGTGGACGGTGCGGCCACTACCAAGGATGCAGGAGAGGGCCGCCGTGAGGAAGGCCACGTTAGGGTCACAGCCTCGTGAAGTGTACAGAGCAATGGCTGAGCCCGGGCCCACTGAGGGCTCATCGTCACCCCACGAGTTGAGGACTATTTTTATTGTCCTCATTTGACAGATGGCAAGCTGAGGCCAGATAGGTGCAGGCATTTGAAAGCCAAGCTCTGGGAGCCAGGGGTTGCCCCGGGCAAAGCTGTGTTTTAGGAAGCCTGGTTATGCTACAGGGGAGGCTGGGGTGACAGGGGGCCGGAGAGGGATTAGAAATCTGCTTGTGTCACGTGAGCAAAGGCCCCAGCTTTAAGAGAGCTCAGGAAACACCAGAAGAACAAGATGTTCTTCCAGAAACTTCTTCTCCTTAAGGATTCTATCTGCGGCTCCTCTACTCCTCACTGCTACTTTTGTAACGGGGGTAGGGGTGGGAAACTGAGTGGGAGAGGGGTGACGGGGAAAAGAGATTCTTGTGCTTTGTAAAAGGTGTCCGAGGAAGGCTCAGGCACAGACCCTCCCGAGGTAACCATGGTGAACTGAATATTCTGGGGAAGAGTTCACAGCCCCAGCCTCACCATGCCTGGCCACAAGTTATGCCTCCCTCCTCGGAGATTCCAGAACCTATGAGATGCACCTTTCTTAAGGCCCCTCCTGCTTTCCACCTGTCTGTGGTTTGTCAGCAAGTTCCCTGTCTTCTCCATCTCTGTAGACCCAATGCCTGGCGCCAAGGAGGTGCTCACACACCAGAGAGTGAGGGGATCAAGGAAGGAAGGAAGGAAGGAACGAGGGTGTCCGATGGCCACTGACAGAGCTATTGATGGACGAGTCACCACATGGTCAGCTTCTGGAGGAGGGGAAGTTGGGCACACTCCCTCTTTGTTTCCCACCCGCCTGATGCTAAAGAAGCTCATTGACAAGCCCTTGGAACACACATCTACTATAGACTGTTCACCTCACCAACTGAGCACAAAAAGAACACCTCTGTGCTCGGATCCAGCCTCCCTGGCATTCAGTCTCCCCTCGCTTCCTCAGACGGTGCACGTGCCACCTCTGCCCCCACGGGAAAGCTTTCATCCTTCTTAATGAAGGGCTTGGGCAAAGCCACAAAGAACATTCTGGTCTTCTGCCATATTCCACATAGGACATGTGGCATTTAAACACACTCGCTACTCTAGCAGTTGAGCTTTCGTCTCGTTGCTGAAGTGGGTTCCCCACCTTAGCCATGACATTACTGAATTGAAACAAAGGCTGACAAGCAAAGCTCTATGGTCTGGTAAAGCAGCTGGTCTACTGGACACACACAGGAGGAGCCCCAGCAAGGAGTGCAGAAGACAGAGCACTCTACCAACACTGAACCTGGGGCACTCAACACAGCACTGGATAGAAAGGATGGAGGCCATTTACATGAAGGCTTCTTTCTAGGTGCCACGTCATTAAGATTATCAAGAAAGCACATGGATGCCAGACACACCGACAGCTGTCCACAATTCTAAACCTTCACTTAGACCTAGAGCGTGGAGACAGGCCTCGGCCAGGGTCTGAAAGCAGGTCATTTGTTTCTGCCAGAAGTTCCCTTAGAAAAGTGTCCATTAACTCTCAAAATGAGACTTCCTTATGATCCAGCCTGCAACCAGACCAAAGTGCAACTCTTCTTAACAAAATGCAACAGCTTCTTAACCCAAATTGTGCTCTTTACAAAATATTTTACAGAGGCTTCCATCACCCAAAGTTGGGAAACAAATACATTCTGTCTACTTCATCCTTCTCCTCCTCCATCCCAGGTCAGTTTCCACATCTGTATAATTGATAATTTTGCCCTCAACGGAAACCACTCATTCTACACAAATTTTCAATTTGTAATATAATCAGAGTATCAGTAAGTAAAGAACTCAGAATCAAAGGATGTGAAACATCAAAGGCATTCTGTGATCAGAGCCTTGCTTTTCAAAATGATAGCCATGGACCAACAACTTAGGCATCAACTGGGACCTGCTGAGAAGTGCAGAATCTCAGGTCCACGCCAGAACTTCTGAATCAGAAGCCACATTTGACAAGATCACCAAGGGATTTGAAAGCACACTGAAGTTTGAGATCTAGATCACTGGGTTTCAAACTCGGTTCTGTGGAATGCTTCATGGGCCTCTGAGACGAGTGGGCCAGGAAGAGACTGGGAAGAAGGGGTATAAGGGTCCGGGGTGTCTGCCTCTGATCTCTTTGGGAGGTTGAACCCCCAGCCAGCCTAAGATATTCCATGGGCACAAAGGTTGGAGAATCCCTATTCTAGACCAATCATCTCATTTTCTACATGGCACAACTGAGATCTTCCAAAGAGCATAAGGGAATTTTACCAAGGGAATCAAGCAAAATCTTCATAGTCATTGTTGCCGGAATAACCTCTAACCTGCAAAAGTAGAAGCAAAGACAGACCCCAAGCCCCAGTGGAAGAGGACATGACGTCCAAGGCTGTGCCCTGGAAAAGCCCTGTGACATTAGTGGCATTTTGCGCCACCTGGTTTTCAGGAGAGGAGAGAGACACACAGAGATAGTAAGTGCCGAGGCTACACAGGAAAAGAAGAGCTGACATCCAAACGCAGGTCCCCGGGCCCCAAAGCCCAGGCTCTGGATCACATCATTCACATTGTGAGCACACACTGGCAGCCCCTCTGTGTGCCCCATGCACTGGCCCAGCCTATGAGCTACATGGACACACATCCACTCAAAAAACAGGGCAATCCATCCTCACGGACCCATAGGATACAAACAATGGGCTCCCTTGCCAATGCCTGGGCTCCCGGCATAAGCCCTACACACGGAAAATGCAAACTCAGTTGCTATATCTTCATGGTAACAAGCATTAAGAATCTGTTTTAATATACATTGTTATGTATCTGACATCTCTATGCCTTGGGAAAGGTAGAAAGATCAAGAAGGCAGAAATGGTCAGAGGGGGAAAAGGAGAAGAAATACTTTACAACGTACTGACATATTAGTTTCAGCACCTCGTTTTTACATTCATACCCCCCAAGCACTGCATAGAGCTTTCTGCCATGGAAGCTCTTATTACCGACCATCTTTAATTAAAACTGAAGTTGCAAAAAAAAACAAACAACCCAATCAAAAAATGGCCAGAAGACCTGAATAGACATTTCTCCAAAGAAGATATACAGATGGCCAACAGGCACATGAAAAGATGCTCAATGTTGCTAATTATTAGAGAAATGCACATCAAAACTACGAGGTAACACCTCACAAGGTCAGAATGGTCATCATGGAAAAAATCTACAAACAATAAACGCTGGGGAGGGTGTGGAGAAAAGGGAACCCTCCTACCCTGTTAGTAGGAATGTAAATTGCTGCAGCCACTATGGAAAACAGGAACAGTATGGAGGTTTCTTAAAAAACTAAAAATAGAGCTACCATATGATCCAGCAATCCCACTCCTGAGTATATATCTGGAAAAGACAAAAATTCTATTTTGAAAAGATACATGCACCCCAATGTTCATTGCAGCACTATTTACAATAGCCAAGATATGGAAGCAACCTAAATGTCCATCGACGGATGGATAAAGAAGATGTGGTACATATACACAATGGAATACTACTCAGCCATGAGAAAAGAATGAAATAATGCCATTTGCAGCAACATGGATGGACCTAGAGATTATCATACTAAGTGAAGTAAGTCAGAAAGAGAAAGACAAATACCATATGATATCACTTAAAAGATGATACAAATGAAATTATTTACAAAACAGAAACAGACTCACAGACAGAGAACAAACTTACAGTTACCAAAGGGGAAAAGCTTGGGGAGGGATAAATTAGGAGCTTGGAATTAACAGATACACACTACTATGTATAAAATAGATAAACGAAGTCCTACCGTATAGCACAGGGAACCATATTCATTATCTTGTAATAAACTACAATGGAAAAGATTCTGAAAAAGAATAGTTGCCGTACACCAGAAACTAACACATTGTAAATCAACTATACTTCAAAAAAAAGCTGAAGTTGGAAAAGCTGGCCAGCAGATGGCACAATGAGCACGCAGCACATTACTAGCGTCAAACCCTAGTGTTATTTCACCCAGAAAGCTGGCCCCTTTCCCAAAGCCTCCTCGGAGTATCATCTGGGAACATTCTAGTTGGGCGATGCAACACACCAAGGCCACCCTCCCACAATGTCTTGTCTTCACCGCCTGCCCTCCTCCTTCAAATGCGGTAGGTCCAGAGGCAGTAAGCGAGGGGCCCACATGGCTACTTCCTCCTGGCACTGGAGGCTGCCACAGCTCAGGCCATCGGTGAGCTGCTCTGGGGGAAAACCCACACCACGGCGTCTTTCTCTGGGTCAGCAGCAGCAGCAACTCCGCTCAGCCTGGGCAACTCTGGGTGCCACATGGGGCAAATCAACCTTCTGGTGTGAGCCAGGAGAATCTGGCCCCAATGCCTGCACCCCCACTAAGAAATAACCCTCAGAACATAAAGACCTACCGGCGTCTCTCTAATCTTCTTTCTGAAGTCAGGAACAAGAATTGGAAACCTCATCACAAGCCAGGAAATGGAGGCCGCCTGCAGAGAAAGGCGCACGTGTCCAGATCGGCAAGGACAAGCACCTGTACACGGAGCGACGCCTTAGCCACCCGTGGGCCCCTCTTCTCTAACTGCTGCCTGGCCTGGGAGGCGCACAAACGTTTGTCAGATCACCGACTAACCAAATGAGTGAATCGACGAGTTCTTCTCAGGGAGAGAAACAGTGGTTTGCCTTTAAAACCGCAAGTGAGGGCATTGATCTACTGTACGCAGGGCACAGGCCTGGCTCCTTACGGTGGCCTCTGAGTTGAACCCAGTCTGCTTTCCCAGCTTCCTCTCCCATGAACTGGCTCCACAAGCACCTGGACTCAGTCCCCTGAACGTGTCTGGCCCTTCCAGGGGGCCCATCCCCCATCTCCCAGCTAAGGAGAGCCTTCTCACTTCAAGACCCAGCCCAGACGGCCCTCCTCTCTGAAGCCCTCCGCAGCCCCTGGCTCTGAGTCAGGGGTTCCCCGCTCTTCACGTTCCCCTCTTTCTGCCTCGTTTCAGACTCTGTGCTTTACAGGTCTGCCTGGAAGGTGCCCCTCCCCCACCAGCCCTGAGTAACCCAAGGGTGAGTGGACACCTGTGTCCCTGCACAGTCCAGGACCCTCTCACAGCACGGACGTCTGCGGACTTAAATGGGCTTTGCCTTACGATGCCTGGTATCCAGATCTGCCCTCTCCCATCGAGCTGCGCTGACACCGATGACGCTAACCGACGGCCAGTCAGCCAACGCCCTGGAAGCACGTCCCCTGCCCAACCCAGCGGTTGTCTGATGCACAAGAAGCCAAAGCACCTCCCGCCAGGCCGGCCGCAGGGCAGAGCAAGGTGCTGCCCGGGCAAAGGCAGCTGGCGCCCCGTGCGCGCACGCAGCCACCCCTCGGGCACCACTTCTGGGTGTTGGTTCTCCCGGACAGTCGATGTGGATCGCAAGGCCTCGGGCACTGCGAGGGCCTGACCACTGGGGCCCACCGCGGGGACCTCTAATGCCCGTCCGTGCTCTGCAGCTCCCCGACGGGCTGGCAGAAACCGTCAGGTCGACATCGCAGGTTGAAGGGACACCCTGCCCGACCCTGCTTGCTCCCTGTCCCCTTAGTGGGTGTGAGTCCCCAGACAGCCTTTGGCACTAACCCTCTCCCGGGATCAGCTTCCCGAGGGACGCAACCCGAGCCGGCCGGCCCTGGAGTGGTCCAAGGAGCAGGTGATGAGACGGGGTCTTGGTACGGGATTGTCATCACCCGCCTCACTGGCCATGAGGGCCCCACCCCGGGGATGGGTGGTGTGCGGGCGGACAGCCCCGGCCACAAGGCCACAGCCCAGTTGCTAGAACTTTCATGCTAGAATTTTCGCTGGGCTGGCAGGGGGAGAGGAATGTCCTGGCAGGTGAGAAGATCCAAGCGTGCGGAACGTGGGGGGCACAGGGGGAGGTGACTTCTTTGCTTTGCCGGCCATAGGGGATGAGCAGCTTAGGGTGAAGAGCAAAGTGAGAAAAAAGGGGGCCCCAGGGTCTCCCCAGTACCTTACAAAGGAGCCCCCATCTCAGGCAGCGGACAATCGTCCACCCCAGGATTCGAGAGAAGTGGCCGAACCTCAAAGACGCTGAATGTTCAACCAAGGCACGCCCGTCCCACCAGCATCGGAAGCCCACTTGGGCAAACCTGCATCCTTGACACGAGGACCAGGGAGACTGGGAGGAAGCCCCAGAAGAGCGGGACTCCCCAGATGTCTCTGAGCTTCTGAGCCTGAGGCAGCGGCACACCCCTCCCCCTAAAGAGCTGGCGTCCCCAACTCACCCCCGAGGGAGCAAACAGGACCCGTGTCCTTCCCCACAGGTGCCCTCCGTCCCAGGAGACAGGGTAGCCAGCCGCCCCGGTTTGCTGTGGGACCTGAAGCGCTACAAGCAGGAGAGTGCAGGAAAAATGGGGAGAGGTGGTCAGCCCACTGCCAGGCCCCCAAGCAGAGCGAAGTCACCTCACAACACAGGCCGGGCGCGCCAGGCCTGGTGAGGGAGGAAAGGGACGAGCCCCTGCCCTCCCCCGCCGCCCAGGGACCGCAGCAGAGGTCGTGGGGCGCCACTGAGCGGCCAGAAACCAGGGGCTATGACGATGGCCGCCACTGACCAGGAGGCCTGACCCACCGAGCGGGGCAGGTGGTCAGTACCACACGGCTTCCCGGGGACTCGATGGATGGGCAACCAACCAAGATACAGTCTAAGACGGACACTCAAAAGAGCAAGGATGGACGGCAGGAGGCCGAGGGCAGCCGCCCCAGTGAACAAGTCATGATCCCTCGCCCAGGTTCTGCCCCCGAGCCAGTTCTCAGACGTGGAACCGCGGACCAGGGACGTGGCGGGTCCCCGGGGGAAGGACGCTGCAGCACCACGGCAAGCAGGCACTGGAATGACCCCCCCAGACCCTCCCAAAGGGACCTCGGGCTCCGCGCTGGGTGACCCAACACCGGGAAGCGGGACAACCAGACAGCTGGAGGCTGGTGGACACCGGTCCCAGCTTGACCCTGATGTGGGAGACGCGATAAACTCTGTCTCTGCGGCCGCTTCAGGAGGACCCCTGGGCTGGGGTTTCTGAGCAGAGGCTGTCACTGGTCCAAGGTACGCAGGGCCGTTCCCGAGGGTTTGTCAGTTGGTCTTCAGCAGGGAGAGGCTGCAATCCAGTATCCTCCGGAACCAGGCGCAGGGCGTAGTGAGATGTCTGCCGAGGAATCCTTCAGAACCTGGGATAACCCTTAAGGGGAGTGAGAAAATGTAAGGCCCAATGGTAACCCTGCACGCACTCCAGCGAGTAAAGGAGAAACGTGTAGAAAAAGAGCAGGGGAAACACGCCCCAGTCGTGAACTCGTGAACCTTCTTGCCTCCAGGTGATGCCTTATGGGCGTCCCTTGCTCCTGACTCTTCACATCCTCTCTGTACTTTGTAAAGTCGCCACAGAGAGCACACGGATACTCAGGAGGCGGCTGAACGGGCCCTACAGGCACAGAGCACATCAGTCCTGTCACCCAAGCCCTGTGACCACGGTTACGGGATGGCAACACTCGCTCCAGACCCCCACCCCCGCACCCCGGCCCCACTCCTGAATCTCTCAAACAAGGAAGCTGGACCCATTCACTGGGCCACGGCCTGATGTCGGGAAGGCTCCCTCCAGCTGCAGAGGGCCTGGGGCCCGGGTCGTGGCTGATCTGCCCAGAGACTGAGGACGCTGAAGAGCACGTAGACCCAAGAGCTCAGGAGTGCCGCAGACGTGGAGATGAGCATCTCCCGCCCCCAGCCAAAGGCGATAGAACCGTCTGTAACGTGAATGCAAGTGGGGGCATCGCCAGAAGTGCACAGGAGGCCCCCTGTGCTGTGCCACGTTCCCTGCGCAGGCACCACCCCGAGCAGTGGCGGCCAAGTGGCTGCTCACGTCTGCAGGTCCCCTGTGTGCAGCTTCTTCCCGAGGTCCTGCAGCGCCAGTCACTAAGACAGAATCAGAAACACCTGCGGTTCTCAGGCTGGACCCCTCGATCTGGGCCGTGTGGAGAGGGACACGGCCAACAGGAGCTGCCCAGGGGACAGAGGGGAAGGAGGGGGCAGGGGAGCACGTCTTAGAAACAGGCCAGATGTGGGGCGGCAGGAGGTAAACCGGGAGCTGGGGCAGAGAAAACAAGGCCGGCCGTCTTCCTGCAGCTGCACGGCTGCCCCGGGGCTTGCCCTGCGTGAGTCCAGGGCAGGGACTAAAGCCAGGCGGTGACCGAGTGACTTACCCAGTCAAGAAGGATCCCTTTCTCACGGGCAGAGCGCTGGACGCCAGGGCACCGGCTCCTCGGGGACCACTAGCCCCAGGGGGCGGGCCTGGGAGTGGGCCGGCGGGACACGCCCTGACGTGTGGGGCACTTACAAGTCGGAGAGGGTGTAGGCGCATGCCGAGTCCAAAGCTGGCCTTCAAAGAGAGGAGGAAACCAGCCCCCAAGGGGCAGGAGGAGGCATCTGAAACACAAACAACCAGGGCGGGATTAGTACCCGGACCCCGAAAGGAGCTCCCACGACTCGGCACGAAAAGGACACGCAGCTCAGTGGAAAGATGGGCAAAAGGCGTCGCAGAGAGGAAACCAGCCCTACCAAGGAGGACACTAGGGAAACCGAGACTTTGGGTCGAGCCCGTCCCACACCGGTGGTGCCCCCAAACTGGAACCCTCTCCGGGCCTCAAAGACGCAGTTGGGGTGGGGGGCTGGAGGGACCCAGGCCACCGGGGACGAGAAGGGGACACAGCCGCCAAGGCAAGTGCCCAGATGGGGCTCAGGGACAGTGAGGTCTGCTGGTGCCACGGGCGGGGGGTCAGAAGGGGAAGTGGACTCAGAGCAGGTGCCCTGGGCTCCGAGAGGAGACGATGTCCTGGGGGCACCGCCCCCCAAAGAGCAGTGGCGCAAACGACGAGGACTTCCTAGAAGGAAGATGGGGTGCCTCACGGGGACAGAAGCGTGTCTGGGGAGGAAGCGGAGCTTGAGGAGGAGACTCCCTCCTGGGATGTGGGCTGCGGCCCAGTCACAGGGGCCGGGAGGAAGCAGCAGCCCGAGCAGCGGAAGGCGGGAGCGGCCAGGCTGGAGGCCCGGCTGACACCCAGGTGAGCAGACAGGAGGGAGAGAAGGCCTGTTCCTGCCCTGCCGGGACCTTGCTCCTGGAGGGTGTGGGAAGCAGCAGGTGGAGAAAGTGTCACCGGGAAGTCAGAAATCAGATGGTTTTAAGGCTCGGCGCTGACTTAGCTGTACTGAAGATCAAGGCTGAGCTGCAAAGGGGTCCCTCTCCCAGGGGCAGCCACACACCGTCCCACGCCCACCTGCAACACGGCCAGGCCATTCCTCCTGCGCCCGCCCACCCGGCGGCGAACCGGCCTGGCAGCCGCTACCCCGGACCTCCCCCGCCCCGGGGGACCCGGGGCTCCCCGCCTCTCAGCACACACGGGAGGGTCAGAGAAAGGAGTCCTTACGGAGCGCCGTCACAGCTGTCCCCCAACCAGCAGCCACCGATCGCGTGCCTCTAGCTCACTGGGCAAGTTCTAGTCCTTCAAAACCGGGATTCGGGAGGAACGCCAGCAGCCCACCCACCATTCCCGGGACCCTCCCTCACGATTTGAAACCACTCCGACGAGGTTCTGGGGTGTCTGGACGCAGCTCGCAACCACTCCTGGGGCGACGAGCCGAGGAGGGGACTCCGGCATGGAGGGAGTTGGACCTGCTGATCGCTCAGGTGCCCCGCAGCCCCGAGGCCTCACATCCACGAAGGCACCCTCTGCTCCTCACCTCGGGGCCGGCATTCCTGTTTCCTCAGGCTTCCGCGAGGAGAGAGGAGGCCAGCTCGCTGGAAGAGAGAGCAGTGCTCTGTTGAGCCAACGTCCCCTCAGCAGCAGCTGTGTCAGGCGCCCGGCTTAAAGGAACGAGTAAGAGCCTGTCCTTGTCTTCCCGGGACTCCTGGAGAGCAGCTCCAGCCCGGGAAGAAGAGCCCAGCGAAGGAAGGCAGCAGGAAGGCACAGGGCGCTGCCAGAACCCCGGACAGGAGCTCCTGACGCTCGCGGCGGGCGGAGAAGGGGACGTTACAGTTGTGCCTGGGAGGAGGACAGGAGCTTGCCAGGACAAGAGGAACCAGGGCTCCAGGAGCGGGAACCGCACGTGCCAAAGTGTAGAGACGCGCAGAGCGCGTGCGTGCAGCGTGCACGGACAGCACAGGCACCCAGGGTGTTGGGCGACAAGGACGGAGAGCTGGGGCCACTCGAAGGCCCTCCCAGGGCACCAGGGGGGTGTTGGGGCTTAAACAGGAGAGGGCTCGGCAGGGTCTTCAGCCCGGGGTTGATGAGGACAGATGTGCGGTGTGACACGGAACCGATGGCCTGTGGGGCACCCACTGGAGGAGGAGAGACAGGAGGCGTCCCGGCCGGTGGGGAGACTCAGGTGACAGCAGCACCGGCCCTGGGTCACGAGGCCTGAAGTCAGCCAGTAGCAGTGGGGACAGAAAGAGGAGCATTTATTCTCATCAGGCACTTGGGAGGCAGGGACACCGGACTTGGTCACCAAGGAAATGGGACGGAGGGCCGCCTAAGCAAAGCAAGGAGGAGCAGAGCCAGGTGGGCGGCACTGAGTGGGCTGAGGCCCCGCCCCCCGTCCCCCCACTGGGAGGAAGAGGACAGGAAACAGCTCTGAAGGGGAAGTTGGCTTTGTTTGGGACATGCCAGGTCCCAGGCGCGACAGGAAACGGAGTGAGAAATTTTCTTCTCACCTCAGAAAAGGCCAGATAAAGACTGTCCCTCAGGACTCGGCCAGCAGTCCCAGGATGGCTTGGACGGGAGGTGGCCTGGGCATTCAGCCCAGAGGTGCAAGACTCAGCCCAGAGGCCCCGCCCTCTCCCCCGCCCTCCCCTTCCCCTCTCCCCCCCCCCCCCACCCCGCATCCCTGTCCCCTGGGGTCCATTCTGAGGCTCGGATTCGGTCGCTAAGGACCCTGGGTCGCTTCCACTTTGACCCTTGCCGACTGTTGCGGCGCGGACTGGACGCCTAAGGCAAGGGACTCAAAAGGGCACTGCCTGGCCTCCGCCACTGAGCTGGCCTCGCCCACCCTCCATGGGTTCCCAGGGGCCCAAGCTCCATCCCTGTCAGCTCCGCCCCCGCCCCCGCCCCGCAGCTGCCCGGCTTTTTCCTCAGCTCGGCCCCACTCCTCCTCAGTTCTGCCTCCTTCTCCAGAAGCTCCTCCGCACCCAGCTCTTTCCCACACTTCAGCCCCAAATACTCCTCCCCCCGTTCCTCCCACCTCCGCCCTGCCCCTCCCCCAGCTCCTCCCCAGCTATTCGCCACAGCCCCGCCCCTTCTCTTCCGACCCGCTCCCCCGCCCACTTCCTGGTCCTCCTCTGGGTGCCGCTCCACGCCGCCGGTCTCGGACCTCCGAGCGGCCTGGCCTTCCGCGCGCCGCATGGCCTGGCGCCTCCTACTCTGTCTCCTAGCGGCCGGAGCCTGCGGCAAATGCGCGATTGTTCGTAAGTGCGTGTCTACGTGCCTGCGTGCGTGCGTACGTGCGTGCGTACGTGTGTACGTGCATGCGTTCACCCCGGAAATAAGGAGCGTCAGCGCTTGCGGGCGCGGCTGCCTGTCACCGGTCCCGGTTCCCCGAGGCGGACGACCGTCCTTCCCGGTGGCCGCAGCCGGGCCGTCCCACCGCGCCCGCGACTCGCCCCGCCCACAAGGAGCCAGGACCCGCCGCGCCCGCGGACGGTACCTCCGGGTGGGAGTTTCCCGGGATCTGCGTCGGGGAGCGCGCGCGGGGCGGCCGAGGCTGCACCTTCCTGTCCCCTCCACCGCCACCGTGCCCGCCCGCCATCCTTCCACGTGTGCGTCCCGCGATGCGCTGGTCCACACGCACCAGCTGCCCGCAGTCCTGCCCTCCCGCCTCCCACGGGCACCGCCCCCACCCCCCAGCCCCCACAACCCACCCCCCACCCCCCACCCCCCACCCACCTCCCTGCCCTGCGGGGCTCAGCTGCCTGTCCGCGGCTCCCCTCTCGGCGGGGCCCACCCAGGAGTCCATTGAGGGTCACGGAGTATGGGGCTCTCCAGATCCTTCCCGCGTGGCACTGTGAGGAGAGGTGTCGTTTTCTCCTGTTGGATGCGGGAGCTGCTGGGCTGTAAGGTCACCATCACTCCTGTGGGATGGGCTTCTGTGCTGTGGGATGGGCTTCTGTGCTGCGGGCTGAGGCATCGTGGGGTCCCCGACCCAGCCGGGCGGGGACAGGGCCGTTGCCTTGATGAGCAGAACCAACCCTGAGGGAGGAGGCACGTGTGTTTCTCATCGGTTGGGCCCTCCTGGGTCCTGGTGGTCTCCGGTCCCTGCCGAGAAGAAGACCGTTGTGGTTTCTTGGCCGGCATTGCTGTCTTGTGGCTGATGACTTTTCTCCTTGTCCCTCTGGTTCTCGTGCAGGTGAAGACGCCCAGACAAGTGGAAGAGTGTTTTCTCCTCCGGCCACCAAGCAGGCACCCTCTGCGTCGAGAGGTAGGAGGGCACTCAGCCGCCTTCTTCCCGAGGGACTCTCCCCAGGGATTCCGCCCGCACGGTTCGGGTCCCGTGGTTGTGATCTGGTGGCGCCCGTGAGGAAGGGGCAGGCTGAGAAGCTGAGGGGCGGAAACCGCAGGCGAGCCTGGGATCCAGTCACACACCCCAGTAGGAGCCAGAGAAACGGCCAGGCCCCAGGGACTGGCCAGCCTCCCTCGTAACTAACCCCAATGCAGTGAGGAGGGCGACCCTTTGTCACCCGTCAGGTTGGCAGAGGTTAAGCGGGGTGATGATGCTCGGGGGCCCGCCAGTGCGTGAGGGCACGGCAGCCTCGCCCGTGGCTGGCAGAGTGTACGTGGGGGAGCCTTTGCGGAAGGCCGTTTGCTGGCGTGTGTCAGCATCTCGGGATGTGTGCCGTGTGACGCGGGCCTCCTCCGACCCGGGGCTTCAGTTAGCGAGTGTGTGGTCGTGTTGAGTGTCTAGAGGGGCAGAAAGTGCCAAGCAGTCTGTGAGTCCCCTTCGGCGGGGGAAGAGTCAGTAACCTGTGGGACAGCCGACGACGGGGTACCGTGTGGGCGGTGAAAATAGGACAGATGGAGACGTCCGGACGTGAAGCAGTGTCCCCGAGGTGCTGTGAGCAGAGAAGTCATCCCCCACCCCCGCGTGCAGAGGTGTCCAGGACAGGGCTGACCCTCTGTGATCGCTCGCCCGGGCAGTCGTGTCAGAGTCCCACGGCCTGGGTGGCTTGAACTACAGAACGTATCGCCTTGCGGTTCTGGAGGCCAGAAGCCCGAGATCTAGGTGCCGCCGGTGGTGGCTCTTGTGAGGGCTGTGGAGGGAATCTGTCCCATCCCGCCCCCCTCACTCCCGGGGCTTTGCTGGCTCTCCTGTGTGCCGGTCTGTCTCTAACTGGCCCCTTTTTATGGGGACATCAGTCCTGTTAGAGGAGGGTCGACCCTAATGAGCTCATCGGACCTTGATCACCCCTGTGAAGACCTTTGCTTTGTAGGTAGGGTCACACTCTGAGGAACTTGGGGTTGAGATTCCAGCACGTGAATTTCAGGGGCACGGTGTGACCCCTAACACTCTCCAAAGGCTCTGAGGTAGGAGCACACGTGGAACGTTCCAGGGATGGAAGGAAGGCCTTCATGGCTGCAGGGGGTGAATCCAGGGGCAAGGAGAGCAGGCAGCCAGGGGGAGGAGCCAGACCATGTGGAGCCTCATGGGCCCTGGAGAGAAATGTGTCTCTGCTCTGCTCGGGGAAGGAAAGCCCTGGAAGGTCCTGGACTGGCTGCCTTTGCGGCCTTGTCCCCCGTCCTCACAGCCACGTGGAAGTGGAGGCTCCGTGCGGTGCCGTGACCCGGCTGACTTTCAGGCCCGCGGCTCCCCTGCTCCTCTGTCCTCAGCGAGCAGGGACCCTCCCCCCAGCCCCCCAGGTACAAGGAAAGCGGGCGAGGACGGGGGTGCGTGGAGTCAGGTCCCCTGGAACCATGCGCTGTCTCTCTATCCTTCGGCGCCTCCTCAGCTGCAGAGCGGGGTGACGGTAACCTCCCGGGTTATTTGAGGATTGAATACTATGATCCCTGGATGGTGCCCGTCCCAGGTCCTGGCGTGGAGACGGAGCGCGCACCAGTGCCGGTAGTTCCTGCCGTCACGTATCCTTTCTCGGGCTCCGGGCCGGGGTGGAAGCGGTGGTGCGGGAAGGGGTGGGAGGAGGGTGGCTCCCAAGGCGCGCGGGGAAGAGACACCTGGCAGGGCCATGTGAGAGCCAGGGCATCCCGTCCCCAGGGCCGAGCCAAGGTTGGTTGCCAAGGATTTGCACTCAGCAGCCCTGGGGTAAGATGGGGGATCCGCGGAGCATGGGCAGCGGCAGGGCCAGGGAGCTGCGGGGCCGGGGGCAGGGGAGAAGCCAGGCCCAGGACTGTCCCTGTCTGTGCCGGGAGAGGGCCAGAGCCCGGCCACTGGGCTGTGAAGCCAAGGAGCCCTCCCTCCCTCCTCTCTGCCGCCCGGGGCCCAGTGCCCTCTGTCGTGGAATTGCCCACACGCCTCTCTCTCGCTGTCCCGGCCTCCCTTGTGAGCTCCCCGCGGACACCATCTGATGGACGGATCCCCCCGGTCGGCACCCCCTGTGAGCTGACGGGCGCGGAGACGGATGGAAGGGGCTGGCGCCCGGGGGGCCCACGGGGCTGAGGTCAGGCCCACGGGTCGTGAGCTCGGAGGCCGGCACGTCAGGCTGCTTGACCGTTCCGGTTCTGTGTTTCCACAGGCGCGTGAGGCCCTGGGAGCTCTGGGAGATGAAGTTCGGCTGCCTGTCCTTCCGGCAGCCTCATGCGGGTTTCATCTTAAATGGGGTGAAGACCCTGGAGACGCGGTGGCGGCCCGTGCTGAGCGGCCACCGGCACCGCACCCTGGCCGTCCACATCGCGCACAGGGACTGGGAGGACGCGGCCTGGAGGGAGCTGCTGGCCGAGAGGCTGGGGATGAGCCCCGCGCAGATCCAGGCCTTGCTGCGGGACGGGGAGAAGTTCGGCCGCGGAGTGATAGCCGGCAAGTGACTGACGATCGCCTCCCGGGGCTGCCCCCCAGGGTCTCACCCGGGGCTTTGGCGCCTCGTTTCCTTTTGAACCGGTCGGTGTGGGGTTAGGGTTCGTTTTCCTGAGGCACCTCGCCTTCGGAGGGGCCGGGAAGGTCCCCTCCCCGCCACTCTGGGCCCCAGTCCCCCTTTGTGCTCCGAGAGGCAGAGGCGGGTCCGGCTCTGCCCGTGGCGCTCGCCTCCGTGTGTGTACGTGTGCGCGCGCACGTGTACACGCGTGTGTGTGCGCGCCGTGGCAGAGCCCGCGGGAGGCAGCACGGTAGCCAGAGCTGCGTGTGAGGGGGACCTGGGGACTCGGGCTGCCCGCCCGGCTTCGCGGGCCTGCCTCACCCCCGCCGCCCGCGGCATCCTGAGGAAGTCCCCTAAAGCCCCCGGCGGGGGCAGGTCCCACATCAACCGCTGGCCCCCGGTGGATCGCTCAGGGACCTGATTGCCCGTAGGCTCCCCGCAGCGGCGGCCCGGGGCCCTCCTGACCTGTACCTGCTGCCTGCAGCGGTCGGGCCTTGGTGGGGTCGTGGGGGACCAGGCCTCTCCTTTTCATTGCTCTCTCCCTCCCTCCCTCCCTCCCTCCCTCCCTCCCTCCCTCCCTCCCTCCCTCCCTCCCTCGGCCTCGCCCCCAATTCCCTGAACCGAGGTTGGCGGGTGGGAAGTGCTCGGCCAGAGGGACCCAGTTCACCCCGGGTCCCCTCGATGACGTGGTCTTGGTCTCTAGCGGTCGTGATTTGAATCACCTTGTTCTCCATCTGTGTGCTTCTGCCTTTGTGCACAGGGCTGGTTGACATTGGGGACACTTCGCTGTGCCCGGAAGACTTAGGTCCCAACGAGGTCGCGGAGCTGGAGAATCGAGCCCTGCTGCTCAACCTGCAGCAGAAGTACCTGACTGCGCTTGCCAACCCCCGCTGGCTGCTGCGGCCTGTCCCCGGGAGAGGCGGGAGGGACGTCTTCCAGGTGGACATCCCCGCGCACCTGATCCCCTTTGGGCAGGAGGCCTGACCAGACTGGGCTCTCGAGAGGAAGGTGACCGAGAGACCGGCTCGTTGTGCCACCGTCCACTCACCTTCACGCCCTGGACGTGCACGTCTGGTTCGGTCCGAATCGGCCCTGCCCCGGGGAGCGCTGCCCGCTCCGTGCTGTTCACGGAGGCAGACGTGCCCACCTGGTGCAGGGGCGGGGGTTGGGCCTCTCCTTGTGCGATGCCGCTCTGGGCTCAGCAACAGAGTCTCGAGGACTTTGACCTTTAGGAAAAGATCGCAGTGCCACTCGTTTTGGCCCTGCTGGTTCTGGGTGGTTGAGAGAAATGTGTTTTGAGGGGACCGGTTAGCGTTTTCCCCTCTTTGGCCTGGTCAGAACTCCCAGATGTTTGGACTGCGTCTGGGGAACGAACGATGGGGGAAGGCCAGTGGCGGGCCTCGTGCACGCGGGAGAGGACCACAGGCCCAGAAACAGGGCGCGGTCTGTCCTTGCAGGTGACCCTGGCCCTGTTGTAAAGCGTCCCTTGGCTCACGAAGCGTGTGTGTTAGACGTGCTGCCCGGCCACTTCACGTCCAAAGACAGGCTCCTAAATACAGCTCTGACGGCAAAGTGAAAAGGGCTGGCGCTCGCTTTGTGGAAATCTCTTACTTCTCTGTGGGGTTTGGGGCCATTTGTCAGCAAGCTTTCTAGGGGTTGTCACCTCTGAAGGTGCTGGGCTGTCCCCCAGGTGTCGGCTGGGAAGGGCCCGTCTCTTCTGAGGCAGACGGCAGTGTGCACGCCTACCTTGGTGGGTGGGATGGCCCTCCTTTCCGGCGGGCCTCTTTGGGAGGCCCCTGGATGGTGGGCTGGACACACGCTCAGCTGCGGATCAGAAACTTGTGGCATCGTAGGGGGACCCAGGAGGAGGCTCCTTCTGCTTCAGGATGCATGACTAATGGAAGGTGACACCCCTGAGGTCAGGAGCCAGGCTGCGCTGCCTCCCGACTAGCAGGCAAGGCCCAGGGACCAGCCTGTCCTGGGCTGGCCTCAGCGCTCCCGAGCCGCGTCCCTGGCTGAGCGTGGGAAATGCTGCTGCTTCAAACGAAAGGGGACGGCGGGGACCAAAGCCTGCCGGGGCTGTGGGTTTCCAGCCTCGTCGGGCCCGTCCACTGAGATGTGTGAATAGTACGGACAGTTAGAAAGGACACAAGACTCGCACTTCTCGTTCGATTCTTCATTTACTCCCGTGGACTTTGGCTTTTCTTTATTAGAGACAAAAGTAGATTCTTGGTTATGAGATGGGGCTTTTTGTGTGTCCCCAGGGGCCTGCGAGCTCAGGGATCGCAGTGGTCCTTGCACTGTTCGCGGAGAGCACGCCTGCAATCTGAGGAGCCCCCCTACTCCTCGTCCACCTCAGGGACCTTGTTTGGGGACGTAGCTAAAAGGGCCCGCAGCAGGAGGGAGAGACAGCTGTTGTACAGAGACATCTCCGAGCCATAAGCCGGGTAAAGCGTGGGGCTGGCGGGCAGTTCCCTGGTGCCATACCGGGGGCACAGAAGTGACATTCCAGGGAGTGCCCTGCCCACTCAGGCCGCCCTGCTCACTGGGGGGATGGTGTTCCCTGGCCCATCGCGCTCCACCGCTCGTAGAGCACGTGCTAGAGGACAGGAAAGACTGGGTAGCGCTGGGCCCCTGAGCACCCGGGGCTTTCTTCTGGGTGGTGGAATCGTTGTAAGGGATTTGTGGGGAGCGTCTAGTAGCAGCCACCGGCTTCTTTCCCTCTGGGGCTGTTGCGCTGGTCCCGGGCTGATCAGTTGCTCCCAGCTTGCATTCCCTCTGAATGTTCTCGATGAGCAGAGGCTTGTCTCTCTGAAAGTTGGAGTTGCAGAAGATCTGCAATGAAACGAATCACTTTAGCCATTCTGGGAGAAAATACCCACTCCTCCCCGCCCACCCCCGTCCATCATAATGGTCTTATCTGACTGTGGAGAAAAGGTCTCTTTAAGTTCCTGGCGGGTTATTCCGCCCTGGAGTGTGCGCTCCCTAGAGCTCCCCGAGGCGAGCCTCGGTCGAGGTGTTACTGTCGCTACCTGACATCTCGTGGCCTCTCGAGAGGGTCTGTAGGCACACCTGCAGGTCCCCTCTAAGGGGCTGTGGCTGAATACCACAGGCTCTACTTTCTCATCTTTCCTTAACTACCTTCTCACGTGAGGAAAGTTACTCTCCGAAATGAAACCCGTTCAGCACGTGGCCCATCTGGCCTCCCCGGGAGGTGTTCGAGTAACAAGAGAACATGGGCAATGGAAGGGCTTTCTGCTTTACCATCAGCCTCTTTTTCCCTGGAGAGTGGCTGGTCAGGCATATTTTGCTGAATCCGTACCGGTTCATTTGGCGGATGAAAGTCGTCAAGCTGTCTGTGTTGAAAATCCTGTCTGCGCCTCTGCGGTGAAGAACCTCCCTCTGGAAGAGGTCTTCCTTGATGATCACCATATCTCCCTTGTCATTCCAGCGCACAGAGGTGAAGGCGGGATCCTCCACCATCCTCCAGAGCTTTCTTGGGAGGGAGAGCTGAAGAATACTCTGGTTGGCCACACCGTAGTCTGCGCCCTGTGGTGGCGGGTTGTCTTGGGAGCCGGGATCTGGGCTCTCGGCTTGGTCACCCTGCTTCTCCGAACTCTCCCTTGAATCCACATTGGGATGCGGAGACGCACGAGAGGGGACCCACGTTGCTGGCTCTGCGTCAGCCGATGGGCCCAGCATGGCTGTACACAGCTCATCGCTACTCTGACTAGCCATGGAGCCAGTCTCGATTGGGAGCATTCTCCACCCGAGACCGTATCACTGAACTCTCAGGGCAGAAATGCCTTGGACCAGAGCGGGGATGCCCAGTAAATACTGTCCGCAAGATTCTAGAATCTCGGTAGTGGGGCAGCCAGCCACTCAAGTCGCAGTCTTCTTTATTGGTCGCGTGATGTCACCGAGGCGGTCTGGAGAGGGAGCCCTGGCCAAGTGTAGGGGAGGGGATGGGGACGGGGTCCCAGGCGCCTGGCTGTTTTTCTGAAAGTCTCGAAAAGTGTGGTTCAAGTTCCCGGGAAAGACTTCCGTCTGCCGCCAGGCACCTTGTTTCAAGGGGCCAGGCCCCGGATGGGTTGAGAAACGTGATCCTGTCTCCACTCCCATCCCTTGATGCTGGCTTCCGATTTGCTCAAGGGCCAGGCCCTGGCGAGGCGTAGCTTGGCTGCCACTGAGGCCACAGGGATCACGTGGGCCCCTGGCGACTCTCCCTCCCAGAGGATGGGGCTCCCTAGCGGGCTGGTTGGCCTAGCCTGAGTCGGTGCCCATCCCCCTTCCGGCTCTGGTCGCTTGCAGCTGCTCCTGCCAGCTGGTCGGTCCCGCTCAGATGGGCCCAAACAAAGGGTCCTGATTTCCTGCCTCCCAGGTCAAGCTGTCCCCAGAGTAGGGCTGTGCACGACCTCACATTCAACTCGAGTGTTCCCCAAGCACCTCAGACACAGCCCTGCCCACGACGCCGCGTGGGAGGGCGTAGCCACGTGCCCTCCGCTGGGCATCGAGCCTCCTTTTGGGCTCTGCCTGCCCCCAGACCTCATCCCTGTGCGGATCACAGAGGGATTGTCTTCAGCGTCCATTTCTTCCCGCAGAAGCCCTCCTCGTGGCCCAAGAGCGCTCACTTTTGGAACACCTGCGTGCGTCCTTTTCCCATCGCCTTCCCAGACCGTCGGATTCAGCCTCCCTGGAGGCTGCCTCGAAAGCCCTGTTTCCTTTCCGCAGTGGGGTGGTTTGGCTTCTGCTCCCCTCGATCCTGGCCTCCCACGTCCACCTTGGGTCTCCGTGGGTACTTGCCCTTTGAAGGACTTGATCTGGGGCTTCGGCGTGTAGCCTGTCCCATTGAAAGCAAGCATTTCACTGGTGCGCGCCCAGGCCAGCCCTGCTCTCCTTCCTCACGCCCGCCCCTGCCCCCCTCCACCCCCACCCCCCGGGGCCCTGTCCCTGCTGTTACCTTGAGGATACATAGAATGATCTTGTTTGCTTTCAGCTTCGACGCTTTTGAACGGGCCTACGTGACACAGACTCAGTCCCAAGGTAATTTCCTACTTGCCAACCTAGACGTGACCGGGAGAAGCCCCCGTCCACGTGCATTTGGAAATAGATGAGGGTCTGGGTGTCGGACGCGCCGAAACCCGAATGAGAGTCGTCTGTCTTCACCGCAGGTGGGAGGATAGGATGGTGGGTTTGGTGATGCGTGTTCTCTGGCCGTTGTGGGCGACTTTGTCCTTCATAGTCACTGTGTAGGGGACAGAGCGGCACCTTGGAAAGGCCCGTCTGCGAGGATCCTAGGTCCCTGTCCCAGCTCCGCCACTAAGCAGGGTCATCTGCCCTCTGTGAGCGCCGCTGCCCTATTTCTGAAAGGGGAGAGCTAAGAGGGTGTGCGGGAGGATCGCCCGAGGTGCCTTTCAGCCTAAGGACTGGCATCCTGGATGGAGCTCCCGGGCCTAGATTCGGGCCTGCTCCCTGGTCTTTATGCTTCTAAACTGGTTTACAAAGCATTCTTCAGGTCAGTTCCTCCTGTAGGGACATGACCTCGGAGGCTGCGAATTTTGGCGGAGGCCGTCGGTGGCTCCTCGGAAGGGGCCCAAAGGCTGGGGCCTCCTCGGGCCGAGCCTGCCTGTGTGGCCTTGCCTGCTGCCCCCCTCCTCGGGCCCTCCCTCGCCCCCTGGGTCCCGTAGGAACTGCCTCCTTCCTGGTCCCCCTCCCTCCCAGGTGCCAGCTGGGCCCCGGCGGTGGGTTTGTGTGGCACCGTGGGGTCTTTCTCAGCCGGGTCTCGGGACCCTTCAGCTGGGCAGGCACAAGCCCTGGCGACGTCCAAGGCCTGCCTTTCCCAGCCTCGCCCTCCAGCCCCTGCCCTTGGCTTCCGTGCCCTGATGCCCCCAGCCCAGAGGCCCCCCAGCCGCTCCCCTCCCTCGCTGCCGCCAGGGTCTCGGGGTGTCTGCCGGCGTTAACTTCCCTCCAGTATCTGAGGAGGCTGCTGCAGGGGCCTTATCCCAGTAGGCACTGGGGCCTTACAGTCAGTCCCAGGCAGTCTCAGTCCCTCCCTCCCCGTGGCTCAGCCATGAGCAGCTCAGCAGGCCAGGTTCCCGTTGGACAGGAGGGCCCCAGGGCAGGAGCAGGGACAGGGCGCCGTCACACGGGAAGGTGCCGGGACTGGACGGAAATGCCGGCACCTGGCGGTGTCAGATCTCAACAAACCACAGACGAGCCCCACACTGTCTCTGCTTCTCCTTGGCACCTTCCTTTCTTGGGCCTGCTTTTTGTCAACTGAAAGACGCCGTGTGACACTGAGAAGAGCAATGAATCGCCAGTCAGAAGGTCAGCCACGGGCTGGGGTGGGTGGGAACAGCGTGTGCTCGAGAGGAATTCAGACCAGGGCTCTGGTCCCCACGCCGTCACTTACCAGCACGTGATCCTGGGAAGATTCCCAAGCCCCGTGGCCTCAGGTTCCTCACCCGTGAAGCGAATGGGTGTGATGAGCCCTGTCTCGGGCTGCAGGGATGTGTGTGAGCTACGTAGAGCGGCTCACAGGGCCTGGCGTCTGTTGGAACTTCGATGATTGGCAGGTATCTCTCATATTGTTCGGCCTCAGACCCTTCCCCTCTCTCCTCTGGCGTTTGGTTGGGCGGTTTCTTGTCCCGGTCATGTCAGAGAATATGCAGCTCAATAGGATGTGGAAAAGCTAATGAGCCAAACAAGATGTTTCATCAATAAAACTAAGGAAATGTTCCCAGTTAGAGGGTGTGTTAAATTCGGGCGCGGAGGGGTGTTCCCAGCGAGATACAACACGGAGCTCCAGGAAATAGAATCAAGGAACAAGGCTTTGCATCCCTCCCAGATGCTCTTCCATCCAGACCGTTCCTTTGCTTCATTTCAGCCCCGCCAGACATCGAGTCCTTGATTACAATTGCCAAAGTACAGTCACGATAACGATTAAAGCTAATTAGCACCTTGGGTTCTGGTTCCCCCAAGAACAGGGAAAAGAGGGCCTGTCCACGGACTTCTGGGCATCACGTCAAGGGAGTGTGACCGCGTTTCTCCAGCTGTTGCATATATAACACCTACTTCTTCACTATGGTCAAGTGCAATGCGACCAGAGCCGGGACCCCTTCCTTCCTGCCCGAGTATGAGATTTCTCTCGGGTTCATCCGTGCTCCAGAAGGACACCTCACGGTAATGTCGCATTTCAGACTTTCCCCCCAAACCCAAGTCACACCGCCTGCAGGTCTGGCTGCTGCCACCACCCAGCTTCATCACCGTCACCTCCCCACAGAAGGAAGCCCCGCTTCCCAAAGCCCCAAACTGCCCTGGCTCGGGGCACTTAACACTCCAGGGCTCGCTCCTGGAGCCCCACCGCCTCGTCCCATGTGGACTTGTTCTGTGGGACTTAGGGGACGTCTCACCACCTTCCTCATGAGACAGCGGCTCCTAGACCATCACTCTACGTGTGAGTGTGTCCTGCTTTTCCTAGCGTTCCCGCTAGTAACACAGGGCCTTCCGGAGAGCAGAGGCTCCGTGGAGGTCTGCCGAATAAATAAGCCAGAGAGCAGGGGCCTTACTTACTCAAATCAGTTTTTTCATACTTTCGTAAATCACCATGCAAATCCAACTAAACAGAGATAGCTTAGTTTTACAGAATGACAGACAGGCAGGATAAGAAGCAAAAACTCACTACGATTACTTTTATTTTTCTAATTCTTTCCCCATCTATATTACTGCTAAGTACTTTCACATTTCCAGAGCAGTTCTGATTCCAATTCCGTGTTATCTGCTTCAGGGTCACAAAATGAAATGGGAGATTTCCCAGTCTCTTTTACAAAACAGCAAAACTCTTGTTCTTAAACTGGGTAATTATAAACACATTCTAGTCAATGTCATTCACAAAGTTAGATACTGAAGCTTGTTTACTATTCCATTAAACGGATTACCATATTAAAAACTCCTAAAGAAAACACAGATGATATTCCATGTCATCTTACACAACAGGAACCCAAAGATGCTACACACCATGTTCCCCCCACTCGCAGGGGCCCTCACTACTTGGAAACTCGACCGCTCTCTCTTCAGACTCAGAGTGAAGGACCAGCCTCACTTGCTACCAGTGAACTTGGGCCTGGAAGGAGCCTGGCTGCTGCTCTGGCTCAGGCTCCCTCTTCCTCGTCGCTCACACCCTCTGCACACAGGGATGGGAAGGACCTGGGATCCAAGCTACTGACCCTGAGCAGATGCTCCAGGACCTGCCACTTGCTGGTCTCCGCGTAGGCCCGGGCACCCCACAGGAACTCGTAGCGGGCAGGGTCGCTGTGGGGCACCTGCCGGTCCTCCAGGTAGCCCTCCTGCACCCACACTTCGGTGAGCAGCTCCCCGGGCTCCCCATAGATGCAGGGCTCCCTCCCGGCACACACCCCCATGTTGCCGAGCACTCCCCACACCTCCTCCTCAGGGGCGCGGTCACCGAACAGGGTGATCACGCCCAGGACCAGCACCAGGAGGCCGGCCTCGGGCGTGCTCTGCCCGTCGCTCAGCACCGCATCCCAGGTGAGGCCCAGGGTGGGGACCAGGACGTAGGTGCGCTCGCGGGGGTCCACCACCTTCACGTCCAAGCCAAACACCAGCTGCATGCACTCGCAAGCGTGGCTGAAGACCACGGGGAAGTGGTCCCGATGCTCCCGGAGGACCGTACTCGGCATCTCCGCCTTGGAGGTCGGCTCCCTGGGGCGATACTTGAGCAGGAACGCCACCAGGTCAGCCATCAGCACAACAAGTGCCTCCTGGGGCAAGGACTCCGCATAGGTGGAGAAGGAGGGGGCCCCAGGGGAGGCGGAGGACCAGGGGGATGTGGCCTTCTCCCCCGCAGCCCCCAGCAGCGGCGCCTCCACCGGACCCTGGGTCGGGACTGGGGCCTGAAGGTCGGCCTCAGGCTGGCGGAGCTCACTCATCTCGACCGGGGGCCTGATCACTGGGGTCGGGCCGCCCACGGGAGTGTGGTGTGGGCAGGGGACCTCATACCTGGGGTAGAGAGGGGGTGTGAGCGGCCTCGGCGGAGAAAGGCACCCTGGGCAGCTCTGACGAAGGCCACTTACAGGTCGCCTCTTAAAGGCTGCCCTCGGGCCTCACAGGGGCGCTCCTCCTGGGCGGCCTGTCCCCTGCCAACCTGAAGAAGGAAGTGAGGGGGCTCCTCAGGGTGCAGCCAGCACGGCCCCAGGTTCTGGGGCTGTCAGGGGGGTGGGGTGACTTGCATGTTGTGGGGTGCCCTCTGTTCTGGGAGGGGGAGCCCCTGGGTACACACTCAGGGCACGCACCTCCCCTGGACTCCTGGCGCTGCCTGGGCCTCCTCTGCTCTGTACCCCGAGGACACGGTCCTCAAACCTGGGCCTTCGCCTCCCGGTTCCTGGAGCCCCTGTAAGAGGAATGGAGGGCGCACCTCTTGTGTAGACTGTGGCACAGCTCTGGGCCTCGGTGCTGGTAGGAGGATTGGGCCGGACTCGGTGAGGTCCCCCCAGTTCTGAGTTCTGGGGTGGGTGGTCCCCTCGGGGCTCGCTCGAAGTGCTCACTGTTCCCCTTAAGGGCCTGGACCCTCCCCTTTGCAGGCCGGAGGAGAAACTCAGAACAGGACCCCGAATCTGAACAGAAAGCAGTGAGGGGGCCCCACAGGTGGCCGCACCTGCCCAGGGCCTCCCGACGGTCCTAGGACGGGGAGATTCTGGGTCCTCACCTCCTCCTCACATCCTGCCTGGCCTCCCAACGCTGACCACAGGGGCAGGTTTCTGTTGAGGCCCCTGTTCCAGGGCTGGGGGTCTGCTCAGTCCTCCCTCGGGGTCCTGGGAGTCCACCCTCTGCGGACCTGAAGGCTCACCCCTCACACCAAACACCTGACCTCCTGAGGACTCCGACCCAAAGGTTAGGAAACATCTCATCTGCTGACCGTGCTCTGGCGCCTCCAACGCCCCCGCGGAAGGGCAAAGGATCCCTCCCTGTGTTGGGGTCTAACGTCCTCAGTCCTTCCTTCCTCGCGTGCAGGCTGGACTCTGGGCAGGACCTGGGACTGTCCCGTCTACCACTGTGAGTCCCTGCTCCTTATACCAGGTCTCCAGTCTCTCAGAGACCCTGACGTCAGGACAGGCCTACCGTGCTCATCCCGCCCCGGGGCCTCCCACGGCCACCTGCAAGGGTGGTGATCCGGTGGGTCCCTTTTGTCCTCCCTCAGGGTCCCCTCAGTCCTGCCTAAGGGCCCTAACCTTAGTCCACCAGGGACCTGACATTTTACCCTCTGCGCTCATGAGACCCCGCCCCTTATCCCAGGTCCCCAGCTTCTCTGAGACCCGGAAGTCAGGAAGTGCTGATGTGTTCATCCCGCCCTATGACCTCACTGGGCCAACTCTGTTCTGGGGTCCACGTTTTCCTCAGTCCTCCCTCAAGGCCCTCACCTTGAGTCCACGCAGGACCTGGGGTCTAGCCATAGCACACCTGAGACCGGACGCTTATACCTGTTCCTAAGCCTCTCTGAGACCCGGATACGTAAGTGAGGACTCGCTGCCAAATGCTCATTCCACCCCAGGGCCGCCCAGGGCTGAAGGCAGGGAAGGGTATAAGGGTCAGGGTGTCACAGAGACTGCGGTGCGGGTATAAGGAGTGGGGTCTCATAGAGGCTACGGAGGGGTATAAGGGGCGGGGTCTCAGGCAGGCACAGGAGAGAATCCCAGGTCCTGCGTGGAGTCAAGGTGAGAGCACTTAGGGAGGATTGAAGGGAGCCCGGATCCCAGAACAGAGCTGGTTGTTGGAAGCTATACAGTGGGATGAGCACATGTAGCACTTCCTGACATCCGGGTCTCAGCGACCCTGGGGAGGGGGTGTAAGTGGAAGGGTCTCAGAGAGGCTGGGGAGGGGGTATAAGGGGCGGGGACTCAGGCGGGCACAGGAGAGAATCCAGGTACTGCGTGGAGCCAAGGTGAGGGCCCTGAGGGAGGACTGAGGGGAGCCTGAACCGCAGAACAGAGTTGGCCCTGGGAGGCCATAGGGCGGGATGAGCACCTGCACCACTTCCTGACATCCCAGTCTCAGATGCTGGGGAGGGGTGTAAGGGGCGGGGTCTCAGAGAGACTGGGGAGGGGGTGTAAGGGGCGGGGTCTCAGGCAGGCACAGGAGAGAATCCAGTTCCTCCTTGGAGTCAAGGTGAGAGCACTGAACGAGGACTGAGGGGAACCTGGATCCCAGAATAGAGTTGGCCCTTGGAGACCAAAGGGCGGGATGAACAAGTGCAGCATTTCCTGACATCCGGGTCTCAGAGACGCTGGGGAAAGGGTGTAAGGTGTAGAGTCTCAGGCTGGGGAAGGGTTATAAGGGGCGGGGTCTCAGGCGGGCACAGGAGAGAATACAGTTCCTGCTTGGTGTGAAGGTGAGTGCACTGAGCGAGGACTGAGGGGAACCTGGATCCCTGAATAGAGTTGGCCCTTGGAGACCATAGGGTGGGATGAAGAAGTGCAGCACTTCCAGACATCCGAGTCTCAGAGACGCTGGGGAGGGGGTGTAAAGGGCAGGGTCTCAGGCGGGCACAGGAGAGAATCCAGGTACTGTGTGGAGTCAAGGTAAGCACCCTGAAGGAGGACTGAGGCGATCCTGAACCCCAGAACACAGTTGGCCCTGGGAGGCCATAGGGCGGGAAGAACAAGTGCAGAACTTAAGACATCCGGGTTTTAGAGATGCTGGGGAGGGGGTATAAGTGTCGCGGTGTCTGGCGTGCACGGAAGAGAATCCCAGGTCTTGCGTTGAGTCAAGGTGAGGGCGCTGAGGGAGGACTGAGGGGAGCCTGGACCCCAGAACAGAGTTGGCCCTGGGAGGACATAGAGCGGGATGAGCACACGCAGCAGTTCCTGACATCCGGGTCTCAGAGACGATTGGGAGGGGGAGCACGGGGCGGGATTTCAGAGAGACGAGGGAGGGGGTATAAGGGGCGGGGATGTCTGGTGGGCACTGTAGAGTATCCCAGGTCCTCCGTGGAGTCAAGGTGAGAGCACTTAGGGAGGACTGATGGGAGCGTGGACCCCAGAACAGAGTTGGCCCTGGGAGGCCATAGGGCGGGATGAGCACGTGTAGCACTACGTGACATCCGGGTCTCAGAGACGGTGAGGAGGGGGAGCACGGGGCGGGGTCTCAGAGAGGCTGGGTGGGCGGTATAAGGGTTGGGGTGTCTGGTGGGCATCGAGAGAATCCCAGGTCCTGCATGGAGTCAAGGTGAGTGCCCTGAAGGAGGACTGAGGGGAGCCTGGACCCCAGAACCGAGTTGGTCCTGGGCGGCCATAGGGCGGGATGAGCACGTGTAGCTCTACGTGACATCCGGGTCTCAGAGACACTGCGGAGGGGGGAGCACAGGGCGGGGTCTCAGAGAGGATGCGGTGGCGGTATAAGTGTCTGGGTGTCTGGTGAGCCCGGGAGAGAATCCCATGTCCTGCGTTGAGTCAAGGTGAGCGCCCTTAAGGTGGACTGAGGGGAGCGTGGACCCCAGAACAAAGTTGGCCCTGGGAGGCCATAGGGCGGGATGAGCACACGCAGCAGTTCCTGACATCCGGGTCTCAGAGACGCTGCAGAGGGGAGGCACGGGGCGGGGTTTCAGAGAGGCTGGGGAGGCGGTATACGGGTCGGGGTGTCTCGTGGGCACGGGAGAGAATCCCAGGTCCTGCGTTGAGTCAAGGTGAGCACCCTGAAGTAGGACTGAGGGGAGCTTGGATCCCAGAACACAGTTGGCCCTGAGAGGCCATAGGGTGGGATGAGCTCGTGAAGTACTTCCTGACTTCCGGATCTCAGAGAAGCTGCAGAGGGGGAGCACGGGGCAGGGTCTCAGAGAGCCTGGGGAGGCGGTATAAGGGTCAGGGTGCCTCGTGGACACGGGAGAGAATGCCAAGTCCTGCCTTGAGTCAAGGCAAGTGCCCTGAGGGGGGCCTGGACCTCAGAACACAGTTGGCCTTGGGAGGCCATAGGGCGTTATGAGCACGTGCAGCACTTTCTGACATCCGGGTCTCAGAGACGCTGCGGAGGGGGTCACGGGGTGGGGTCTCAGGCTGGGGAGGCGGTATAAGGGTCGGGGTATCTCGTGGGCACGGGAGAGACTCCCAGGTCCTGCGTGGAGTCAAGGTGAGGGCCCTGAGGGAGGACTTAGGCTAGCCTGGACCCCAGAGCAGAGTTTGCCCTGGGAGGCCATAGGGTGGGATGAGCACTTGTAGCACTTCCTGACATCCGGGTCTCAGAGACACTGCGGAGGGGGTCACGGGGTGGGGTCTCAGGCTGGGGAGGCGGTATAAGGGTCGGGGTGTCTGCTGAGCATGGGAGAGAATCCCAGGTCGTGCGTGGAGTCAAGGTGAGGGCCCTGAGGAAGGACTGACGCTAGCCTGGACCCAAGAAAAGAGTTGGCCCTGGGAAGCCATAGGGCGGGGTGAGCACATGCAGTACTTCCTGACATCCGGGTTTCAGAGACGCTGCGGAGGGGGAGTATGGGGCGGGGTCTCAGAGAGTCTAGGGAGGGGGTATAACTGGGGTGTCTGGTGGGCACGGGAGAGAATCCCAGGTCCTGCGTGGAGTCAAGGTGAGGGCTCTGAGGAAGGACTGAGGCTAGCCTGGACCCCAGAAGAGAGTTGGCCCTGGGAGGCCATAGGGCGGGATGAACACATCAGCATTCCTGACTTCCGGGTCTCAGAGAAGCTGGGGATCTGGGATGAGGGGCGGGGTCTCATGAGCACAGAGTGTAAAATGTCAGGTCCCTGGTAGACAAAGTTTAGGGCCCTTAGGCAGGACGGAGGGGACCCTGAGGGAGGAGAAAAGGGACCCACCAGATCACAACCCTTGCAGGTGGCCGTGGGAGGCCCAGGGGCGGGATGAGCACGGTAAGCCTGTCCTGATGTCCTGAAGTCCAGGTCTCTGAGAGACTGGAGACTTGGTATAAGGAGCAGGGACTCACACTGGTAGACGCGACAATCTCAGGTCCTGCCCAGAGTGCAGCTTGCACGCGAGGAAGGAAGGACTGAGGACGTTAGACACCAAAACAGGGAGGGATCCATTGCCCTTCCGAGGGGACCTTGGAGGCGCCAGAGCTCGGTCAGCAGATGAGATGTTTCCTGACCTCTGGGTCGGAGTCCTCAGGAGGTCAGGTGTTTGGTGTGAGGGGTGAGCCTTCAGGTCCGCAGAGGGTGGACTCCCAGGACCCCGAGGGAGGACTGAGCAGACCCCCAGCCCTGGAACAGGGGCCTCAACAGAAACCTGCCCCTGTGGTCAGCGCTGGGAGGCCAGGCAGGATGTGAGGAGGAGGTGAGGACCCAGCATCTCCCCGTCCTAGGACCGTCGGGAGGCCCTGGGCAGGTGCGGCCACCTGTGGGGCCCCCTCACTGCTTTCTGTTCAGATTCGGGGTCCTGTTCTGAGTTTCCCCTCCGGCCTGCAAAGGGGAGGGTCCAGGCTCTTAAGCGGAACAGTGAGCACGACGAGCGAGCCCCGAGGGGACCTCCCACCCCAGAACTCAGAACTGGGGGCACCTCACAGAGTCCGGCCCAATCCTCCTACCAGCACCGAGGCCCAGAGCTGTGCCACAGTCTACACAAGAGGTGCGCCCTCCATTCCTCTTACAGGGGCTCCAGGAACCGGGAGGCGAAGGCCCAGGTCTGAGACCGTGTCGTCAGGGCACAGAGCAGAGGAGGCCCAGGCAGCGCCAGGAGTCCAGGGGAGGTGCGTGCCCTGAGTGTGTACCCAGGGGCTCCCCCTCCCAGAACAGAGGGCACCCCACAACATGCAAGTCACCCCACCCCCCTGACAGCCCCAGAACCTGGGGCCGTGCTGGCTGCACCCTGAGGAGCCCCCTCACTTCCTTCTTCAGGTTGGCAGGGGACAGGCCGCCCAATAGGAGTGCCCCTGTGAGGCCGGAGAGTAGCCTTTAAGAGGAGACCTGTAAGTGGCCTTCGTCAGAGCTGCCCAGGGTGCCTTTCTCCGCCGAGGCCGCTCACAACCCTTCTCTTCCCCAGGTACGAAGTCCCCTGCCCACACTCCCGTCAGCGGCCCGACCCCAGTGATCAGGCCCTGGTCGAGATGAGTGAGCTCCGCCAGCCTGAGGCCGACCTTCAGGCCCCTGTCCCGGCCCAGGGTCTGCTGGAGGCGCCGCTGCTGGGGGCTGCGGGGGAGGAGGCCGCAGCCCCCTCGTCCCCCGCCTCCCCTGGCGCCCCCTCAGTCTCCGCCTATGCTGAGTCCTTGCCCCCGGAGTTACTTCTTGTGCTGATGGCTGAGCTGGTGGCTTTCCTGCTCGTCAAGTTTCGTATCGGGGAGCCGACCTCCGAGGCAGAGATGTTGAGTACGGTCCTCCCGGAACATCGGGACCACTTCCCCGTGGTCTTCCGCGTCGTTTGCGAGTGCCTGCAGCTGGTGTTTGGCTTGGATGTGAGGGAGGTGGACCCCCGCGAGCGCACCTACGTCCTGGTCCCCACCCTGGGCTTCACCTGGGATGCAGTGCTGAGCGACGGGCAGCGCACGTGCGAGGCCGGCCACCTGGTGATGGTCCTGAGCATGTCCAGCCTGTTCGGTGACCGCGTCCCTGAGGAGGAGGTGTGGAGAGTGCTAGGCAACCTGGGGTTGTGTTACGGGAGGGAGCTGCTCACCAAAGTGTGGGTGCATACGGGCTACCTGGAGTACCGGCAGGTGCCCCACAGCGACCCTGCCCGCTACGAGTTCCTGTGGGGTCCCCGGGCCTACGCGGAGGCCAGCAAGTGGCAGGTCCTGGAGCATCTGCTCAGGGTCAATAGCATGGATCCCAGGTTCTTCCCATCCGTGTCTGCAGAGAGCGTGAGCGATGAGGAAGAGGGAGCCTCAGCCAGAGCAGCAGCCAGTCCCACGTCCAGCAGCTTCTCCCGTGGGGCAGGAAGGGGGGCTGATCCTTCACTCCGAGTTTGAAGAGGGAGCGGTCAGCCTTCTAAGCAGTGAGAGCCGGGCGAGTTGGGGGAAGCCGGTGTGCGGCATTTTGGGTTCCTGTTGTGTATGTTGACATGGACTTCCATGTCTGTTTTCTTTAGGAATTTTTCAAATGTTGGTTCTTTGAATAGAAGACTAAACAAGCTTCAGTGTCTAACTTTGTGTATGACGTTAATCCCACAGTTATTTGCGCTAATTCAGTTCAAGAACAAGAGTTTTGCTGTTTTGTAAGAGAGGTTGGGAAATCTCCCAGTTCGTTTTGTGACCGTGTTCAAGATAACGGAATTGGAATCAGAACTGCTCTGGAAACGTGGAAGTACTTAGCAGTGATATAGATGGGGGAAGAAATAGAAAAATAAAAGCCATTGTTGTTCCAGTTCTTGCTTCCCTGTCTTGTCTGTCATTCTGTAAATAAAACGAACTATCTCTGTTGAGTTGGATTTGCACGGGTATTTTAAGAAAGTAGGAGAAGGTTCATCTCTGTCAATAAGCCCCCTGCCCACTGGCTTGTTTATTCCGCAGACCTCCACGGAGCCTCTGCTCTCCGGAAGGGCCTGTGTTAGTAGCGGGAACGCTAGGAAAAGCAGGACACACCCACACCTAGAGTGATGGTCTAGGAGCCGCTGTCACATGAGGAAGGTGGTGAGACGTCCCCTAAGTCCCACAGAATAAGACAACATGGGACGAGGCGGTGGGGCTCCAGGAGCGAGCCCTGGAGCGTTAAGTGCCCCGAGCCAGGGCACTTTGGGCCTTTGGGAAGTGGGGGTTCCTTCTGTGGGAGGTGATGGTGATGAAGCTGGGCGGTGGCAGCAGCCAGACATGCAGAGGGTGTGTCTTGGGTTGGAGGGGAAAGTCTGAAATGGAACATTGCTGTGAGATGTCCTTCTGGGTCACGGATAAAGCCGAGAGAAATCTCGCCCTGGGGCAGGAAGGAAGGGGTGCTGGCTCTTGTTGCATTGCAGTGGGCCACAGTGAAGGGGTAGGTGTTTCATACACGCCATCTGCGAGGATTTCCAGAGAAATGAGGGTCTTGCTCTTTGAAGCCCTGCTCGGTATTCCCGGGGCTGGCCCTCCTCTCCCTGCCCTGGGAGAGCCAATTACCAACCGTATGGAAACGACCATTTTAGTCACCTGGAGTTTACTTTGGCCACTTGTGAGCAAGGTCTAGATTTCAGTGGGATGAAATGGATGAAAATAGGGGGTTTGGAAGAAGAGAGGCTGCCAAAGTGGAAAGGAGTCGCCATGTGACTGGAATCCTGGGAACTTTGCGTGAGTTGCACCCAGCTGGGGAAATCACCACCCTTCCCTCCATGCCGACAGACACACACAAACACACACACACACACATCCAAATTGAATAATATATCCTGCAGGAGTAAAACACACAGAACAGCAATTTTGACTGGTTTTCTATTCCGTTTCCTATGGAGCTGCAAATTCTCTGAGATGTCATGAAAAGAAAGCAATTTCCAGAGGGGAGAAGGACAGAGTCTGGGATCAGAATAATACTAGAAATAAGTCCTAGCCACTAAGGAGCAACGTCCGCCAGTGTCCCCGCGTTCAGGCAGGTGCAGAAATATGGCGGCATCAGAGACCCACAGGTTTGGGCTGTGACCTGGCATCGAAAGGAAGGAGCAACTTCTGGGCCTAATGGGATTGGGAGGTCACTGCAGTGGGAGGTGCAGACGGCACCGGGGGCTAAAGAGGCAGCCCTCCCTGCTGAGCGCCGTACGACAACGTGAACCTTACGTGGGATCCTGGATTTGAAGCACCTGCCATATAGCAGGTGGGCACTTGGAAAAGGTGGAGAATTTCAGGGCCAATGTAACCTGCTCAGACACTCCTGCCGGAAAAGAAGGGGATTTTGTCATCACAAAAGGTAAGCCCTGCTTTTGTTGAGCCTCTACTAGGCAGTGTGGCATTGGAGAGCCGTCAGGTGCTCGTCCCCATCTTGTCTTCCTCTCCTCCCCGCACAAGTGGGGACACAGCACTGCCAGAGTCCTCTTCACTTAAGAGGGGTCATGGGATGACCCTTTGCCACTGAATTCTGAGCAGAAGCATTTTTGTCACGGCCATCTGTATCGAAGGCACACCGGGGTCGGGGGTTAGTCCTCAAGCCATGACAACACAGACACAGACCACTGTGCTTCCTCCCCCAGGGTCTTAAGTCCGGCACCTCTGACCCTTAGATGTGAGATGCCAGACTCTGTGCCTTTAAGGCCCTGGGCAGGGTTGGAGGTGTTCCAGAGAGAGGCTGCCCCACAGGGAGCTGGCGGAGGGCATTTCCCTCAAGCAACCCGCACCCTTAGGTCCCTGAGCGGCACCCATCCGTCCCCGCGGGGCTGTGCTGAGTCTCTGTCAGGAGGGCAGCCGCCAGCTGCCGAACGGCCCCGTTGAGGTCGGGGGCGTCCTCGTGGGGCCCAGCCCTGAGTCCCCCTCAGGGGTGACCCTGCTGCCCACAGCGCCCACTCTCTCCGGAACCTGGCCTCGGTCTGCACAGCCTGGCTTTTGCCCTGCCTGTCCCCCGACTAAGAGCCGCTTAGGCCCCGGTCCTGATGACCTCGTGCATGTATGTTTATCTGAAAGTCCCAGAGAAGCATCCCCCACCCCCACCAATATCATGGTTCGGGTGGAGCTGGCAGGACGTGATGCAGCCACTTGGCGAGCCTCCTCGTGGTTGGTAAGTGATGATCATTGCCGCGGGGATGTGGGGCGAATCTCTGTGCTTCCGACTTATTTTGAAATCATTCCCTACGTAATGCCCAAATGTTTGAGTACACTGATGGCCTTCTGAATGTGACCGTGAGGTTTTGGTTTTTGAGCCTGAGTGCGAGAGGCACAGGCGTGTCCTGTCAGCCACCCGCAGAGCCGCCTAGGACTCTGGTGTCCCCGATCAGGGTGTTTGAGCAGAGGGACAGGCTGTAGCAGATGGCAGGGGTGGTCCCCAGGACGCTCCCCCAGGCCCCAGCCACCCGCAGACCCGCATGAAGGTTTGGAAAGGAGCCAGGCAGGAGAGGGCTTTGGGGTCCCGGTGATGCAGGCTGTGAAGAGGGTCCGCCGCCCCAGAGAGGTGGAAGGAGCAGCACCCATCAGATCCCATCTGACCTGCCCTGGGCTGCCCGGGGGAGGCAGGTGGGAGCAGATGCCTCTGCCGGTGAGCTGCAGCCCTGGACCCCAGCAGGAAATGGGTGCTCTTGGGACAACGGGTGCTCCAGGACCAGAGCCCCGTGGGGCACTGCCGGGGGAAAGCAGGGATTCCTAGTGCCCGTTCGTGCAGTGAACTGACTGATGGGGGACAGTGCTAGCCCAGGGACGGCCGTGGCAGGCAGCGCAGCAGCGGCCGGGACACGCCAAGAGCGCCCCAGGGACATTCAGGGAGGCACTTTTCAGGGGGGCAGCAGCACCCTCCCCAGTAGACTCTGGACGAGCACACACCACCCCGGCACCCAGCCAGTCCTGACCAGGGCGGGGCAGGGCACACGGGAGCTGCTGCCTGTCAGCGGGAAGCTCTGACGTTCTCTACGTGCGCTGAGCCTGCCCCCTGAGGGGCTGGTGTGAGTTGTCTCAGCCGTGGCCCTGTTTCCCGAGAAGCCCCCATTCCCCAGCCCCAGCTAAAGTCTGCTCTGAGCTCCAGCCTCCTCGGCAAAGGGCTGACCTCCTGCCTGGCTCTCGCCTACCCTCCTGTGTGGCAAATATCGCCGGCTGCTGCTGTAGGGGCCTTTGTGAGCAAGCGCGGGGGCCCGGGCCTGTGCCTGTCCGTGGTCCCTGAGCTGGGGCTGGGCACAGGGATAGGGCTGGGTCGGTGGCGGGATGCAGGGTGTGAAGCCAAGTGACATTCAGAAGACAGCAGCAGGGTGTAAAGCCACGTGTGAGCAAGCATCCAGGAGGAGGTGCATCCGCAGGGCCCTGAAGGGCACAGACACTCACGCCCCGTGGGGATGCGGAGAGTCCGCCGGCCCGGCGGTCTCCGTGCTTTGAATGCAGGCTTGCCGCCTGCCTGACAGCCAGTGTGCCCGGGGAAGTGAGCCTGCAGGAGAACGTGGGGCCACCACGCCGCTGGGACAGAAGGGAGCAGAGTGGGCAGTGGAAGGAGAGAGCAGGGCCCAAGCCTGAGCATAGGAGCCGCCTTCAGAGGGCCGTGCCTCGGACCCCCACGTCCAAGACCCTTCTCCATCCTCACGCCCTCAGTCCTAGACCCTCACCCTCCTCCCTGGTCCTCGTGTCCATTTCACGAGAGATGGTGACCTGATGGGGCTGGGGAGGCCACGTGGGCAGAATCCAGTGTCAGGCTCTCATGGGCACTAATGCCTGGCTTCCCTGTGTTTTCTCCATTATGTGGTCTGAGGCATCAGCTAGTAGGACCCCGTGGAGGACAGCTGAATCCCCCTTGACTGTTGGGGAGACAGGTCAGGCCAGTGCGGGGATGGGGCTTTGCAAGCATATGATGCGAGCTTGAATAAGAGTCCTTCTAGTGACAAGCTGATCAAATCATGGAGACTCCCTATGCCTCGATTTCTCCATCTGTAAAATGGGCCTCCTAATAATAGTACAAGGCAAAAGCATTGGTGTGAATTTCCCCATGATGTGACCTGCTTGTAAAAAGCCTGGGCCAAATGAAGTGGTCGGTGGATGTAGCTCTTGTTACTGAGCGTGTAAGAAAGATGCGCCCTCCCCCATGTTGTGAAGGTTCCCAACCTGTACACGTCTTGTGATCCCCGCGTACGTAGATTAGCGCAGCTTTTCTTTTCTCGTGAAAATTTGTTGTCAGGATGCTTGGACTCACCTTCCTCTTCTTCTCGCTTGTCCCTGTTCAAGATGAGGCTGTTGATTTGAGGTGTCACCTCCATTGGAACAGGGGTGTTTGCAGCTTTAGGTCCCAAGTGCCTCTTTGGCCGCGTGCCATAAGTCCTGGGGGCTTTGGTATGTGTTTTCTTCATTTCAAAGTATTTTCTAATTTCCCTTGTGATGCCTTGTCCGGTCCCTGGGCTATTGTTATGGACTGAACTGCGTCCCCCCAAAATTTGCATGTTGAAGCCCTAATCTCCTAGAACCTCAGAATGTCACTGTGACTGGAGTTAGTGGTTCTTAGGTTGAAATGAGGCCATTAGGATGAGGTCTAATCCAAGATGGCTGGTGCCCTCGAGGGAAGAGCGGATCAGCACACACAAGGAGAGAAGGCAGGGGCTGGGGGTGCGTGCACAGAGGGTGACCACGTGAGGGGCGGTAAGAGCACGGCCACCTGCAACCAAGGAGGCCGGCCGCAGTACAAGCCACCCCTGCTGGACCCTCCCTCTCGGCCTCCTGGTCGGAACCACCGTGAGAATCTGTGTCTGCTGTTTCAGCCCCTCATCCTGTGCCGTGGGATTTGGCATCGTCCCAGACTAATGCGGTTATTTGGGGACGCACGGCTCAATTTCCCTCTCTTTGCAGATTTCCCACATTTCCTTCTGTCATTGAGGTCTAATTTCACTCTCTTTTGGCCAGAGAACATACTTTGTATGATTTCAGCCCTTTTGTTTGTATCCCCTTAAGTTCACTGGGGGATGCTGTGTGGCCTGACGCGTGGAGTACCCTGGAGAACGTTCTAGGTACGCTTGACGAGCACGTGTCTATTCTGTTCTTGGGGCTAATAGTCTACACATGTCATGAGACCTAGTCTTTGCACAGTGCTGTTCAAATCTGTGATTCCCTTACTGCGGTGCTGTCTGGTCGCTGTACCCATAATGAAAGCAAGCTGTGTTAGTCTGCTTAGAGCTGCCATAGCAAGGTCCCACAGAGGAGGTGGCTAAAACTACAGAAATGTACTGGGTCCCAGTCCTGGTGGCTAGAAGTCCAACCTCAACTTGCTGGAAAGTGCAGTTCCAGGTGAGGGAAGGCGTCTCGTCCTGGCTCGCACACAGCTGGTTTTCTTTTGGTCCCTCACTTGGCTGCTTCCCTGCACAGGTTGGGGGGGCCAAGGGAGGGAGGGAGGGAGAAAGAGAGAGAGAGAGAGAGAGAGAGAGAGAGAGAGAGAGAGAGAGAGGGAGAGGGACACAGGATGGAGGGAGGAATCGAAAGCAAGAGAGAGAGGGACGGAGGGAAGGAGAGAGAGAAGGGGAATGAGGGAGGGAGAGAGGCGATAGGAAGTGAAGGAGAGAGGAGAGAGAGAGAGAGAGAGAGAGAGATGGAGGGAGTGATAGAGGGGAAGGGAGGAAGGGAGAGAGAGAGGGGGGAAGGGGGATGGAAGGAGGGCAAGAGAAGAGGGGGAGGGAGGGAGAGACAGGGAAGGGAGAGAGAGATAAGGAGCAGGGAAGGAGGGAGAGAGGGGGAGGGAGGGAGAGAGATAAAGGGAGGGGGGCGAGGGAGGGAAAGAGAGAGGGGGAGGAAGGTAGGGGGAGAGAGAGAGAGAAAGAGGGAGGGAGGGAGGGAGAGAAAGGGGGAGAGACAAAGGGAGGGAAAGAGGGAGGGAGGGAGGGAGAGAGGTGGAGGGAGGGAGAGAGGTGGAGGGAGGGAGGGAGTGAAAGGGGCAGAGAGAAAGGGAGGAAAGGAGGGAGGGCGGGAGAGAGAGGGATCGACAGGGCCATAGAAGGGGAGGAGGGAGAAAGAGAGAGAGAAAGAGGGAGGGAGGGAGAGAGGGGGAGGGAGGGAGAGAGTGAAAGGGAGAGAGGGAGGGAGGGAGAGAGAGAAAGGGAGGGGGGCATGGGAGGGAGAGAGAGAAAGGCAGGGGGGCGAGGGAGGGAAAGAGAGAGGGGGAGAAAGGTAGGGGGAGAGAGAGAGAGAGAGAGGGAGGATGGGAGGGAGGAAGAGAGGGCGAGGGAGGGAGAGAGGGAGGGAGATCTTCGGTGTCTCTTCCTCTTTTCCAAAGGACACCGCTCTTGTCTGACTAGGGTCCCACCCTTGTGACCTCATTTAACCTTACTGACTTCCCCAAGGGTGCTATCTCCAAATACATGCAGCTTGGGATTAGCACTGCAGCAGGTGGACTTAAGGGTTGGGGTGGGAGCTGGGGGATCCATTTGAATCCATCACAGGGGGGACCGAAGTCTCCCACTTCTATTGTAGACCGGTTTCTTCCGTCCCTTCTGTCCATTTTTGCATCGTTCATTTGGGGCACTGCTGTTGGGCTGCTCAAGAGACCCCCATGACGTGCACTAGCTGTTGCATTGTGACAGACGGGAGCGGCAGATGGGACCACCCCTCACCCGGGCAGACCCGGGGCTCCTCTGGCTGCTGGTGCTTGGATCATTCCTGGTACCTTGGGTCTACTTCCCCTCCTCCCCCAACCCACCTTTTTTTTTTCTTTTCTGTGTTTTTGGCCACCCCACAAGGCTTGGGGGATCTTAGATCCCCGACTAGGGATTGAACCCGGGCCACCGCAGTGAAAGCATAGAGTCCTAACCCCTGGAACTCCAGGCAATTCCCACTCCCCGCCCCCTCCTTAGCAGTGTTTGGGAGGGGATGTCGCCCTATCGCTGTGACAGCCACAGAGTCCTGGCCAGGTCCCCCGGCCCATCCCCCACACGTGGAGGCAGCAGCTGTGAGCTGGGGGTGTGCCCTGGCCTTCAGTGCTCTGTACACACCACTGGGCGCTGACCACAGGGACTCGCGGTATAAGCTCGACACCCCAGCGCCCAGAGGGTGGTGGAGCATGGCGCCCTTGAAGTGTTTAGCTCGAAAGGCAAGGAAAAGAGAAGCAGGAAAATGTCTCCAGACGCAGGACCCGCAGTGAAAAGCAAACCTCAATCCTGCTGTCCAGACACCAGAGAGCACCCCCAAACTGAACACCCGCAGGCCCCTGCCAGGGACCGTCACCTCCACACCTGTGCGTCTCAGGACAGGAAGGGCTCTTTTCAGGCCTCTGACCGGGAAGGCCTGAGCTCTTCTCATCTGTCAAATCGAGACCCTGCTGGACACGATGCCCCCACAACTGTGAAGCCGCGGGTGCCAGGGCCTTCCTTGTGCTTGTCCAGCCCTTCAAGGGTCTTTCTAGTGAGTGGACACAGGGCATCTGAGGGGCTTCTCCAGGTGTCTGCTAGGTGCCCGCACCGTGCCGGGGGTGGGCTGTCACCTGTCATCGTTTCCTGCTGAGGGGAATCAACTGCTCAGCCACGCCCAGGACGGAGGCGCCAAACACGTGTTGGGTGGAACATCGCTCTCATGGCCCCGTGCTCTTTATTGCCCTGCAAGGTTCTGGCCGCGTCACCACCTCCGTGTGTCTGCAGGGCCTGCCTGGTCAGGGTCCTCTGTGGGCCTGCCTGGAGGGGTCGGGTATTCCAGGAAACAGCGGGAGCCCATGCAGCAGCAGCAAAGGGGCTCAGGGGCCGAGGGATAAAGGTCAGGGAGGCGGCAGGCCTGGCGGCCACCTCGGGAATCCAGGATGCGCAAGAGGCAAAAGTGCGGCCCCCGGGAGCTGCGCGGGGGGCAGGCTGAGGACTTCGGGGGGTGCGGCGGCCAGGCCCGGCACAGGCCAGGGAGGACTCATCTGGGCGGGAGGCCAGGAGCAGCAGAGCCAGGGGGCCTCGGCCGGCTGGGCCACCTCTGCCAGGACAGGGACTAGAGGGACCAGAACTTGCGCGTTGGGATCCGGCGCAGGGGGCTCGGCTGCTGTCCAAGGTGGGGCCGGAGCGACAGAGCCAGTCCTGGCCAGGGCGGAGGCATGGTCGACTTGCGGGTGGCTCGGGGTCCCCTGGATGTGCTCAGGATACGGTGGGAGGCCGTCCTGAGGCTCCGCGGCGCTGGGCGCCGGGAGGTGCCCCGGGGCTGCCGGCTCGCCGTCCACCGGCCCGGATGCTGGTTTAGTGCGCACTCTCGGCTTCATCCTCACCAGGAGGTGCGGGCAGTCTCTCTGAAACAGGGGACTGTGGTAGAAGTGTAACTGAGGTCGCAGTTGAGAGAGAAAAGGAAACCCCGAGTCACAAAAGAGTTGCTCGCAAGCAGCAGCCGCCTGGCTGGGCCCCTGGGCGCCCTCCCCCAGCCGACCCAAGGCCTCTTTGGAGAAAGCGGGACCCGGTCCCAGCAGGACGCTGTGCCCCAGCTTTTACATCCCCGAGACTCGCTCACTCACCATCACCTTTCGCCCTTGGAAAATGACTGAAAATGGCCCCTTAGTATGAGTACAAGGCCCACGAAAGGGGACTTGGCGTTTGCAGGTACGAGACTGCAACAAGGTTCGGTAGCTTTCTAAGGAAGTGTCCGAATCGCCCCCTGGCCAGCACCTCCAGGGGCCAGACTGGGGACGCTGACTGCTTCCCAGGAAGGGACCTGCGCCCCAACTCAAGTGATGCTCTGGAGCTATGGGAGTCAAGGGGGCACACAGACCTCCGCCCTCCCCCCGGCGGGCCACTGTCCCCGAGCAGGAGGACGGGAAGGGCCAGCGTTGCAGCAGTGTCCTCTTGTCCCCCGGTGTGACTGCGTGTCAGGCACGAGCGGCACTGCCCACGTGTCAGGAGTACACAATGACGCCTTGCCCGCGTGTGCTGTGAAACGATCACCACAGGGGGTCCAGTTCACACGCATCACCTCACACAGACACACCAAAGGGAAAAGGAGGAGGGAGAGAAGTGACGTCCCTGTGCTGAGAACACTTCGGGGCCCCCATAACAACGTCCCAACACAGCGCGTGGCACTGCCAGCTCCGGCCGTCACGCCGGTCCCCAAGTACCACCTTTAAAGGAAGCTCTCCCGACACGCCTGCCGCCGTCCCAGGCAGCCCCGGGGTTGGCACCCGCCCCCCACCCCCACCCCCGGGCCCAGCGGCTCAGACCCTGGAGAGGGCTCCTCCCCCGCTGTCCCCCGCTCTCCTTACCTCGCTCAGGACGTGGGCGGGCCGCTCCTTCGTGGACAGGTTGGTCACGCAGAGGGACGTGTGCATGTCCTGGTGCACTTTGCGGAATCCGTAGCGGTTAAGCTGGCGGATGAAGCTCTTCATACATTCTGTCTTGAACACCTTGTCTAGGCCGTCCCTGTCCAAAACCTCCTTTTGAAACAGCGGCCTGTTGATGCCTATGCAAGTCCCGTCTTCATTCCACCAAATGGACGCAAAGCGACTGCTGTGGACGATCGTCCACAGCTTCCAGGGAAAGGGGTGGAAGAGCAGGCTGCCTTCCCACACGGCCTCGCAGGCGGTGCGAGGCCCTTTCAAGAAAGGCTCTTCCGTCAAATCCTGGAAAGCGGCTTCTCCAGGCAGCAGCCTGAGGTCGGGGTGTCCCGCGGGCACGGGCTGGTCCAGGGCGAGGGACTGGGGGCTGCAGCTCCCTGAGCCGAGGGCCGGAGCCGCTGTGTCGGGAGGAAGAGGCGCCTCGCCGAAGCCGGGCGCCCTGCCCGCGGCGGGGCCCTTCTCGTCCGCAGCCATGCGGCGCGCGGCGTGTCCCTCCGCCACGTAAACGGGACAGTGCAGCGCGGCCGGCAGCACCCTGGGCTCACACTCCCGCTCAGCCCCTCACAGAAGTGCTCCGGTGGCTCGGGGGTGACATCACAGCCCAGCCAGCAAGTGACATCATAAAGGGCAGGCCCGTCAGCACGTCAGCCTCCTGCTTCACGCCCGTCATCGCAGGGGGCACGAAGACACTCGTGCACGGGTGCAGAGCCACAGGCCGAGCGCTCGTGCAAACCGGGCACGGCCTTCTGGTCCCGGAGCCCCCGGGCCAGGCAGACGTGCACGGACCCACGTGTGGCCCACGAGGTCAGAGGTCCTCCTGTGTGACCCCTGGCCTTCCGGGCCTTGCACAGCACCCATGATTTCAAGCACGAGCAACGTCCGGGACGGGGCCCACGGTCAAGGGTGCAGGCACCCTGCCGTTTCGGCACCGTCACAGGCCGTGCAGCTGGTCCTCCACAGAGACCCTCTCCAGGCCCTGCCGTCGGTCCACAGGAGGTGCAGAGCAGGGGCTGCAGCGGTGATGGGTGAGCTCCTGGGCACAGAGGAGGTCAGGCCGCTGTCCCCTGCGGCTCCTCAGCCTGCACGTGTCCACCCCAGGCTGGTCCCACTCTGCACACCTAGTCTCCCATCACCCGGGACGGGGCGGTCGCCCTGAGCCTTCACCCATGGTGCGGCTCACTTTCTGCCGACCGCTGTCCACGGGACCCCCGTCTGGGTTTGCCCAGGCCGTGAGTGCTGCCATCCTGCTCTGGGACCTGCTGCTCGGACATCAGACAGGCGGCCATGCACAACCGCCCGTCTGGCACGTTCTCCCCACGTGTGCAGCCACCTCCACTGATGCCCCCCACCCTACTCTGGTCACGGGCTCGAGGATCTTCCTGAGATTTCCACGACCAAGAAATGCCTCCAAACCCAATACGTCACCTTCCCACGGCCCAGGCGCCCAGCCCAGTGGGTGAGAGCGAGGGCTCGGCCAGAAGATGCCAAGGCCGGCACCACAGACCGGCTGATCCCCAGCTGCCTGGCTCACGCCCTCAGAGCCTCTGCTTCCCCACGAGGATACTCGTAGGAGCACGTGCTTCATGGGGTCCTGAGGAATCAGGGGGACATACAGCAGGAGGCAAGGTACCTGCCACTTAACTCACAGCTACCGTGGTTACGGAGAAGCGTGCTGTCTCACAGCGAGTTTGAATCTAAGGAGCTTAAGCAATGGTCCATCGGTGGCCCTTGGCTACCTGCAGGAAGCCTTCCATCACCAGCAAAAGTTGGCCTTCCTTGTCGATTCTTGCAAACCGTGGGCTGAAACGCCACCTGAGTTTACTGTCTCTAGAGACAGCTAGGGTGAGCTACCCAGAAATCACAGTGCATTTGGCATAGATGTAAGTGGTACTCGGTGCCCACGTGACTGGGCAATGCCTCAGGACCACTGAAAAGCCGAGTTCCACTTTAGAATGTCTGGGAACTCGCAAACACTCTCGGGCACCTCCTCAGCTGTCAGCATTGTGGCCGTGTGCTCCCCCGCCAACAGCCGAATCCCTGGGCCTCCCGCTTTCCTCTCTGTAGTGCATATTCTGGCTGTCCCTGGAGACTCCTGAGAGATGCTCACCCACCCCTGCTCCCCTCGGCTGCTGGTGGCGGCTCAAGGTTCCCTTTTGTGCTCGCTGACAGGACTTCCAGCATCCTGGACCATATCCAAATTAAGACCCGCACAGTGCACATGGAAAATGATGAACCAGTTTATTGAACAGCTAAAGGGGAAGAAAGGAGTGGATTGGGCTACATTTGCTATACACCAAGCAGGAAAGTTGGCACCATCCCAAGTGTCCCCCTTCAGATAGCACAGGCTTCCTACAGGCTGGCGCCAGGGTGGAGCGGTGGGCGTGGTAGATGCCAGCGGAGCCCGGTTTAGACAAGGTATCAGCTGCCCCCTCTCCCCCTCTCCCCTGCTCCCAGGTGACAATGCCAGGGCTCCTTTTACCTTCTTTTACTGCTTGTTCCCATCGCATCTGCTTTCTTCCCTCTGACTTGTGGCTGTACCCCCAGCTCCTGGAGTCGTGGTCCTCCTAGCTAAAAGCATGGGCCCAGCTTGGGGGCAGACACAAAGCCCCAGACCTCAACGCACACACTCTGATGGCCACGTTTAGTCTTGGCACCCTTCTCCAGTGCTCCAGCTTCCAGTCGTGCTTTATGGCTTTCTGCAAGTCAGTATTCCCAGCATGTTAGAAAAAAGCAGTTTCTTGCTTATTGTGGCCGTTCTGGCAGTAGCAGCTACTATGTTTGTGGAGAAATTGAAGGGGAAATGGCAATGTCCCATGAAGGGGTGGCACCCCGATGGGCAGGACAGGGGTGCCACTGGCCTCTACTTCTGCAACAGAACACGTATGTCTTCAGTACAAGCTTGTAAAAAAATACTTTAACAGAATATACTGTACAGAACTAGGATTTAACACGGTATATTACAACGCTAAAATATTTGTATAAATACTATACAGGCACGGAGTCACTCCATTAGAAAGGGCTCACCAATGGGGCCAGTAAAAACCCAGAGAGAAACGACGTCCACGGCAGGAGCATGGCCAGCTGAGGCAGCATGGGTGCACACGGGGCCTGAGGCCTATTCACAGTCCCCTAACTATGCCACAACAGGGGCATCTGAGCTACGTGGCCAGGCCGGCCTGGTTCAAAAATAATTTTTCAATAACACTTTTGATGGGAATTTTCACACTTTGAAAACCAGCTGTGTAGCCATTCAGGCTCAGCCCGAATCAGCCACCCAGGATGGCTCCAAGCCAGCTCCACAGGCACCTTCCCGGGGGAAATCACTTCTTCCCTTTCCACAGGCTCCCTCCATCAGATCCACAGCCGCTGACACGCACCCCACACCATGCTGCGTGTTCCAGGCCCCTGTCACCTGCGTGTCCTGTCGCGGTGAGTCACTGGTAGGCATTGAGTGCAAACAAGGCATGAGATGGAAGTCCCCGGAGACCCAGCTCCAGCTCCAGTTCTGGGGGTGGGGGAGGTGAACGGAGAGGCAGAGGAAGGCGGGAGAGTGCGGGCCAGGTCCTCTCACGATCTGCCCTGGAAGGGGCTGTCTAATCTGGCATTTCGATATTTAATTTGGGAGGTGGGAGGACATACTTTCCAGGGCTCTGGGTGATAACCACCCTGGTCTTCTTTCGAAACATAGGAGCGATCTTAGGAGGCTCTGGAACTGGCGTTTCTTCAGTTTCCTCATTACCTTCACGGTGGAGGTCGTAGGAAATGTTTCCATATTCTCTCAAAAATGGGCAGATTTCAAGCAGAAACTGACAGAAATCCTTGCGAATCCCAAACCACCCTGAAAAGGAAGAAATGTACTTTCTCAAACACTAGTCTCCACTGAACTTCAGGTTACTTTTCTTTCATGAATGAGAACTTTTCCTTGTACACTGTAGTGCTTTATCCTGATGTCTTGGGAATGAAGCCTGAGCAAGGCCTCAGTACCAACTAAGGGTAAGAAGGAAGCCCTGCAGCTCTGCAGCTCTGCAGGTGGCAGTCCTGGACTGGCAGCTACCAGATGTCTCCCTGGGGCCTGTTAGGGATGTGATCTTGGGCCCCAGCCCACACCTCCTGAACCAGAAACTGTGGCGGGGTGGCGGGGGGCAGTCCTGGGATTCTGATGGGTCCTCCAGTATGCGAACTACTGCTCTCACGAGCCTCAAATATCTGCGGTGTCTGGACTATGTCAACATCCTCCAGTCTTCCCGGCCCAGAAGAAACACACGTGTGACAAAGAATGTCACCCAAGAAAAGGATCTCCATCACCCTCTGGAGTCCGGGAAGATGGCAGGCGTGTGTTGGTCCAGGCCTCAAAGCTCCTTCTCCAAGGCCCGTTCTTCTGGTCTGGGTACCACTAAACCGTCAGCTCAGTGCTGGCTCTCCTGGGGCAAAACCCCCGGTGGCATTAGTTTCCAGAAGGGCATGCTCTGGGGCTACATGCAAAGGAGCTCAAAGTCTAGTGAGGAAAGGGGCCCTCATCAAAGAGCACTTCAGAACGGGCTATCACAGCACACAGGTGGAGGGGGAGAGAGAGAAGCCGGGCACCACTGACAAGACTTGGAGACCTCAGGAATGACGCTGGCAAGAGCGAGGACAAAACAGACACTGGGAGGACGCTCAGGGTTTGGCAGATGATGTGGATTTTCATCTCATCCTCAGGAGCCCCTGGGAAAAAGGAATCTTGGTCCCGGTGTTGCAGCGGAGGGGATGGGCTCAGAGAGGCTGCCTGCCGCGCTCAGGCCTCCCTCTGGTCATAGGGCCACGAAAGCAAGGCTGACGGCACGCCCTTCCCCTGGAAGATTCCAGGCCTTCTTCAGTCCTACCTTTCCCAGGGAAACTCCCTGATTGGGGTCCTTAGGCGCGTCTTTTCATAAAGCGGGGCCACAGACACACACACACAGCCACGCATCAGGCACACAGACACACACGCACACACACAGTTCAAGCGCTTCGGAAATGCTGCGTACATACAGTGGTTTCCGCCTTTCTGCCCGAATGTGGTTGCCATGAGAGTGATCAAGGAAAGCCAGAGCGGGACAAATATCGGGACACAAGAGAACGCGTTGTGGCCGTCCAGCTTGTGAACCAGCAGGATCTAAAGAAAGAGAAACAGTTGAGGTTCTGTCGATGGAGCATCTGAAAACAGACCCTCTCTGAAGCCAGACGGCACTGCCCCTCCCTCGTCAGGTCTCATAAGGGGGACGTTCGCTCCACAGGAGGCAACGGTAACCCTCCACTCTGGGGGAAAGGACAAGAAGAGCTTTCATATGGCTCTTCAGGACTAAGCAAAATCCATCCACCTACAACATTTCCAACATCAGGACTGTTCTGGGAAACTCTTGCTGCTGTTTTGTTGGAGGAGTCAACAGTGCCCACTCTATAATTCTCCACAGGGCTCAAATACAAAAATACCACATCCAACTTTCTCTTTCGAGAAGACGACAAATCGGGGCTTCCCTGGTGGTGCAGTGGTTGAGAATCTGCCTGCCGATGCAGGGGACACGGGTTCGTGCCCTGGTCCGGGAGGATCCCACATGCCGCGGAGCAGCTAGGCCCGTGAGCCACAACTGCTGAGCCTGCGCGTCTGGAGCCTGTGCTCCACAACAAGAGAGGCCGCGATAGTGAGAGGCCCGTGCACCGCAATGAAGAGTGGTCCCCGCTTGCCGCAACTAGAGAAAGCCCTCGCACAGAAATGAAGACCCAACACAGCCCAAAATAAATAAATAAATAAATAAATTAAAAAAAAAAGAAGACGACAAATCAATACATTCAGATGCGTGGTGGCTAGAAAGCTACACTTCTCACTGCCAGCCCCCAGGCCCCCAGAGAAAGGCCGCTCTGACTGTCCTGTGGTCCTCTGTTGGCAGGCTCGCCCGGGGAGCTGCTGTGCTGGGGAAGCGCAGGCTGCTGGGCCTCAAGAGTTCTGCCGAAAGCTTACCTCAAAAGTAAGGAGTGGCACGACAATGGTCATCCAGCTCAGCGCCATGGTGATGTGTGTCCTCCGCTGCTCTGCGATCACATCCATGGAGCGCAGGAACAGCACGGACCACACGATGTAGTAGAGGACCACCAGGCACAGAAAAGACATGAGAATCCACAGGGGGACACACACGACCTGAAGGGAGGAGGAGAGAAGAAAGGTCTTTAGGGTAGGCAGAGCCAACTCCTTCCCGGATCTCTGCGCTTAAGACGGTGCCAGGCCTGGATGGGGCCAGCGTGGGAAGAGGACCTGCTGCTCACTGTTGGGGTTGCCGTTGCCCCGGCCACTGCCCTGAGGCGTGAGCTCGCTCAGCGGGCCCCGGGCTCTGCCCGCCTCCCCTCCACCCGCGCCCTGGCTCACCCGGACATCCCCTCTTCCTAGTCATTTCCCATCCTGCCAGAGGCACTGTGGCCAAAGGCTCCTTGGCAACCCGGGCTGCGCAGGGGGCCCAGGCCCTCCATGAACTTGCAAGTTGAGGCTGGGAGGCTTCCGCCACTCGGTCTCCACTGCCTCGCCCAGGTGGGTTCTGTATCAGTTGCTGTCATACCAGAAAGAGCTTGTTTCACCCTCACACACAAGCCCACACGATGAGTCCTGGGGGCCTCAGCAGGCTCCTCCCGTGTGGCCTTTTCTCCCTTCTGCATGGCCCCCTTGGGTACATCTGTTGTCCCTTTGTCTTCTCTTACAAAACAGTAAAATTGACTGTTATCCTTTGGTGTCCAGTTCTATGACTTTTCACGCACACACGTATAGATCTGTGGAGCCTCGGGCAGGACACAGGACAGCTCCTTCACCCTGCCAGACTCCCTCGTGCTCTCCCATCACTGTGTCACCCCCTCGCCCCACCCATAACCCCCGGCAGCTGCTGCTCTGTCCTCTATCACGACACTTTTGTCTCTTCAAGAACGTGATGGAGATGGACTCATACAGCATGTAACCTTCTGAGGCTCCCTTCTCCCAATCAGCAGAACATCTCTGAGATGCCTGCAGGTTGTTGCGTGTATCTACACGTCACTCCTTTCCATTGCTGAGCGCTGCTCCACTGGGTGGATGCACCCCAGCCTGCTATCCAGTCACCCTGGGAAGGAGATGTTGGTGCTTTCCCGCTTTTGGCAATTGCAAATAAGGCTGCTATAAACATCTGTGCCCAGGTTTCTGTGTGGCTGTACGTTTACATTTCTCCAGGGGAAACACCCAGGATTGGCACTGCTAGGTCACATGGTAACTCCATGTTTAATTTATAAGAAATTGCCGAGCCGTTTTCCAGAGCATCCACCCAGTTTGGCATTTTTACCAGCGACGGGCGAGGGTCCGGGTCCCTCGGGTCTGCCCCAGCACTTGGTATTGTGGTTCTTATCTTTGCCATTTTGATGCGTGTGCTGTGGTACCTCATCCTGGTTTTTATTTGCTTTTCCCGAATGGGTAATGATGTCCTTTTCATGTGCTTATTCGCCATATGTCTATCTTCTTTGTGAATAGTCGGTTCGAGTCTTTTGTCAATTTTAAAATTAGGTTGTTGAGCTTTTAGAGTTTTGAGAGCTCTTGATGCTTTGCATACACGTCCTTGGTTAGACATCTGCTTTGCAAATATTTTCTCCTGGTCTGGGACCTGTCTTTTCATTAATTTCATTTTAATTTTGAGCTTCTTTTATAGACCGTGTTGTTGGTGCCACTTCCGGGAACTCTTCACCTAACTCCAGATCCCTAAGATTTTTCTCCTATGTTTTCTTCTAACAGTTCTTTAGTTTTTACCTTTCGTTTTTAGACCCAGGACTTGAGTTGGTATATGAGTTTTAATCCTTCTGAGGAGCTCAGAGCTCCTGACTGGATGTTTGCTGTGCACAGCTTCCCCTTATGTCCCTCCTCCTAAAGCACGTCTGGGAACAGACTCACTTAGAGGCCTGGCCCTCGTGGGTGGAATGTTAGCGACCAGCCTCACTTGGTTTCTCTTGAACACTGTGGGAAACCTGCAATCTGGCTGCTGCATCTGCTGGGACTTGCACAGGATTGGGGCTGGAAAAATTCCTCTGTTCATCTTTAGAAAACATGCACAATTCCTAATCTTTTTTTTTTCTTCTGATTTCACCTTACACTAAAATTTTGGTCTTACCCAGATTTGTTTCCTCCATGGCACAACAGAAAGCTCTGAACCCAATTATTGTTCTCTAGACACAGCACCCTGAAGATGTAAGATGGGTGCCTGAACAGTATTTTTTATTATGAATGTTTTATCAAAGATTTTAGGCAGAAGGGATGGATCTTGTCTTTATTCACTAGAGAGGTAACTTATGTTCCCATATTTTCTTCCTTGTCGCCAAACGAATATTTTCTTTTTTTTAACTATATTTTTTACCTTTTTTTTTTTTAAAGGTAAACCATGTTAATCACAGACAATGTCTTATGTACAAAAGTACACATCAAGCAGGGTGGGGCCGGGGAGAAAACCCCAAACCCTGGCAAGACCTCGCCTCCCAGAGGCAAGATAATTCTTCTACCTTTTGTCTCATCTTCTTTCTATGCGTTACTAGTTGAAACCGTACTGTTTTCTCTAATTTGCAGCTTGCCATATATATCTCTCTCTCCATCCATTCTTCTGTCTATGCACGATCAGTTTTAACCGAACACCCATTAACGGAAGCAAGAGGTCACTCGCGTGACTCAGACTTCACCCCTGGCAGGAGTGTAAACTGGCACAGCTCTTTTGAAAAGGGAGTTGGCAGTGCAGTTTGTATTTCAAAACCTCAAAAAGTTCCCACCCTCTGGCCCAGTAATACTGTTTCTGTAGTCCTTCCTAGGAAAACAAGGAAAAAAAAAAAACAGGCAAAGATTTTTATGCACAAAATTATATGCTGCAGCATGATTTATAATTGTAAAACACCGGTAACAACTTCAATATTCGGAAATGAGGGGACAGTCTCATAAATGTATTTGAAGAATATTTTGCATCAATTAAACTTGAAAAGTCATGCTTATAAGAACCTTTTATTGACATGTAAAAATGCTTATAATACAACATTAGAACAACAAAGCAGGATACCGAATTATACATGCAGTATGATCTCAATTATCTTTATGAAACAATAAACCCCCAAACAAGGAAACAAAAAACACTAACCATGTTATCTCCCAGTGGATTATGGGTGATTATTATCCTATTACCTTCGCTTGCCTGTCTTTTCCGACATTTCTACAATAAACACGAATAACTTTTATAATAAAAAGAAAAGTTTATTTAAGGATTTAAAAAGTTACATACAAGCCACGGCCAGTGGATGATCTTGTCCAGTCTTAAGGCAATGAATATGAACTGGAGAATGTTGACAGAACACAGGATTTCTAACTAAAAATGAAGAGAAGAATCAGTTAAACAAAATAACGGCTGCATTCAATACCACAATTGTTTGGTTAACACGCTAAAGGCAATGCAAATTATAATGCAGCAAAAGTTTATTATGTCACGTCGCAACCTCCTGATTCTCAGCACCGGAGGAGCAAAGCAGTGCTGTGTCAAGGAGAAACCTGGCCCTGGCCTTGTGCCTCGTCCTCTGCTCAGTGGCTGCTCGGCCCTTTATGCTCATCCAGGCAATGGCCCGTCTCCAGGCTCGCGATCTGCAGAGACGCAATCTCTGGTGGTCTCCCCCAGCTTCCTTTCTGCGCCTACCCACAAACATCTCTGTTCTTAATCATCCCTGTACTGCTTTCTTCTTGTACCTGGAACTCAGCCTGCATCCCACCCCTTCCTTTCTGGCTCCTCGAGGACCCTGTCACATCAAGACATCAATTATGGATTCTTTATTGCATCTTTAACCCCACCACTCCGCGATCCTTCCCAGAAGCACAGAAACATGTTCAACTCATTCCCATTCAACACAAAATAACCCCAAACCATCAAGCTCTGTGAGACACCATGGACACTCGAGTCCCTACGGCCACCCCTGCCACTCCAAGCTCCACCCACTGTGGCCCGGCCTCCACCCTCAGGACCACCGGGAAACTGCTTTCATCAAGGTCACCTGATCAGCTCTGCAGCGTCGGACCACTTCTGAAGCGTGGGAGATTGCCCACCACTCCTCCCTCCTCCGAGAATCCCAGCGTGCAGTCTCGCCATCCTCCTGGTCTCTGACACTTCCCTTTCATGTGCCTTTTCCTCTCCTTAAATGGTGATGCCCCCCAAAGCCTTAAACTCAGCCTCTCTCCCCACTGTAGAGACTCACTCAGACACAAACACATGTGCTTTCACTCCCTCACCCTGCCCTGGGGTGGGGAGCAGAGCCAGCCTCCACATCCCTGGCCCGCGCGACTTCCTACTGCTCGCTTCTCCAACCTGTCTCCACCTTGGCCTTCCTGCTGTGGCCCAGAGCCGACCTCCCTGAGGCACTTCAGAGGAAGCCCTTCTGCCCCCTGAGTTCATTACCCCACCTCCCGCACCTTGCTGCCTTCACCCTGTCTCACCGGGAGCTACCGCTGCGGCCTGATTCCCCAAATCAGGACACAGGAGGGCAGCCTGCATTCTGTTTCCCACACCCTCGGGCTCAGGCATTTGGCCCTGTCCTCCACTGTGCAGACTTCTCTAGCATCCCTAGCCCGGCCCCCATCCCGACTACTCCTGCTTCCTTGGGCCCTCGTGCTCCCGAATGCCCCGCAGGCAGCCCTCCTTCTGGCTGCAGTACTCACTGCTCTTCAAGGGCTCATCACTGCCCACAGGATGAAAGTCACAGGACGCCACGTGACCTGGCCCAGAGCTGCCCCAAAGTTCCCAGTTCCCAGGGCATTTAGCGACTCAGCAATTCTTTCTGAGGCCTCTGGGCCAAAAGAAACACCTAACAGTTCCACTGATTTAAGTCATTAGATCTAAACTGAGTACTTATCCTAAGTAGCCATCTAAAAAAAAAAAATCACCTCACGTTAATTGAAAGAAAAATGTTATGTGTGTCCCATTCTTAACTAACGACAAGTAATTCCTGGTGGGACGTGTGTGCCAGTCGGCACTGCACCGTTCCTCAAGACACTGCCGCCCTCATCACCTGCTCTCCGTATGGATTTTTGCACAGTATTGCCTTCTCATCCCAGCGACTGCCAACAACTTAGACTCTTCCATGACACTATCGAAATGAATGTAGTGTGACCTAATAGTAAAGCCGTAAACTACACGGAGCTAGTAGTTCGTAGGGTGTCCCTACAGATGTCAGGGATCACTGCTTTTCCCTCAGAAATGTCTGGTATCCCATGGTGCCCCTGTGAGCTCATTATGGTGTCCTGGGAAGCTCAGCAACGCCTTGAGGACTGAGGACTGGCCCTTACTCAGCCCAATCCCTCTATGCAGACCCCGTCCTCCCCGGCTCCCTCCTTTATACTTCATGCTCCAGGCATTTTTTTTCTTTTTACTGTGGAAAAATACACATAATGTAAAACTTACCCTCTTTGTCTTGACCGTCTTTCAGGGTACAGTTTAATGGTGTTCAGTACGTTCATTCATATTACCACCATATGACTGTGGCTATGACACCATCACCATGTTCCACCTCTAGGACTCTCTGCATCTTACAAAACTGTGCTCCAGTCATATCTGAGTCACTGGTCCACTCAACATGACAGACTTTCTTCTGCATCTACGGCTTCTTATGTGTTATTTCCTCTGCCTGAAAAATACCATCCCCTTCCTACCTGCACAGGGCACCCTGGCTCACCCGGACTCCTCCTTCAGGGCTCTGGGGGAACTTAGCCCCAGTCACCCCCTAGCCAACGTAGGTACTCCACCTGGGACACAAGAATCAGGAGGGAGCTCAACTCTTGGCATGTGCTTTCTTCTCGTAGGTAGATTGCCAAGAGTGTGACCACACTGCATTAGGAAAATACGGCTTCGTGCCCAGTATAGTCCTAGCCCTTGTGTACGCTTTTACTTTCTAAGAAACAAAGTTCCAAGTTTTCAGTTTTCTTAAACCTCCTCCTCAGCCCTCATCCGACAGTATTTACAGAACTTTCTGAGTGCTTTTCAACCTGGGTAATGCTGCTCACCTGTGGAAGAGCTAGGACATGCGCAGGCCCTAATGGCTGCCACAGTGACTTGAGGGAGCACCTCCGCTAGTGTTTAGTGGGCAGAGGCCAGGGAGAAGTGTCCTGAAATGCAGGGCACAGTCCTGTTCAACAAAACATTTCCTATCCAAAACGCCGAGAGCATACCCAGCCCCACTGAGAAACACGGCCCCAAATAGTTAAAATCGAGAAGCTTTGATCTCAGTGATCTTGTTTAATGTAAGCTTTTATAAATGATTTTTAAAGCTTGGTTTTACTTCATTTTGCTCAGATAATAGAGAAAAATGCAAAGTAACAGAGGCACAAAGTAGACAGGTAAGTGTGACTGGGTGGAAATGGTGCCTCGAACTAATACAGGGAATACAGATTCAGGGGAAGTTGGATGAGTCTGGAGCTCGTGTAGAAATCGGAGTTTACAAATGCGAATTTAGGAAGTGAGAGCACGTGTGAACAAGATCATTCAGAGGAAGTGCACGCAGTGAGGACAGAAAACGCCCAGGACTAGAATCCTGTGGAACAGCAACGTGCAAGGAGCGGACGGAGGAAGAATACTTCAGAGAAGGAGCTGAACGCAGGCAGAGGTGGCCAGACTGGTCGAGGGACCAGGAGTGTCAGGAGCTACGGCGCGGCCAGCGGCCAGACAAGATGGGGGCTCAAGAGGCCCCCGGATGAGGCCACAGGCCACGGGGAGCACGTGCTGGAGCAGGGAATGCGGGGTCCCTGTCGCACTGCTTCCCAGAGCCTTTCTGTGAGGAAGGAAGACGCACGAGAGGCAAACAGAGGCCTGAGGGGGTATTGCCGCTGTTTTCCGTTTTCCCTTTCAGATGAGAGAGCGAGGTCGCCGGAGAGTGGACCAGTTCAAGAGCAAATTCTTGGAGGACCCGACGGGGCAGAGGGTCTGAAGCGGGAGGGCAAGCGCAGGGAGGTTGAGAGCAGGCCCCCAGGGCTCCCCTCCCTCCATGGCCGCCCGGACCAGGGCTGAGGGGTCGCTCTCCCCGTGCCAGGCACAGCCGCTCCTGTCGCTCGGGGCCCTGTTCCCAGTGGTGCCCCGGGGCCTGGCTCCATCACTCTCCCACTGTGGGTACCTCCCTCGCCAGGTTCACGTACCCTGAGCTGCCACCCACCAGCTCCCACTCTCCCTTCTGACCAACTGCGGTCTTCTTCCTCCGCTCTCGACCCGCACAGCTCAACACGGCATCCACAGTGTCCAGTTTCCCCCCCTCGAGCCATTCTGGACCCGGCTGTGGGCCCTCAGCTTCTGGGCAGTTCGGCGCACGGGCTTTGGAGTCGGGCTGCCTGCAGTGGAATCCTGGCCCTGCCCCTGGATAAGCGGCCAGGAACAAATTCCCTACCCTTTCTGGAAACCAGGGGTGCCAAGTGCAGCCACGTCACGGGGTTGCTGCAGATCTTCAATGAGATCCTACTGCATGGAAGCGTCCAGCCCCAGGCCTGGTACACAGCAAGTGGTCAATAAATATTATCTGCTATTATTTTCATTACTACTATTAGCATTACTAGTATTGCTTTTTCATTGGTGTGTGTATCCCTTACGTTTAGGCCAAGAGGGCTTGGCGTATAGTAAATACTTGATAAATGCTTACTAAATGAACATATAGGCCCATCAGGATAAGCTAACCAGGGAGCAGACAAAGTGCTGGTCATGGGGTCTGAGGTGCTGTGCTTGGCTGGGCTGTAGTACCCGGTCATTTAACCAAACTATGATCTAGGTATTGCTGTAAGGGTACTGACTTTAAGAAAAGGAGATTTCCCTCCATGATGTGGGTAGGTCTCATCCAATCAGTTAAAAGGCCTGAAGAGCAAAAACTGAGGTTTCCTGGAGAGGGAGATATCCTGCTGAGTCTCCGGCCCGCCAGCCTGCGCCATCAATTTCAGACTTGCCAGCTCCTTCAAATAAACCTCCCCATGTGTGTATCTACCTGCACATCTACATCTACATCTATCCTACTGTTCTGTTTCTCAGGAGAAGCTGGCTGATCCAGGTGGGCAGGGAAAGACGTGAAGCTGGAAGAAGCCTGATGGCCTCAGTGAAAAACCAGCGTTCTAAGTCAAGAAAGAGAAACATGATTATTTCCATCATCTTTCGTTTCCTTATGTACCATGATCTAGCGTTAGTCATCAACCTCTTCCTAACCAAGGACAAAAAGTCTCCATTACAATAACTGACCAAACGATTTTGCATTTTAAAACCTTCTTAAACATACGAAAGCTCACCTCCAGTGACCTGTCATGTCGAAAGCCCCAAACACAAGCTGCCACAGACACTGGGGAAACGAAGAAGAGCGGCATGAAGACCAGGAGCCAGAAGTGGCTGCCTCGCTCGATCCTGTCGCACACCAGCACTTCGAACAGCAGCAGCAGCAAGTGGATGCCCACCGCGATCAGCATCGCCTTGAACTCCACACACGTCTCCCCTTCTGCTCTGGAAAGGGACAGAAGGAGAAGAAAAACACCCTCAGTTTGGAGTCTCCATAACAAGCAAGCAGCTCAGGGCAAATACCAACTTCCGTGGATACTAAGGACTGTATTTGTAAATTTAACAAGAGGCTAAGGAAAATCAGGTAGAAAGCTAAATCAACATTCCTCCTTAATAGGCAATCTTTCAAACATCAAAGAACCACTACAGGACAAGAAATGAACATTTACAACCAAACCAGACTTAGACTTTGAACGGAATAAAGATATTCTCAGAAGCAACAGCCACAGTTATTATTTCCTCACGTTGCACATAAACACTCTGGTTCATAACTTTAAGTTCAACTACTTCCAAGATTATTTAAGCTGATTGCTTCCACTGCTAAAAACTGAAATATCCCTTAAATCTCACGATCCGTCTCTCAATGAATTAAAAACCATGTAAATCACATTTCGTGCAATACTGTCAAAATAACTCTAGTTTTATGAATAAGTGTGTGCTATATTTCAAGAAAATACAGTAACTGTTGTTAGATGCTATTTTAAAATGCAAATAAAATTGTGAATGCCTTTTTATTTTCCTTTCTATTCCATTAGGATGAATTGACACCTGCAGATGATAAAGAAGAGCCATTAAAACTGTTCTTTAAATCAGTTAAAGCTGCTTAAGGATCATGCTTGGACTTAATAGGTTAACAATTAAAAAAATAATAAGGCCACTAATCAGGAAAATGCTTAACAATGCGTTTGCAAGGCTGACTGTGCTTCATTCAAAATATAGATGAACATTTGTGATGTGTCATGTTGGTGATAAATACTTGTAAATTTAGGACACAGAGAAAATGAGGTCAGTGGTTATTTCTATAGGACCCAACAATGTTCCATTGGACAGTACTGACACTAGAATGACCATGTCTGTACATCCAGGACATTCAACCACGCACATACAATTCCTTTTCTTAAGGGAATCTTGAAAGGAATCTTAAATGTAACCAACAGAGAAAAGCTCAGATAGCTTCTAAATAACTAGTGGAACTTAAAATGTTTAGCTATGTAACTTTTCATTCTTTGAGTAGCAAACATTAGATATCTGAAAATACCTCACAAAAAATAAAAGATTTATGGCCACACAGGTAATCTTAAAAAAGAAAAACCTAAGAACTTAAAAAATCTAAGCTACACATGAATGTCCCCCATCTGCCAGGGCTCTTTGTGTAGCTGTTTGCAAGTTCTTAGATACGTATGCGGTAACATATTTCACTCGATCTAAATCTCGTTTTGAAAGTTCATAACAAAGATTTAAACAAGCTGAGATGGTCCCCACTTCTACACTTTTCTCACATGAGCAGCTGCACTGCCCCCCTCTTCTCTCCCCACCTGCCTACCCGGCATTTCTTCACTCCTCATCTTCCTGGTGATGGTTTAGAACAGCCCCTCACTCTCAAGTCCCCCTTTTTCCTTTCCAAAGTTCCAAACTTTGTGAGGGAGAGCAGAGAGACTCTTGTGGGCCCCAGCAGAACCAGGCTGCACACTGGAGTGAGCTCACGACAGGAACTTGGACCAGAAGAACACCGTCCAAGAAGAAAGGCGTGAGGGGAGGTGGGGGTGAAGGTAAAGGGTACGCTCTGCCCGGCCCCCAAGGCTCTGCTCTCCTTCACGGCATCTGGGTGTCACCTTTTCCTGTCTTAGGACCTAACTGTTTCCTGGCCAAGCTGCCTCCTCCACACTAACAGTCCTAAAACCCCAGGACTAGGAGATTGGGACAAGGGGAGACCCAGTTCCAGGACTGAGTGGAGAAGGATATATCCCTGATGGCCAAAGCTAGACCTGTGGTTTGTAGAACTGCTCCTACAAACATGATGGTTTTATACGTCCTTGTCTAGCATGGTATAACAGTTCTATACTTTGCCTGCATGTTAGATTACTTAAACTTTTGTAGGCTGGCTAGGAACTTAAGCGCCTAAAATAAGAGTGCATTTGTTAAAAAGAGGATAGCAAACACTTAATTTTTAAAAACTTAGAACAGAACTCAGCTTGCCTATATTACAGTTCTTATAAAACCTCAGAGAGGTAGAAAAGAAAATAGTCCTGACTTTTGATAAAGTGAAAAACAAGATACTGCCCACCCCCCCGGCTCAGAGTAGAGACCAAAAGGTTTTATAAAGCAGTATTACCGATATTGCGGATTTCGTGCCCAGACTCCAGTTCCAACTGAGGCTCCAACAATGACCATTAACTTCCACAGCCATATTGGAGCAAAGACAGCCCAGTAACTCCACTGAATGATGCCATCCAGACGAAGGGCCAGCAACACAGAGAACAGCAGCAGACAGGCATAGATGAGGAATTTACTAGGAGAAAAGCAAAATGATTAAAGAGGATTCACACTTACAAATATGTGATATTAAAATGAGGAGTAATGAGTCACTAACAATAATCATATATCAAAAATTCTATGTAGAAGATATACTGTTGTTAGAGGATAAGACAAATATAAAGAAGACCAAAATAAGTTTCCTGCTTCCCAGGGCTTCCTGGTAGGAGGGAGTCCACACAGAAACATCTACTTACAACACAGCATGGCATGTGCCATAATGGTTCTATGGGTGGAGTGTGACGGCAGCCCAGAAGAAGAAATACGGATTCTGTCTGGGGGGACTGGGAAGCAGACAGGTGATGACCCTGGAGCTGGTTCTGGAGGATACATGGAAAGCTGCCAGGCAGGAAAGGATAGGAGCTGAGGCAGCACTCCAAGCGGAAGGAACTAGCCATCAAGACATGGAGACTGAAAAAAGTGGACAGGTTCAGGATATGGTCAAGTTCTGTCACTGACTAATTATTTGATTCTATTTTTAAACAGGTAGCCATCTGCCATATTCATATATAGTAATATTTTAGTATATGTATTATCCTTTTTGTGACTGAATTATACATATAAACATACACTCATATTTCACATAAAAGGGACTTCATGAAGAGGATGTTTTTAAAATATTAATTAGAAATTACATTGTCGAGGACTTCTACTTCCAGCTTTGATACAGTAAGAGGGATGGAGTTTTCCTTCCCACCTTAAACAAGAAACTGGACAAAATATATGAAACAACAGTTTTCAGACAGTGAACAACAGGCAGTGAAGGACCCTGATGGCAGAAAGAAAGAAAACAAAGGAGATAAACTCTATCAATGCCCCAGCTTACTGCCTGGAGGCAATTTCCAGACTGCAGTAAGAAGGCAGTTAAAACCCAACCCCATTGACAATTACATGAAATATAAATGGTCTAAATACCAATTAAAAGACAAAGATTGTCAGGCTGGATTTAAAACAGCAAGATAACTATATGCTATCTATAAGAAACCTACTTTATCTATCTACAAAGTGACAGATAGATAATAAGGACAGAAAAAGTTATACCAGGCAAACACTAACCAGAAGAAAGAGTGACTTTACTAATATCTGTTTTAGTCTTCTACCGCTGCTATAACAAATTACCACAAACTTAGCAGCTTAAAAGAACGCAAATTTATTATCTCACAGCTGTGTGTGTCAGAAGTCCGGACAGGTTTAGTTGGTTTCTCTGCTCAGAGTCTCATAAATTAAATCAAGATGTCAGTTGACTGGGCTCTTCTCAGGTGACTCTGGGAAGAATCTGTTTCCAAGTTCATTCAGGTTGTTGGCAATCCTGTTTCTTGTGGTTGTAGGGCTAAGATCTTAGTTTCTTTGCTGGCTGTCAGCTGGAGGCTGCCCTCAGGTCCTAGGGTTCTCTCTCTGAGAAGAACATAGGCCTTTACATTCAAAGCCAGCAGCAGCATATCGAATCTTTCTCATGCTTCTGACTTCTTTTGCCATATGGCTCCTGCTTCCAGAGAAAGTGCTATGCTTTTAAGACCTCATGTGATTAGATTGGGTCCGCCTGGATAATCCAGGATACTCTTCCTATCTTAAAGTCCACGACTGTGGTAGGCAGAATTCTAAATATGTTCCCCAAGATTCCTGTCCTCAGTTATTCAGTCAAGCACTAATCTACGTACTACCATGAAAGGACTCTGCAGATGGAATTAAGGGTACTAATCAGCCAACTTTAAAATATGGAGATTATCCCAGATTATCCAGTTGTGTCCAATGTAATCATATGAGCCCTTAAAAGCAGAAGAGGAAGGCATACAAGTAAGTCAGAGAGATGTGGCAGAAGAGGAGAGATAAGGCAGAAGGGGAAGTCAGTGAGATTCCAAAAGTGAGAAGGACTCCACCTGCCTTTGCTGGCTTTGAAGACGGAGGACGGGAGTCATGAGCCAAGGAATGCAAGCCGACTCTAGAAGGTGAGAATAACTCCTAGCTGACAGCCAGCAAGGAAATGGGGTCGTCAGCACTACAACCACGAGGAACTAAATTCTGACAACAACCCAAATGAGTTTGGAAGCAGATTAATCTCCAGAGCCTCAAGAAAGGTACAGAGCCCTGCTGACACCTTGATTCCAGCCTTGTGAGACTCTAAGCAGAAGATCCAACTGAGCCATGCTGTACCTGTACTTCTGACCTACAGAACTATGAGATAATAAGTTTGTGTAGTTTTAAGACACTAAATCTGTGGTAATTTGTCACGGATGCAATAAAAACTAATACTGTAACCTTAAAGACATCTGCAAAATCCCCTTTACCGTGTAACATAACATATTCATAGGTTCCAGGGCTTAATGCCCTGGATGTCTCTGGGGGAACCATTCTGCCTACCACAATATAAGGTTTATATATATATATTTTCGGTACGCGGGCCTCTCACTGTTGCGGCCTCTCCCATTGCGGAGCACAGGCTCCGGACGCGCAGGCCCAGCGGCCATGGCCCACGGGCCCAGCCGCTCCACGACACGCAGGATCCTCCCGGGCCGGGGCACGAACCCACGCCCCCTGAACCGGCAGGCGGACTCCCAACCACTGCGCCGCCAGGGAAGCCCTAAGATATATTTTTGAACAAGGAATATTACCAGGGACAAACAGGAGCATACATAATGATAAAGAGGTGATTTGTGTTGGAGGAGGATCTAGCAACTGTAAATATTTATGTACCTAATAGCAAAGCTTCAAAATACACGTAGAAAACATTAATAATTAAAACATTAAGGAGAAACAGAAAAATCCACAACTATTACTGGAAATTAACACTTCTCTCTCAGTAACTGATCGAACACATAGAGAATTACTAAGGATATACAAGTTTGTAATAACACTATCAACCAACATGACCTAATTGATATTGATAAAGCATTCCTCCCAACAACAGCAGAATACAAATTCAAGTGCAAATTCGGGTGCACATGGAACATTCACCAAGACAGACTGAATTCTGGGCCATAAAACAAGCCTCAACAAATGTAAAAGGACTGAAATCATACAAAGTAAATCTCTAAGCACAATGAGATTAAACTAAAAATCAATAACTTAAAGATATTTGAAAAATTCTCAAAATATTTACAAATTAAACAATACTCTTCTAAATAATCCATAGGTAAAAGAAAAAAAAAACACAAGGAAAATTCTTAAAATTCTGGACTAAATGAAAGTGAAAACACAACAAACCAAAATATGTGAGATATAGCTAAAGCAATACTTAAGGGGAATTTACAGCATCAAATGCTAAGTAGAAAAGTTCTCAAGTCAACGATCTATGATTCACCTTAAAAAACTAGGAAGAGAAGGAAATTTTTAAAAAATGAATGGAAGTAAATAATAAATATACACACAAATATCAATGAACTACGTAAGAAACATGTTAGAGAAAAATCAATGAAACTAGGGACTTCCCTGGCAGTCCAGTGATTAAAACGTCGCCTTCCAGTGCAGGGGGTGCAGGTTTGATCCCTGATCGGGGAGCTAAGATCCCACAGGCCTTGCGGCCAAAAAGCCAAAACATAAAACAGAAACAATATTGTAACAAATTCAATAAAGACTGTAAAAATGGTCCACATAAGAAAAAAGAAATCAATGAAACTAAAAGCTGGTTCTCTGAAAAGATCAAGAAAATTGGTAAACCTATACCTAGAGTTATCAGAAAAAAACCAGTAGACACAAATTACCAATACAAAGAATGAAAGCGGGGACATCACTACAAATCCTACAAACATTACAGGGATTAGAAGTGGATATTATGAACAATTTTATACACATACATTTCTTGAAATAAAGATATTATTAAAGTTCACACAAGAAGAAATATTCATATTCCTGTATCTATTTAAAAAACTGAAATTGCAGTTGGACTCCTTCTCACAAAGAAAATGTCAGGGCCAGACAAAATCTACCAAACACATAAGGAAGAAATAGCACCAATTTTTCACAAACTCTTGCAGAAAAAGATGAGAGGGGAACATTTCCCAGTATTTTATGAAGCCAGCATTACCCTGATACCCAAACCTGACCAAGAAAGAAAACTACATACCAGTATCCTTCATGAAGACAGATGCAAAACCCCTAAAAAACAGGCTATTGAATCCAGCAATATATAAAAAGGATATTACATTATGATTAAGTGTGCTTTAGCCAGGATTGCAAGTTTCACTTAACATTGGAAATCAGTTAATGTAACTCACTGTATTAATAGAATGAAAAAGAGAAGGCATATGATTATTCAATAGTTCCAGAAAAAACATTTGACATAATTCACTACTCACTCAAGATAAAAGCTCTAAACTAATTAGGGCTAGAAGGGTATCTAGAAAAAAACATAGTCAAAAATGCTTAATGGTTAAAGACTAAATACCTTCCCCCTAAGACTGGAAACCAGGCAAGTATGTCCACTTCAATACATTTATTCAACACTGTACTGGAGGTTCTAGCCACAAATATAATACAAGGAAAAGAAATAAAAGGGATAAAGATTCAAAAGGAAGGAGTAAATCTGATATTTGCAGACATGATGTCTACATAGAAAAAAGTACTCTACCAAAGAAGCTACTAAATCTAATAAGTGAATTTAGCAAAAGTTGCAAGATACAAGGTAAATATACAAAAAAATGTACTGCATTTCTATATGCTAGCAATGAGAAAATGGACACTTTTTAAAAAAAACTATCATTTACTGCAACTTTCCTATAAACCTAATAATATTTAAAATTAAAAGTTTATGAAAAACTACCATTGACAACAGTATCAAAATATGAAATACTTAGAGATAAATTTAACAAAATATGTGCAAGACATACTCTGAAACCTAACACTACCAAAAAATTAAAGATCTAAATAAATGGAGAGATACACCATTTTTATAGATTAAAAAATTCAATATTGTTAAAATTTACATCCTCTATTAGTTTCCTATGGTTGCTATAACAAATTACTATGAACTTGATGGTTTAAAACAATACACATTTATTCTCTTATAGTTCTGCAGGCTAAAGGTCCACAATGGGGTTCACTACATTAAAACTAAGGTGTCAGCAGAGCCATGTCTCCAGAGACTAGGAGAGAATCCATTCCTTGCCTTTTCAAGTTTCTAGAGCTGCATTCCTTGCACTACCTTGGGCCCCTTCCTCCATCATCAAAATCAGAAGGGCAGCATCTTCAAATCTCTTTCTCTGCCTCAATACCATTGCCTTCTCCTCCTAATAGTATCTCCTTCTGCCTCCCTCTTATATGGAAACCCATGAATGCATTTAGGGCCTGCCTGGATAATCCAGAATACTGTCCCCAACTCAAGATCTTTAACTTAATTACATCTTTTGCCATATAAGATAATATTCACCTTTTTGCCACAGAAGGTAATATACACAGGTTCCATGGATTAGGAAGTAGGTATCTTTGAGGGACATTATTTAGCCTACCATACTCATCAGATTATTCAAAAGATTCAATGCACGTAGTCCCATTTTTGCTTTTGTTTCTCCTGCCTGAGGAGACATATCCAAAAAAATATTGCTAAGACTGATGTCAAAGAGCATACTGCCTATGTCTTCTTCTAGGATTTTTATGGTTTCAGGTCTTACATTTAAGTCTTTAATCCATTTAAGTCTTTAATCATTTCTGTATATGGTATGAGAAAGTAGTCTAGTTTGATAACATCTTACGCTGTCAGAATGGCTATTATTAAAAAAAAGACAACAGATAACAAGTGTTGGTGAGGATGTGAAGAAAAGGGAACCCCTGTGCACTGCTGGCAGGAACATAAATTGGTGCAACCACTATGGAAAATGGTATAGAGGTTCCTCAAAAAATGAAAAATAGAACTACCATGTGATCCAGCAATTCCACTCCTGGAAATTTATCTGAAGAAAACAAAAACACTAATTCAAAAAGACATATGTACCCCTATGTTCACTGCAGCCTTATTTACAGTAGCTAAGATATAGAGGCACCCTAAGTGCCCATTGATAGATGAATGTTTAAAAAAGATGTGGAGTGTGTGTGTGTGTGTGTGTGTGTGTGTGTGTGTGTGTAATGGAATATTACTCAGCCACAAAAAAGAATGAAATCTTGTCATTTGTGACAACATGGATGAACCTACATGGTATTATGCTAAGTGAAATAAGTCAGACAGAGAAAGACAAATACTGTATAAGTGCATTTATATGTGGACTCTAAAAAAGCAAATTAACAAACTTAACAAAACAGAGTCATAGATACAGAAAATAAACAGGTGGTTGCCAGAGGGGAGGAGAGGAAAGGAGGAGAGAAATAAGTGAGGGAGATTAAGAAGTACAACTTCCAGTTACAAAATAAATGAGTCATGGGTATGAAATGTACAGTGTGGGGAATATAGTCAAAAATAATATAATATCTTTGAATAGTGACAGATGGTAACTAGACTTATTGTGGTGATCATTTAAGAATGTATAGAAATACAGAATCACTAGGTTGTACACCAGGAACTAACATAATCTTGTAGGTCAATTATACCTCAAAAACAAACAAACCGATAGAAAAAAAGATTAGATTTGTGGTTACCAGAGGTCAGGGTTAGGGGAGGGGGAATTGGATGAAGTCAGTCAAAAGGTAGAAACTTCCTGTTATAAGATAAATAAGTATTAGACAGGTATTTTACAACATGATAAATGTAATTAACACTGCCATATGTTACACATGAAAGTTGTTAAGAGAGTACATCCTAAGAGTTCTCACCACAATGAAAAATATATTTTTTCTTTTTCTTTTATTTTGTATCTATATGAGATGATTAATGGTCACTAAACTTACTGTGGTAATAATTTCATGATGTATGTAAGTCAAATCAATATGCTGTATCTAAGCTTACACAGTGCTGTATGTCACGTATATTCCAATGAAACTGGAAGGAAAAAAACACACAATAAAGCAAGGCGCAATAAAGCAAGGCACAATAAAACGAGGTATGCCTGTATGCATTTAAGGTTCCACCATGTCTTTTTATGGCTTGATAGCTCATTTCCTTTTAGTGTTAAACAAGATTCCACTGGAATAAATAATAAACCACAGTTTATTTATCCATTCACCCTTTGAGGGACATCTTGGTTGCTTCCAAGTTTTGGCAACTATGAATAAAGCTGCTATAAATATATATAAAAAAAAGATTCAGTGCAATGCCAATGAAAATCCAAGCAGCCCCTTCTGCAGAAATTGACATACTCGCTCTAAAAATTATATGAAAATGCAAAAGACCTCAAATGGGCAGAACAATTGTGAGAAAGAACAAAGTTGGAGAAACTATACTTATACTGCATGTTTTCATGGCTTACTATAGAGCTACAATAATCAAGACAATGTAGGATTAGCATCAGGAGAGACACAGAGAACAGAATACAGTCCAAAAACATGCCTGTACATACATGGTAAAAGGTGCCAAGGCAATTCAATAGAGAAACAACTGGGCTTCTATAAATGGTGCTGAAACAACTGGATAGATGGGAAAAATGAACCTAGACTCTTAACCTTGCAGCATATGACAATCGTTGCTAAGGAGGTAGAGCAAATGGAACCCTCATATACTGCTGGTAGGAATGCAGTGTAGCCACTTTAGAAAGCACTTTGCTAGTTTCTCATAAAGTTAAGTATACCCTTACTCTACAGCCCAGCAATCCCATACCTAGGTATTTACTTAAGAAAAAGGAAAACATATGTCCACACAAAGACTTGTGTTCAAATGTTCAAGGCAGCTTTATTTATAATAGCCACTGGAAACAACCCAAGTGTCCAAAAACGGCTGAATGGTTAAACCAACTGAGGTATGTCTATTCAAATGGAATACTAATCAGCAGGAAAAAGGAACAAACTAGGGCTGCATGCAACAACATGGATAACCTCAAATGCACTACGCTAAGGAAAATAACTCAGACTGAAGGCACAACTTACTTGACATTGCGGAAAAGGCAAAAGTATAGATGCAGAAAACAGATCACCCGTGATTACCCGTGGCTGTGTTGGGGGAAAGGATGACTACAAAAGCACACGAGGGAAGACTTTGCAGTGACAGAACTTTTCTATATCTCTGTCTTTGGGTGGTGCTTACACAAGTGAACGGGTTTATCAAAACTCATAGGACTGTGCACTAAAAAACGGTAAAATTTACTGCATGTAAAACATACTTCAGTAAACCTGGCCTATCTATTAATCTATCTAATGTAAACTGACAGAGCCACTTTGTGGAACAGTATGGAAGCTCTTTAAAAAACTAGAAATAGGGGACTTCCCTGGTGGTCCAGTGGTTAAGAATTCGCCTTCCAATGCAGGCTGCGCGGGTTTGAGCCCTGGCCAGGGAACTAAGATCCCACATGCCGCGGGGCAACTAAGCCCGCGTGCTCTAGAGCCTGCGCGCCACACTATAGAGAAGACTGCGTGGCAATGAAGATCCCGCGTGCTGCAACTAAAGACCTGGCGCAGCCAAATAAATAAAATTTAAAAAATTTAAAAAAAAAAAAAAAAAAAAAAAAAACTAGAAATAGGGCTTCCCTGGTGGCGCAGTGGTTGAGAGTCCGCCTGCTGATGCTGGGGACGCGGGTTCGCGCCCCGGTCCGGGAAGATCCCACGTGCCGCGGAGCGGCTGGGCCCGTGAGCCGTGGCCGCTGAGCCTGCGCGTCCGGAGCCTGTGCTCCGCAACGGGAGAGGCCACAGCAGTGAGAGGCCCGCGTACCGCAAAAAAAAAAAAAAAGTCAAACCAATTAGAAGAAAGGAGATGACACAGGTTTATTGTGACTGAGTAAGGACAAGAGAAGCAGTTTACTAGGACAGTAATTTGATCAATTAGACTTCAAAGCAAAAAGCATTAAAATGACTAATAAAGAAAATCTAACAACATGACCATAGAATATGGAAATAATCTGACAATATTTCTTGTACAAATATACATTGTGGGCTTCTACATGCTACTACTAAATCATGACAGATAAAGCAGACAAAGTTCCTAAGGAAATTATGGAAATGAACGCTAGAGTTGATAAAAATAGCATGGTTCTATCAAAGCAAACAAAAGATGCTTTCTTTACATGTGTACAGAATTTTTCCAGAGGGAAAAAAAGGATCATGGGGCACCAATACAAAATACACACAAATCTAACTTAAAACTTTAAAAACTGTTTGAGCGTGTGGGAAAGAAACAGTCTCTGCCCCGAAGATGCTCAAAGACTAAGAGGAGCAGAGGGGGATCAAGCAACTATATATCATGGCAAACTGGGACATGGAAGGTTCATTTCCCTGGGAGAGCTGGGAAAGGAGATGGGGTTTGGGGATAGGGAATTCCAGAAAAAGGGAAGACGATTCTTTAAAGCATGAGACAGTATTTTGTACCCCAGGAGACTAGAACACGTGGAGTACGTTCTGTAAATCTTGGGGTGGGGAGTGCTGGGGAGACAGGAGAAAAGGCACCAGAGGAAACAAGGGAAAGGTAGAATGGGGGATTTGAATATCAAGGTAAAGTCCTTAGAATTTATTACTAGGCAATAGGGGGCCACTGAAGATTTTCTGAGCAAAAGAGTGACAGAAGGTAGAGAAGAGTGTGTAAGGTAGATGGTAGTTGGTAGAGACTGGAGGCAGAAATTCTACACAAGTCATAATAAACTGACAAAATAGACTGAAAATTGCCTAACCTGGGACTTCCCTGGTGGTGCAGTGGTTAAGAACCCGCCTGCCAATGCAGGGCACACGGGTTCGAGCCCTGGTCCGGGAAGATCCCACGTGCCACGGAGCAAGTAAGCCTGTGTGCCGCAACTACTGAGCCTGCACTCTAGAGCCCGCTCGCCACAACTACTGAAGCCCGCAAGCCACAACTACTGAAGCCCGCGTGCTGCAACTAGTGAAGCCCGCGCGCCTAGAGCCCATGCTCCGCAACGAGAAGCCACCACAATGAGAAGCCCTCGCACCGCAAAGGAGAGTAGCCCCCGCTCGCCGCAACTAGAGAAAGCCCGCACACAGCAATGAAGACCCAGTGCAACTCAAAAAAATAAATAAAATAAAATAAACCATGATAACTGTAGAGAAAAAAAGTGATAAAAAGCTCCAAATATAAAAAAAAAATTTAAACTAAAAATAAAAATTAAAAAAGCCTAAACTACTATGAGTTACTTTTCAAGAAACATTCAGACCAGAATCCAAGTATAGAAACAGACTGCTCAATTCTCCACAAATCAGCAAATGGAGGTTCCAATGGATATTCTGGCATCAAACCACTACTTCCTTAATTTCACTTTTCCAATTACACCTTAAAAGTGAATTTACCCCACTTTCATCTGAGTCTGTAATGCCAGTACAAGATCACTGAGTAGCGTCACGTGGGTCAAACTGCAAAGCTAGTATCCTCTCTGAAATGTACACAGAGCTTTCTGCTTGAGCCTCAAATTCCCTCTCTCCACCTTGGGGGGAAGGGAAAAAGGATTTAGGGAGGGAGGGAATATACCTAGTAAAGAGATGACACTGTGCGTATAAACGTTCTATTATCTTGTTTTCCGCGAGTCAAAAGAATGCAGCTGGACTCTTTTTAGACCCATCAGTTTTCTCCAGTGAAAGCCGCTGGCTTTAACTGGAGCAGGCACACATGCACACACACATGGTCTGGGTGACACATCCCTGTGAGCGCCTCTCTGTTTACAACTTTAGAGAATAGCTCCAACTGACAAACTGCTAATTGACACTCTCCCAACGTTTTAAAGGAACTGCACCTCTTACACTGAGCAGAACCTTACGAACAAAATTTAAAGTCATTTACTGACAAGAAAGTACAAAAGCCAAATAAAAACAAATCACTCTTGAGGAGGACTAGACAGAGCCCAGGCCTGTGGGAACTGTTTCCCAGCTGTGTGGTTGTGCGTGGGTCACTCTCTCCTCATTGGGTTGCTCCTATATCCACTCATGGAGATAAGGGGATATGAGAGCCCTGTGTAAATGATGGATTTTACCCATTTTAGCTGCTACTAGTATTACAAAAGAGAAAAGTTATAACAATCTCATTTAGCCATCATTTTTCTCACTATTAGGTCATAGGTGACAAACTACGAATCGTCAGTTATAAAGAGCCTGTCTCCAGAGTTGAAGGCTTTCATCTTAAATTCTAGTCTCCTCGTACAGGCATGGCCTATGATCAGGCAAGGCAATTAGAAACCCCAAGCTCAATACTGGGAAGCTTCACTCCCAAAGTCCTAGGAAACTACCTAAAATGCCTCCAATCCACTGTCTCTCCCCTACAACAGAGTTCCCCAATGGCTCACATCTATCTGTACTCAACATCCACTCACTCAGCACATTTATCGAACACCTCACCATCCTGGCCTTCAAAGAACTCACAGCCAAGAAAAACATGCGTGTAATTAGCAAGTCATGGGAATGACAGTTTTGAAACCAGAAATTCTGCATTCAAATGAGACGTGTCTCCTTTAAACAGTCCCCCTGGGAGGCGATGCACTAATTCCACTTCCTTGCTCAAACCATCTTTGGAGCTTTCCTCCTGGAATCACCTTGAGAGCCTGCGGTCCGTTCTTTTGAATACCCCCAGTGGTGCCGAATCTTCACTGAGAGTGGATTTTTGGAAACGGCCAAAAGTCAGTCAGAGCCAAGTTTAGTGGATAGGATGTGTGATCAAACTAGGCAGCACTATTTTGGTTAAAAAATGATATATGATTATAAAGCAATGAGATGGATTTTCTTACAGGATTTGCTTCCAAGGCAAGTTCAAATGAGTAACAAGGGGTATGAGCAATGGAGTAGGTATATATTTACCTTTTCCCTAAGGAACTTCTTTGAAAGATAATACTCATTTAGATGCGTAAGCTCGAATACAAGGTTTGCTTTGCTTAATCACAACTCATAAACAGAAGGCTCCTTAGTATATCGGGCCTCCTATACCACGGCTGGGGTGGGCAGATGCTACTAAATCAGAAGGGGGGCATATGAATACCGGAAAGAGCACAGGTTGCAGAAGGAAACCAACTTGTTCGACTCCTGACTTGGCCCCTCGCCGCCTATGTGACTTCAGGGAATTCACAAGCTAAGACTGCAAAACAAGGCTGATATCGAACTCAGAGGGCTGTTGTGAAGGTTCAAGATAATGGGTGCAGAGCAGTGATACTGTGCCTGGCACGTGGTAGGTGTCCCGGAAGCCACAGCTATTATTAATAGCCTCAGTATAATCAACAAGCTTTTCTTACTATAGGTAGTTTGAGGTGACAGAATGACAGAAAAACAGACAGTTGGGTGGTGAAGAGTTCATTAACAGTACCAACATACACTCACTATTGATGGATCTGGAGCCTGCTTTAAAAAAAAAAACAGTAATGTGTCAAAAACATTTACAGTAATTGTTAACACTACGTGTAGTATTTTTAAGTCACATGACAAGCGTTGCCCGCAAGGCCCCTACCACACCGACCTCTCAGTACTGTTTTAACACACCAGGCCCTCCCATGACCCCGCGCCTCTGCATACTTTGTCCCTTCTAAGATGCCTTTCCTGCCCTCTTGTCTGACGAAAGCCTATAACTATATCCTTCAGAATCGAGCTGTGGAACCTTCCCTGTCCACGCTAGACAGAATTAGTGGCTCTGCCCCTTGTGTTCCTGCAGCATTGGGTTCTTTGGTTCTTGTGCCTGGAACGCCTTGTCCCGTGTTGAATTTTAATGTTTCCATTTCTGCTTCTTCCACCGGGCTCGAGCGGGGAGGGACCACGTCCCATTCACTCTTGTACTTTGGGCACCCGGCACATCTCTGGCACACAGTAGGAACCAGGGAGATGTGTGATGAAGTAATGCTTTACATGTACTTTACAAATGCCTCTTAAAGGTCAGGTAGCTGCCTGTTGTTAATTACCCGCAATCACATTCATGTTTCCAGACTTCAAATAAGAGACAAGATCACTCACACGGACTCCAGAATGGCTTTAGATGTTGCAGCATATGGAAGCTTCTAAATGCTACTGACCTCAGGACTCCATCCCCACAAGACGGAATGCTCAGAGCAGCGCTCCTCAGCCTTTGTCCCAGTCCAGGACACCTGCGGGATACACCACACTCCATCTGGAGCTCACTGCGGCTGACTCAGAAGTTCTAGCAGAGTTCTCACAGCCTTCGAGCACTGCCTGGCTACCAGGGCTGAAGGGCCTTCTCCGAGCCAGCAACTGCACAAGGAAGCAGAGAATCCCAAGGCTCCGTGGTGCGGACAGGGTGCCGGCTTAATGCCACCTACTCCCAGATCTCTAGCTCCCAGGAACACCTCACGATCCAAGTTTGTCAATTCCGTATACTTCTAGGAGTTTGCCTATTCAATAAATAGGGCTCCCTAGCTGTTAGGAAGCCTTGGGCATTCAGGGAAGGACTTGGTGGGTCCGGGGTGTCTGTTTCAGCAAGGCTTAACCTATGTAACTAAAAAGAAGCTCATGATCAACCAGTTCTGAGCCAGATGGAAATAGGCATCTGAGTGTTGACAGCTGTGAATCATTCTCTGTCAGTGTAGTTTTCCAGAGCCTTGGCAATACAGCAGCGGATTCAGACTCCCAAGATCAAAAGGTTGGAAAGAAGATCTGGAGCCATGGCCCATGCCTTGGGGCCCACCAAACCATGACAGTGACTATTCCTGTGACATACACAATCCACAGAGTCAAGGCAGCCATGGTCTGCTTAGTGTCGTGGTGTTCCCAGCTCTCCAATGGAATGGCTGCACCCTGAAGGAGGGAAGACGGTGAGAGGAAAGAGAACCAGGCCGCAGACCATGAGGAAGGCAGTGACTCTGGAGAGTGAGTCGTTCGTTCATTCATTCATTCATCCATCCATCCCACAAATACTTTTTGAGCCAGGTACTATTCCAGGTATGCAGGGTACCATAACACGCAGAGTCATGGCCCTGCCCCCATGGAGCTTAGAGTTTCATAGGGGAGACAGGCATTAGTCAAACAAGGGTACAGATGAGTGTATGATGGAGGAACACAGCACACTACACAGACTGTACAAACAGGGTGCAGTGCGCTGGGCGGGGAAGTCAGAAAAGCTGCCCTCGGCAAGCAACAAGTGAGCTGAGATCTCAAGGAGAAACAGAAGCTAACAAGGTAAGGAGGAGAGGAGGAGAGAGAGGGAAACACTCCCGGCAAAGAGAACAGTATGTGCTAAGGTGCTGGGCTAGTAGGGAGGTGTTGAACTGGCTCTGAATTCCAGGCGGGGAGCGAGGAAGCAGCACCAAGGTTTGAGGCCCTGGCACAAGGTTTCCTCCTGTCTCCAGCCCTCCGTTTGCTCTTCGAGCTGTCTGGAAGGTCCTCCTCAGCATGGAGCAAAAACTAAACAACAACGTCGAAAACGAGGTGTGCCCCCAAGACATGACACACCACCAGCTGAGAACTGGCACCTGCCGACATCAGCTGGCCACCGTCTCAGGAGTCCCCACTGTGAGGAAACACGGCTCTCTCCCACTGACTCAACACGGCATCAGGAAAATGAAAACAAAAATGGCATCCTATAGAAGACCTTCAAACTTTTCAGGGAGATGTGCATCTCAATCCCAATAGAGTTAAAAGGGTTGATAAGTACGTTGATGTTGACTATAAACCTGTTTAGATACCTGGTATTTAATCGTCATTTTCCTGTGCCAATTTCCGGGGGCGGGGCGGCGGGGGGTGGGCAGAAAGAAGCTACTACAGGAAAAAATGGTTAAGGATGCTATCTGGGCAGCACTATTTTGTTTCAGCAAGTGTTAGCCAGTTCCATCACTCCAGGCAGCTCTTTGTGGCTTCCGAATGATCTGTCACCTTACAAAGTTGTCCTGGAACTTTCTATTTGTAAAGCACTTTGCAATCAATCATTAATTTGGCCTCTCTATCCTGCTGAGAGATTATACTCATTCTGCCTATAAAACAGACAGACAGGGCTTCCCTGGTGGCGCAGTGGTTGAGAGTCCACCTGTTGATGCAGGGGACATGGGTTCGTGCCCCGGTCCGGGAAGATCCCACATGCTGCAGAGCGGCTGGGACCGTGAGCCATTGCCATTGAGCCTGCGTGTCTGGAGCCTGTGCTCCACAACGGGAGAGGCCACAACAGTGAGAGGCCCGCATATCGCAAAAAAAAAAAAAAAAAAAAAAAAAACAGATAAGTGAGTGGCCCAAGGACACAAAACAATTCAGCTTTTACTTATCTTTCTTATCACCATCGTCAAACAATGTAGATACACAAGGCCTATCCAACTCCGGCACCAGCCCTGCTACCCTGGAGACCAATCCTAACCCCTAGGAACAGCAGAGGAAGGCGCTGCAGTCAGTTCTCAGTTACCTGCTCTCAACAAGCTCCTCTATGCAGAGCGCCTTCAAGGCCAACAGTGATAATGACTGCACTGTGATGGGGACACTGGCCCTCCAGACTAAACAGAACATGAACTCGGTAGTGCTCAAAGAGCAGTAAGAGCACCCAGTAAGTCACAATGGCTCGAACCTTAAAATGTCAGCGTCCCTAAGGAGGCTGCACTCCCAACACACACACATACACACACACACACACACACACACACACACACACACTCATCCTCTCTCTCTCCCAAGACATGCCCCACAAGCAGCCTGGAAGGTGGTCTCCACTGGGCTCCCACAGCACAACACTGCACTGTGCTGTCAATCATCTACTGGCCTGCCCTTCTCCACCCGCACGCTGGGCCCTCTCAGCAGCTGAAGCAGACGACATGGGACCTGGCATAGGAAAGGTTTACTGAGTGCGTGCCTTCCACCACCAAATAAGGGAGCTAGGCACTCCCTTCACAGAGCAGTGGACTTCGGAGATCAGCTAGGCCAACTCCTTATTTTTCAGATGAGCAGAGGATCCCCCAGTTACATACGGCCTGCTCTCCAATCCAGGTCTTTAGGTTCAGTTTAGTTCCACAAACATTTGATAAGTGCCTACTATGTGTCAGACACAGTGGGAGCTGCGGGGAATAGAGATTTGAGCAGGAGACGGTCTCTGCTTTAGGGAATTCACAGCCTGGGGAGGTAAGAGAGTTACAGAACACTTGGTCAAGTCCAAGGACAGACGCTCGATTCCTTAGCCAGTGTTCCTTCCCTCCAGTCCACTGGCTAGTCCCCATCTGGGAAACAGGACAGCAATATCTGCTTCCTGCAAATAAACTTATAGTCAAGACTGATGAGCAAACGTGTACGGAAAATTGTCAGGTTTACCCCCCAAAAGCGTTATGTAAGGTCCTGCCATACCCTGACACGGACTCCAAGGATTCAACAGTGTTTCAGACATCAGTTCCACAAAGAAGCAAACAAGCGAGGGATGGGCATACGTCCAAGGGAAACCTCAAGGGCTTGGAGGAACTGTAGGAAACAGCTGGGGTGGTGGGTAGGGGTGTCGAGTCAAGTGAACCGGCCCTGGCGCGGGGAACGCATGGCAGGCAGCGGGTGCCAGAAGATGGAGCGGAGAGAGGGAAGTTGGGACAGCGACGAGGGAGGGAGGGCAAGCGGAGAGGCGCGGTTCCCGCGGGGCGGGGACCGCGGCCGGGAGGTTCTAGATGGGGCGGCGGGCCGGGGGCTGAAGGCAGCGGGCGCGGAAGGAGGCAGCGGGCCGGCGCCGAGGCCGATCGGTTTTCCGGGGAAGCTCGGGCAGGCCCCGCCGCCCGCCACAGCATCACGGACGCCGTGCCTCTTCGAGCCGTGCGGGCGGCACCTCACCTCGGGTTGAAGTCCTGGAAGAGGCCCCTCAGGTTCATGGCGGAGAACTTCACCGCGCCGTCCTCCTCCTCCTCCTCCCCCCGCCCCCCGCGCCGCGCAGCCTGCACGTTACAGCGGGTTCATGGTGCCAGCGCGAGCCGCGTCCCAGTCGCCGACGCCGCCGCCGCCGCCGCCGCCGCCGCCCTGAGAAACCTGAGCCGCACCTCACATCCCTCCTTCCGGGCTTCCGTAGGCCGCCGCGCATGCGCCCCGAGCCCCGCCCGGCAGGCCCGAGCAGTGCCGCGAGCGGCGCGCGATGCCGCTTTCCCAGCTCACAGTGCGCGGAGGCCTCGGCCCTCGGCTCCGCGCCCGGAGGAGGAGACGGCGGGGGCGACGGAGGCTGGAGGGACCGGGAACCCGGGGGAGGGCGCGGAGAGCCGAGCGGGATCGCTGACTCGGCGCAGGCCTGCGGGGAGCGAGCGCGCCGCCGGCGAGTCCCGCGGGGAGGTCTTCGCGGACACCTGTCACCTTGGCCCGCGCTGCCTTCTGGAGGTTTCCTCCAGCGAGAACTGAGCCTTGGGGCTAGTGGCCCCGAGTGACACGTTGCATTTTGGCCATCTCCTCCCAGGCCTTCACCTGTCAAATCTGTCAGTGACTGCGTCTCAACTTCCCTCCCAAGGCCCAGGCCAGCGCGTGGAGATATGCTGGCAGTCCCAAGCTCAGGCTACCCTGCACCAGTCATCTGCCCTCCCTACCGCCTTCCCCTCCTCGGTTGCCTCTCTCCGTTGGCAGCGGACCTGTTCACTGGGTTGGCGGGGGTGAGGGTAGGGGTGCCCAAACTGGAAATGTGGAAGCCATCCTCGCTTTGCTAACCTAGTTCAGAGACTCTTTGCCTCCTGCCCAGACTCTCTGGTCACCTCCCACCCGGCCCAGCTCTTTCTCCACTCTAAGCCATGCTATTTATAACTGCCAGGTTCATTTTCTGTGGGCAAGTCAACATCTTTGAGCCTCATTTTTTCTCCTCTGCAAAATGGAGATGATAAAATCTACTTCCTAAACTTGTTGGGAAGATTCAATGAGCTAGCGTGCATAACACACTGCCTGGTGCACACTAGGTGCTCATAGAATGCTGTTGCTATCTGGTGCTTCTTCAGGGGCCTACCTCCTCAAGGATTCTGTTTACTTTTGGAATTAGAGAGCAGGACAAGCTCACGGCAGGTGGCCTGGTCTACCTTCTTCACTTCGGCCGATTTAAGAGTTTTCCATGAGCACAGCAATACCTTAGACATTAGTCTGTATCATTATGGATAATAGCTGCACTTTGTAGCAATAGCAGAATTTCACAAACGGCAATTTTATAGGACTTAGCCCTGGGGGCGGCTTGAGAAGATCACGATTATGGTAGTCATACTTTGCCATGATGGTATCACCTTTCTTCTGTGAACTTGCAAACATTTCACAAGTAGTAATTAGGTTTCCCAAACCCACTGGGGAGTGGGTATTATTTTTTTATTATTTTTTTTTTGCGGTACGCGAGCCTCTCACTGTTGTGGCCTCTCCCGTTGCGGAGCACAGGCTCCAGACGCGCAGGCTCAGCGGCCATGGCTCACGGGCCCAGCCGCTCCGCGGCATGTGGGATCTTCCCGGACCCGGGCACGAACCCGTGTCCCCTGCATTGGCAGGCGGACTCTCAACGACTGCGCCACCAGGGAAGCCCAAGTGGGTATTATTATATGAGCTGTTTCTAAGGATGAGTAACCTGAATCAAGTTTGTTAGCTGCTGAAGCACCAGAACCCTGTCCCAGAGTTTTGGTCTAGCTCCCCTGCCCATCCTCCAAGTGGAGTCTGGTGTGTACCCCTGAGGAGGTTCCCAATGAACATATAAATATAGAAGAGAAAGCTGAGGCACAGAGAAGCTTGTATAATGTGCCCTGAGCTGCCCAGCTACTAAGGATGTAGGACTTGGCGTCCTGCCGAACCTGCAGCCCATACTCTGCAAAAAAGAGGTACTTGCCAGTGACCAGATTGGCCAGCACCACCTTAATTACTGGTGGCCTCACCCCAAATAGGCGTTAAGACTGAGATTGTTTGTCAGTTCAGACACTTGAATAACAGACACTGTCGCCCTTTCAAGAGCTTCACAGACAGAGACCAGGCGGGCTGCTCAGGGTCCGGAGCCTCAAGGGCAGGCACTACTTTGGTGAGGTCCTAGGGGGTCCCAGAGCTGACCCACCGCTCTGCAAGCCTGCAGTACCCCCTCAACATGGACATGGACAGATGACCAGACCAGCTGTCAATGTATTGTTTTTCTCTGACAAGCCAAATTGCCAAGGGAGCATAGAGGCCTGTCCACGAGGACATATGGGAAGAATTGGACGACCCAAGGCTTCCCATCCTCAACCTTCGAGAAGTGGATGAACCTAGACTGCCTCAACTTTACTGGCGGCCCAGCCATGTCCTCTCCTGGTGCTCCCATGGAAATAAGAATCAGAACATCCAGGCTTCCCTCTTGTCCTCTCTCCAACAAGTACAAAAGACCCCGTTGCCCATCTGCTGCCCACCTCAGACCCCTTGCTCAATGTACCACCCTGGGCAGTGGCCCAAAGCTTCCCTGCCCTGTGTGGACAGACCCATGAGGGACCTAAACATTGAGGAAAGACCCTGAGCCATGCATAGGATGACACCCTCATCATCTCTAGCTAACCCGGACTGGCCACCAAATTTCAGGGCCACCTTACTTAGAGATTCCCGACAATCTTCATACAAAGGCATGAAATGGCTCTGGATTGAAAAGGCACAAGCCCCAGATAAGCCAGAAAGCAGTTGGTGGCTTGTCCAATTCAACATTCATATTGACTCCAATGTGATGGGGTGGAGGGTGGGCTTCTGAAGAGCAGGGCCCTGAAAGGAGAGAATTCTGGTGCCTTCAGACAGTCTCGTCATGGAGGAACTGGGCCAGGGGAGGAAGTGGCTGGGGCCCAGGGCTCCGCGCTGCCAGGGCTCCGCCCCCGGGCCACTGCAGCAGCAGAATGGAGGGGGCATGGAATTAGAGGACTTAGACCAGCTTCACCGCCGCTTCACTGGAGGGAGGGACAGCTGGGAGCCAATCCCTGGCCATGCCGGGGGGCCTATCCTAGGGTTCCTGGGGGACCAGCTTGACAGCTTCTTCAGCCGGGAGCCTGTGGCTACAGGCTGACCCTCTCTGGACCTGAAAGTCTCCACTCTGAGCTCCTGAAAGGCTACACCCGTAATGCCACCACTGAGAAAATCCCTGGAGTCCCTGGAGTTCCCAAGACTCCACTTACAAGGTGCCTCCCCACAGCGCTTCCTTAGAGGGCCCTGGTTTCTGGCTACTTTAGCTTCACTTGCTAAGTGTGCCGTCTTTCTGGTCCTGAAAGCTCCCTGGCAGGTGGTTGGAGCCTGGCAGGGGCTGTGGCAGAACACAGGGGCTGTGTCTGGGGGCCCAAGGAGCTGGGGGAGGGGCTGGGGTGCAGTGGAAGGGACTGAGGCAGGAGGATCTTTGGTTCTGCTTGGATTGCAGCTGCCCCCATCTTCCTCCAGAGCCCAGAAGGGGCCACCCCTCACAGGGGATGCTTCCCTCGGGACTTGCAAACTGCAGCTGCTGAGACAAGAGGGAGACAGGGGCGTCTCAAGGCCCCACTGGCCATCTTGTCACTGGGACCTGGGAGCGGGTGGATGAGCGCCTCTCCTGGAGCAAGCTTCCCAGGAGGAAGGGAACACGGGCCACTTCCTGTTGGCAGGCCGCTGGGCAGGCGGTGTCTGTCTGGGAGTCTAGAGCCACCAGGATGTCCCTGTGCTTCCACTCTGGACCTCTCTTGCCGCCATGGGCTCCAGGAAGGCTTCCCAGGTGGAGAGGGAGGCTCTGGGCCTCTGCAAAGCGACATCTCAGTGAGGCAGCTCCATACGTTTCTCAGACAGCTAGATTGCTTTGTCACGGTCTCTGGTCTACACTGGGATCCTTCCACCGCCTAAAATGTTTGCTCCAGCCCCACGGACTGCACCCCATCCTGCCCTGGCCACCCTGCAGTCAGCAGGAGAGGGCTTTCCCGGGCCTCTGTGTCCTGCGGACTCAGCTCAGGAGGCCCTTGGGCTTCCTGCTACCGCCTGCACCCCTGGAGCGCGGTACGCCATAGGTGCTCAGCAAGTGTCCAGGAAATGAATTCGGGAGCCCGACACACCCAAGAGCCCCGCTACCAAGCAGTTGCCCCTCCTCCCAGGCCTCACTCTGGGTCCACCACCTCTGCCGGAATCATGATCTCTGCTTCCTAAGATTCCAGAAGCTGCAGGCAAGATCTGTGGGCAGCCGCACCATGTTCTCTCAGGGCATGGACACGCTGAGGCTTCTTGAACAAGTTATACCATGTTTGCACAGATGTGAGGCAGATCATACATTTCACAACATATTTTAAATGGAAAAAGAAAAAATCCGTCAAGCAATGTACAAGTAAATAATAAGACATACACAGATTCCGGAATATTAAAACGTGGGGGAAGGTAGATCTTGGATACACAGTAATAATAGCCCCTTGGCATTGAGCACCTATACTGGGTCAGGCACTTCATATGCAGGTGACACCTTGTGTCATATTTGCTAGGGGTTAAATTATGCCCCCCAAAAGATATGCTGAAACCCTCATCCCCAGTACCTGCGAGGGGAACTTATTGGGAAATAGGGCCTTTGCAGATGTAGTCGAGTTAAGATGAGGTCATTACAACAATCCCACTACTGGGTATATACCCTGAGAAAACCATAATTCAGAAAGAGACATGTACCACAATGTTCATTGCAGCTCTATTTACAATAGCCAGGACATGGAAGCAACCTAAGTGTCCATCAACAGATGAATGGATAAAGAAGATGTGGCACATATATACAATGGAATATTACTCAGCCATGAAAAGGAACGAAACTGTGTCATTTGTTGAGACGTGGATGGATCTAGAGACTGTCAAACAGAGTGAAGTAAGTCAGAAAGAGAAAAACAAATACCGTACGCTAACACATATATAAGGAATCAAAAAAAAAAATGGTTCTGAAGAACCTAGAGGGCAGGACAGGAATAAAGATGCAGACGTAGAGAATGGACGTGAGGACACAGGGAGAGGGAAGGGTAAGCTGGAATGAAGTGAGAGAGTGGCATGGACATATACACACTACCAAACGTAAAACAGATAGCTAGTGGGAAGCAGCTGCATAGCACAGGGAGATCAGCTCAGTGCTTTGTGAGCACCTGGAGGGGTGGCTCGGGAGGGAGGGAGGGAGAAGCAAGAGGGCGGGGATATGGGGATATATGTATACGTATAGCTGATTCACTTTGTCATACAGCAGAAACTAACACACCACAGTAAAGCAATTATACTCCAATAAAGATGCTAAAAACAAAACAAAACAAAAAATGAGGTCATTAGACTGGGCCTAATCCCATATGACAGGTATCCTTAAAAGAAGAGGGCAAATCGGCTGTAGACATGACCAGAGGGGAGACAGCCATGTGAAAATGAAGACAGAGACGGGAGTAATCCAGCCGTAAACCACGGAACACTTGGGAACATCACAAGTTGGAAGAAAGAAGAAAAACCCTCCTCCAGAGCCATCAGAGGAGGCATGGCCCTGCCAGCACCGTGATGGTTTTCACTTGAGCCTTCAGAAAAGGGAGAGAAGTTGAAACCCCACTGGCGACTTCAATTTGTGGTACCTTGTTGGGCGGCTCCAGGAACCGAACACAATCTCATATCAAGGCTCAGAAGTTGTACTGTTACACTCTCCATCCTACAGATGAGGACACCGAGAGCCTGATGCCGGACCCTGCCCACGGGGACTCTCCTAAACCCTGTCAAGACCCCACCTCCCCTGAAATGAAGAGGAGACCCTGAAGGAGAGGTGGGATCTAGCACAGAGGGTGTGAGGATGGAGAAGGGTCTTGGACGTGGGGGTCCGAGGCACGGCCCTCTGAAGGCGGCTCCTATGCTCAGGCTTGGGCCCTGCTCTCTCCTTCCACTGCCCACTCTGCTCCCTTCTGTCCCAGCGGCGTGGTGGCCCCACGTTCTCCTGCAGGCTCACTTCCCCGGGCACACTGGCTGTCAGGCAGGCGGCAAGCCTGCATTCAAAGCACGGGGACCGCCGGGCCGGCGGACTCTCCGCATCCCCACGGGGCGTGAGTGTCTGTGCCCTTCAGGGCCCTGCGGATGCACCTCCTCCTGGATGCTTGCTCACACGTGGCTTTACACCCTGCTGCTGTCTTCTGAATGTCACTTGGCTTCACACCCTGCATCCCGCCACCAACCCAGCCCTATCCCTGTGCCCAGCCCCAGCTCAGGGACCACGGACAGGCACAGGCCCGGGCCCCCGCGCTTGCTCACAAAGGCCCCTACAGCAGCAGCCGGCGATATTTGCCACACAGGAGGGTAGGCGAGAGCCAGGCAGGAGGTCAGCCCTTTGCCGAGGAGGCTGGAGCTCAGAGCAGACTTTAGCTGGGGCTGGGGAATGGGGGCTTCTCGGGAAACAGGGCCACGGCTGAGACAACTCACACCAGCCCCTCAGGGGGCAGGCTCAGCGCACGTAGAGAACGTCAGAGCTTCCCGCTGACAGGCAGCAGCTCCCGTGTGCCCTGCCCCGCCCTGGTCAGGACTGGCTGGGTGCCGGGGTGGTGTGTGCTCGTCCAGAGTCTACTGGGGAGGGTGCTGCTGCCCCCCTGAAAAGTGCCTCCCTGAATGTCCCTGGGGCGCTCTTGGCGTGTCCCGGCCGCTGCTGCGCTGCCTGCCACGGCCGTCCCTGGGCTAGCACTGTCCCCCATCAGTCAGTTCACTGCACGAACGGGCACTAGGAATCCCTGCTTTCCCCCGGCAGTGCCCCACGGGGCTCTGGTCCTGGAGCACCCGTTGTCCCAAGAGCACCCATTTCCTGCTGGGGTCCAGGGCTGCAGCTCACCGGCAGAGGCATCTGCTCCCACCTGCCTCCCCCGGGCAGCCCAGGGCAGGTCAGATGGGATCTGATGGGTGCTGCTCCTTCCACCTCTCTGGGGCGGCGGACCCTCTTCACAGCCTGCATCACCGGGACCCCAAAGCCCTCTCCTGCCTGGCTCCTTTCCAAACCTTCATGCGGGTCTGCGGGTGGCTGGGGCCTGGGGGAGCGTCCTGGGGACCACCCCTGCCATCTGCTACAGCCTGTCCCTCTGCTCAAACACCCTGATCGGGGACACCAGAGTCCTAGGCGGCTCTGCGGGTGGCTGACAGGACACGCCTGTGCCTCTCGCACTCAGGCTCAAAAACCAAAACCTCACGGTCACATTCAGAAGGCCATCAGTGTACTCAAACATTTGGGCATTACGTAGGGAATGATTTCAAAATAAGTCGGAAGCACAGAGATTCGCCCCACATCCCCGCGGCAATGATCATCACTTACCAACCACGAGGAGGCTCGCCAAGTGGCTGCATCACGTCCTGCCAGCTCCACCCGAACCATGATATTGGTGGGGGTGGGGGATGCTTCTCTGGGACTTTCAGATAAACATACATGCACGAGGTCATCAGGACCGGGGCCTAAGCGGCTCTTAGTCGGGGGACAGGCAGGGCAAAAGCCAGGCTGTGCAGACCGAGGCCAGGTTCCGGAGAGAGTGGGCGCTGTGGGCAGCAGGGTCACCCCTGAGGGGGACTCGGGGCTGGGCCCCACGAGGACGCCCCCGACCCCAACGGGGCCGTTCGGCAGCTGGCGGCTGCCCTCCTGACAGAGACTCAGCACAGCCCCGCGGGGACGGATGGGTGCCGCTCAGGGACCTAAGGGTGCGGGTTGCTTGAGGGAAATGCCCTCCGCCAGCTCCCTGTGGGGCAGCCTCTCTCTGGAACACCTCCAACCCTGCCCAGGGCCTTAAAGGCACAGAGTCTGGCATCTCACATCTAAGGGTCAGAGGCGCAGGACTTAAGACCCTGGGGGAGGAAGCACAGTGGTCTGTGTCTGTGTTGTCATGGCTTGAGGACTAACCCCCGACCCCGGTGTGCCTTCGATACAGATGGCCGTGACAAAAATGCTTCTGCTCAGAATTCAGTGGCAAAGGGTCATCCCATGACCCCTCCTAAGTGAAGAGGACTCTGGCAGTGCTGTGTCCCCACTTGTGCGGGGAGGAGAGGAAGACAAGATGGGGACGAGCACCTGACGGCTCTCCAATGCCACACTGCCTAGTAGAGGCTCAACAAAAGCAGGGCTTACCTTTTGTGATGACAAAATCCCCTTCTTTTCCGGCAGGAGTGTCTGAGCAGGTTACATTGGCCCTGAAATTCTCCACCTTTTCCAAGTGCCCACCTGCTATATGGCAGGTGCTTCAAATCCAGGATCCCACGTAAGGTTCACGTTGTCGTACGGCGCTCAGCAGGGAGGGCTGCCTCTTTAGCCCCCGGTGCCGTCTGCACCTCCCACTGCAGTGACCTCCCAATCCCATTAGGCCCAGAAGTTGCTCCTTCCTTTCGATGCCAGGTCACAGCCCAAACCTGTGGGTCTCTGATGCCGCCATATTTCTGCACCTGCCTGAACGCGGCGACACTGGCGGACGTTGCTCCTTAGTGGCTAGGACTTATTTCTAGTATTATTCTGATCCCAGACTCTGTCCTTCTCCCCTCTGGAAATTGCTTTCTTTTCATGACATCTCAGAGAATTTGCAGCTCCATAGGAAACGGAATAGAAAACCAGTCAAAATTGCTGTTCTGTGTGTTTAACTCCTGCAGGATATATTATTCAATTTGGATGTGTGTGTGTGTGCGCGTGTGTGTGTGTGTGTGTGCGTCTGTCGGCATGGAGGGAAGGGTGGTGATTTCCCCAGCTGGGGGCAGCTCACGCAAAGCTCCCAGGATTCCAGTCACATGGCGACTCCTTTCCACTTCGGCAGCCTCTCCTCTTTCAAACCCCCTATTTTCATTCATTTCATCCCACTGAAATCTAGACCTTGCTCACAAGTGGCCAAAGTAAACTCCAGGTGACTAAAATGGTCGTTTCCATACGGTTGGTAATTGGCTCTCCCAGGGCAGGGAGAGGAGGGCCAGCCCCGGGAATACCGAGCAGGGCTTCAAAGAGCAAGACCCTCATTTCTCTGGAAATCCTCGCAGATGGCGGGTATGAAACACCTACCTCTTCACTGTGGCCCACTGCAATGCAACAAGAGCCAGCACCCCTTCCTTCCTGCCCCAGGGCGAGATTTCTCTCGGCTTTATCCGTGACCCAGAAGGACATCTCACAGCAATGTCCCATTTCAGACTTTCCCCTCCAACCCAAAACACACCCTCTGCATGTCTGGCTGCTGCCACCGCCCAGCTTCATCACCATCACCTCCCACAGAAGGAACCCCCACTTCCCAAAGGCCCAAAGTGCCCTGGCTCGGGGCACTTAACGCTCCAGGGCTCGCTCCTGGAGCCCCACCGCCTCGTCCCATGTTGTCTTATTCTGTGGGACTTAGGGGACGTCTCACCACCTTCCTCATGTGACAGTGGCTCCTAGACCATCACTCTAGGTGTGGGTGTGTCCTGCTTTTCCTAGCGTTCCCGCTACTAACACAGGCCCTTCCGGAGAGCAGAGGCTCCGTGGAGGTCTGCGGAATAAACAAGCCAGTGGGCAGGGGGCTTATTGACAGAGATGAACCTTCTCCTACTTTCTTAAAATACCCGTGCAAATCCAACTCAACAGAGATAGTTCGTTTTATTTACAGAATGACAGACAAGACAGGGAAGCAAGAATTGGAACAACAATGGCTTTTATTTTTCTATTTCTTCCCCCATCTATATCACTGCTAAGTACTTCCACGTTTCCAGAGCAGTTCTGATTCCAATTCCGTTATCTTGAACACGGTCACAAAACGAACTGGGAGATTTCCCAACCTCTCTTACAAAACAGCAAAACTCTTGTTCTTGAACTGAATTAGCGCAAATAACTGTGGGATTAACGTCATACACAAAGTTAGACACTGAAGCTTGTTTAGTCTTCTATTCAAAGAACCAACATTTGAAAAATTCCTAAAGAAAACAGACATGGAAGTCCATGTCAACATACACAACAGGAACCCAAAATGCTGCACACCGGCTTCCCCCAACTCGCCCGGCTCTCACTGCTTAGAAGGCTGACCGCTCCCTCTTCAAACTCAGAGTGAAGGATCAGCCCCCCTTCCTGCCCCACGGGAGAAGCTGCTGGACGTGGGACTGGCTGCTGCTCTGGCTGAGGCTCCCTCTTCCTCATCGCTCACGCTCTCTGCAGACACGGATGGGAAGAACCTGGGATCCATGCTATTGACCCTGAGCAGATGCTCCAGGACCTGCCACTTGCTGGCCTCCGCGTAGGCCCGGGGACCCCACAGGAACTCGTAGCGGGCAGGGTCGCTGTGGGGCACCTGCTGGTACTTCAGGTAGCCAGCCTGCACCCACACTTCGGTGAGCAGCTCCCTCCTGGCACGCAACCCCAGCTTGCTGAGCGCTCCCCGCAACTCCTCCTCAGGGGCGCGCTCACCGAACAGGGTGATCATGGTCAGGACCATCACCAGGAGGCCGTCCTCGCACGTGCGCTGCCCGGCCCTCAGCACTGCATCCCAGGTGAGGCCCAGGGTGGGGACCAGGACGTAGGTGCGATCGCGGGGGCCCACCTCCCTCACATCCAAGCCAAACACCACCTGCAGGCACTCGCAAGCGTGGCGGAAGACCTCGGGGAAGTGGTCCCGATGCTCCGGGAGGACCGTACTCAGCATCTCCACCTCGGAGGTCGGCTCCCCGCTACGATACTTGAGGAGCAGGAACACCACCAGGTCAACCATCAGCGAACCAAGTGCCTCCTGGGGCAAGGGCTCGGCATAGGCGGAGACGGAGGGGGCGCCAGGGGAGGCGGAGGACGAGGGGGATGCGGCCTCCTCCCCCGCAGCCCCCAGCAGCGACGCCTCCACCGGACCCTGGGCCGGGACTGGGGCCTGAGGGTCGGCCTCAGGCTGGCGGAGCTCACTCATCTCGACCGGGGACCTGATCACTGGGGTCGAGCCGCCCACGGGAGTGTGGGCACGGGTGACAGGCGTGGACCTCATACCTGAGGAAGAGAGGGGGTGTGAGCGGCCTCGGCGGAGAAAGGCCCCCTGGGCAGCCCTGACGAAGGCCACTTACAGGTCTCCTCTTAAGGGCTGCCCTCGGGCCTCACAGGGGCGCTCCTATTGGGCAGCCTGTCCCCTGCCAACCTGAAGAAGGAAGTGAGGGGGTTCCTCAGGGTGCAGCCAGCACGGCCCCAGGTTCTGGGGCTGACAGGGCAGTGGGGTGACTTGGGTGTAGTGCGGTCCCCTCAGTTCTGGGAGGGGGAGCCCCTGGGTACACACTCAGGGCACGCACCTCCCCTGGACTCCTGGCGCTGCCTGGGCCTCCTCTGCTCTGTGCCCTGACGACACGGTCCTCAGACCTGGGCCTTCGCCTCCCGGTTCCTGGAGCCCCTGTAAGAGGAATGGAGGGCGCACCTCTTGTGTAGACTGTGGCACAGTTCCGGGCCTCGGTGCTGGTAGGAGAATTGGACCGGACTCCGTGAGGTCCCCCCAGTTCTGAGCTCTGGGGTGAGTGGTCCCCTCGGGGCTCGCTCGTCGTGCTCACTGTTCCCCTTAAGGGCCTGGACCCTCCCCTTTGCAGGCCGGAGGGGAAACTCAGACCAGGACCCCGAATCTGAACAGAAAGCAGTGAGGGGGCCCCACAGGTGGCCGCACCTGCCCAGGGCCTCCCGACGGTCCTAGGATGGGGAGATGCTGGGTCCTCACCTCCTCCTCACATCCTGCCTGGCCTCCCAGCGCTGACCACAGGGGCAGATTTCTGTTGAGGCCCCTGTTCCAGGGCTGGGGGTCTGCTCAGTCCTCCCTCGGGGTCCTGGGAGTCCACCCTCTGCGGACCTGAAGGCTCACCCCTCACACCAAACACCTGACCTCCTGAGGACTCCGACCCAAAGGTTCGGAAACATCTCATCTGCTGACCGTGCTCTGGCGCCTCCAACGCCCCCGCGGAAGGGCAAAGGATCCCTCCCTGTGTTGGGGTCTAACGTCCTCAGTCCTTCCTTCCTCGCGTGCAGGCTGCACTCTGGGCAGGACCTGGGACTGTCCCGTCTACCACTGTGAGTCCCTGCTCCTTATACCAGGTCTCCAGTCTCTCAGAGACCCTGAAGTCAGGACAGGCCCACTGTGCTCATCCCGCCCCGGGGCCTCCCACGGCCACCTGCGAGGGTGATGATCTGGTGGGTCCCCTTAGTCCTGCCTAAGGGCCCTAAACTTTGTCCACCAGGGACGTGACATTTTACCCTCTGCCCTCATTAGACCCCGCCCCTCATCCCAGATCCCCAGCTTCTCTGAGAACCGGATGTCAGGAAGAGCTGATTTGTTCATCCCTCCCTACGGCCTCCCAGGGCCAACTCTGTTCTGGGATCCAGGTTGCCCTCAGTGCTCCCTCAGGGCCCTCACCTTGACTCCACACAGGACCTGGGATTCTGTCCAGTGCCCACCAGACATCCCCGCCCCTTATACCCCCTCCCTCGTCTCTCTGAAATCCCGCCCCGTGCTCCCCTCCCCAGCGTCTCTGAGACCCGGATGTCAGGCACTGCTGCGTGTGCTCATCCCGCCCTATGGCGTCCCAGGGTCAACTTTGTTCTGGGGTCCACGCTTCCCTCAGTCCACCTTCAGGGCGCTCACCTTGATTCAACGCAGGACATGGGATTCTCTCCCGTCCTAACCAGACACCCCGACCCTTATACCACCTCCCCAGGCTGAGAACCCGCCCCATGCTCCCCCTCCGCAGCGTCTCTGAGACCCGGATGTCAGGAAGTGCTGCACGTGCTCATAACGCCCTATGGACTCCCAAGGCCAACTGTGTTCTGGGGTCCAGGCTCCCCTCAGGGTACTCACCTTGACTCAACGTAAGACCTGGGATTCTCTCCCGTGCCCACGAGACACCCGGACCTTTATATCGCCTCCCTGAGACCCCTCCCCGTGCTCCCCCTCCCCAGAGTCTCTGAGACCCGGATGTCAGGAAGTGCTTCACGTGCTCATCCCGCCCTGTGGGCTCCTAGGACCAACTCTGTTCTGGGATCCAGGCTCCCCTCAGTCCTCCTTCAGTGTGCTCACCTTGACTCAACGCAGGACCTGGGATTCTCTCCCGTGCTCACCAGACACCCAGACACTTATACCTCCACCGCAGCCTCTCTGAGACCACGCCCAGTGCTCCCCCTCCGCAGTGTCTCTGAGACCCGGATGTCAGGAAATGCATGAGCTCATCCCGCACTATGGCCTCCCAGGACCAACTCGGTTCTGGGGTCCAGGCTCCCCTCAGTCCTCCCTCAGGGCACTCACCTTGACTCCACGCAGGACCTGGGATTCTCTCCCGTGCCCACCAGACACCCCAAGCCTTATACCGCCTCCGCAGCCTATCTGAGACCCTGCCCCCTGTGCCCCCTCCGCAGCTTCTCTGAGACCCGGATGTCAGGAAGTGCTGCACGTGCTCATCCCGCCCTATGGCCTCCCAGGGCCAACTCTGTTCTGGGGTCCAGGCTCCCCTCAGTCTTCCCTCAGGGTGTTCACCTTGACTCCAAGCAGTAACTGGATTCTCTCCTGTGCCCGCCTGAGACCCCGCTCCTTATACCCTTCCGTAGCCTCTATGAGACCCCGCCCCTTATACCCGCTCGGCAGTCTCTGTGACACCCTGACCCTTATACCCTTCCCTGCCTTCAGCCCTGGGCGGCCCTGGGGCGGAATGAGCACTTGGCAGCGAGTCCTCACGTATCCGGGTCTCAGGGAGGCTTAGGAACAGGTATAAGCGTCCGGTCTCAGGTGTGCTATGGCTAGACCCCAGGTCCTGCGTGGACTCAAGGTGAGGGCCTTGAGGGAGGACTGAGGAAAACGTGGACCCCAGAACAGAGTTGGCCCAGTGAGGTCATAGGGCGGGATGAACACGTCAGCACTTCCTGACTTCCGGGTCTCAGAGAAGCTGGGGACCTGGGATAAGGGGCGGGGTCTCATGAGCGCGGAGGGTAAAATGTCACGTCCTTGGTGGACTAAGGTTAGGGCCCTTAGGCAGGACTGAGGGGACCCTGAGGGAGGACAAAAGGGACCCACCAGATCACCGCCCTTGCAGGTGGCCGTGGGAGGCCCCGGGGTGGGATGAGCACGGTAGGCCTGTCCTGACGTCAGGGTCTCTCAGAGACTGGAGACCTGGTATAAGGAGCAGGGACTCACACTGGCAGACGGGACAATCCCAGGTCCTGCCCAGAGTCCAGCCTGCACGCGAGGAAGGAAGGGCTGAGGACGTTAGACCCCAACACAGGGAGGGATCCTTCGCCCTTCCGCGGGGGCGTTGGAGGCGCCAGAGCGCGGTCAGCAGATGAGATGTTTCCTGACCTCTGGGTCGGGGTCCTCAGGAGGTCAGGTGTTTGGTGTGAGGGGTGAGCCTTCAGGTCCGCAGAGGGTGGACTCCCAGGACCCCGAGGGAGGACTGAGCAGACCCCCAGCCCTGGAACAGGGGCCTCAACAGAAACCTGCCCCTGTGGTTAGTGCTGGGAGGCCAGGCAGGACGTGAGGAGGAGGTGAGGACCCAGCATCTCTCCATCCTAGGACCCTCGGGAGGCCCTGGGCAGGTGCGGCCACCTGTGGGACCCCCTCTCTGCTTTCTGTTCAGATTCGGGGTCCTGTTCTGAGTTTCTCCTCCGGCCTGCAAAGGGGAGGGTCCAGGCCCTTAAGGGGAAGAGTGAGCACGACGAGCGAGCCCCGAGGGGACCACGCACCCCAGAACTCAGAACTGGGGGGACCTCACGGAGTCCGGTCCAATTCTCCTACCAGCACCGAGGCCCAGAGCTGTGCCACAGTCTACACAAGAGGTGCGCCCTCCATTCCTCTTACAGGGGCTCCAGGAACCGGGAGGCGAAGGCCCAGGTCTGAGACCGTGTCGTCAGGGCACAGAGCAGAGGAGGCCCAGGCAGCGCCAGGAGTCCAGGGGAGGTGCGTGCCCTGAGTGTGTACCCAGGGGCTCCCCCTCCCAGAACAGAGGGCACCCCACAACATGCAAGTCACCCCACCCCCCTGACAGCCCCAGAACCTGGGGCCGTGCTGGCTGCACCCTGAGGAGCCCCCTCACTTCCTTCTTCAGGTTGGCAGGGGACAGGCCGCCCAGGAGGAGCGCCCCTGTGAGGCCCGAGGGCAGCCTTTAAGAGGCGACCTGTAAGTGGCCTTTGTCAGAGCTGCCCAGGGTGCCTTTCTCCGCCGAGGCCGCTCACACCCCCTCTCTACCCCAGGTATGAGGTCCCCTGCCCACACCACACTCCCGTGGGCGGCCCGACCCCAGTGATCAGGCCCCCGGTCGAGATGAGTGAGCTCCGCCAGCCTGAGGCCGACCTTCAGGCCCCAGTCCCGACCCAGGGTCCGGTGGAGGCGCCGCTGCTGGGGGCTGCGGGGGAGAAGGCCACATCCCCCTGGTCCTCCGCCTCCCCTGGAGCCCCCTCCTTCTCCACCTATGCGGAGTCCTTGCCCCAGGAGGCACTTGTTGTGCTGATGGCTGACCTGGTGGCGTTCCTGCTCAAGTATCGCCCCAGGGAGCCGACCTCCAAGACGGAGATGCTGAGTATGGTCCTCCGGGAGCATCGGGACCACTTCCCCCTGGTCTTCAGCCACGCTTGCGAGTGCATGCAGCTGGTGTTTGGCTTGGACGTGAAGGAGGTGGACCCCCGCGAGCGCACCTACGTCCTGGTCCCCACCCTGGGCCTCACCTGGGATGCGGTGCTGAGCGACGGGCAGAGCACGCCCGAGGCCGGCCTCCTGGTGCTGGTCCTGGGCGTGATCACCCTGTTCGGTGACCGCACCCCTGAGGAGGAGGTGTGGGGAGTGCTCGGCAACATGGGGGTGTGTGCCGGGAGGGAGCCCTGCATCTATGGGGAGCCCGGGGAGCTGCTCACCGAAGTGTGGGTGCAGGAGGGCTACCTGGAGGACCGGCAGGTGCCCCACAGCGACCCTGCCCGCTGCGAGTTCCTGTGGGGTGCCCGGGCCTACGCGGAGACCAGCAAGTGGCAGGTCCTGGAGCATCTGCTCAGGGTCAGTAGCTTGGATCCCAGGTCCTTCCCATCCCTGTGTGCAGAGGGTGTGAGCGACGAGGAAGAGGGAGCCTGAGCCAGAGCAGCAACCAGGCTCCTTCCAGGCCCAAGTTCACTGGTAGCAAGTGAGGCTGGTCCTTCACTCTGAGTTTGAAGAGAGAGCGGTCGAGTTTCCAAGTAGTGAGGGCCCCTGCGAGTGGGGGGAACATGGTGTGTAGCATCTTTGGGTTCCTGTTGTGTAAGATGACATGGAATTTCATCTCTGTTTTCTTTGGGAATTTTTCACATATTGTCTCATTTCAAAGAAGGCTTAATAAGCTTCAGTATCTAAGTTTGCAAATGACATTAATCACACATGTATTTGCATTAGTTCAGTTCAATGACAAGAGTTTTGCAATTGTGTAAAACAAATTGTAAGATTCCCATATTATTTTGTGATGGTGAACAAGATAACATGGCATTGGAATAGGAATTTACTTGGAAATGTGAAAGTAATTAGCAGTACAACTGAAGGCCACCACGTTGTTCCTCGGGACACCCCGTCGTCCGCTCAGTGGTGGGTGCCCTGCTGTGGGACTTTCCTGTTCCAGCCATAGGGCAGGGCCAGGCCCCGGGCATGTGGGCCAGAGGGGGAGTGGCTGACCTGGGGGAGCGGGCATTGCCGGCACCCATCTTCCTGGCGAGACACCACCCGCAGGGCCCTCAGGAAGGGAGGCAGTTGGGGGGATGGAGGGCCGCCAGGTGGGGTGTAGTGGAGGCACATTGTTGGGGACCCTGGTGGGGGGGCCGTGACCCCCGGACTCTGGTGGCTGTTACAAGTTCCTCTCTGTGTTATCATGCCCTCTGTTCAATGGTTTCAGTCAAAGTTTCTCTTAGTAAATTTCTCTGAAAGTTTCAGCTGAGTCTGGCCTCTGCTGTGGGCAATGGAGGGAAAGGGATGCTGCAGGTGAGGGCGGGGGTCAAGCGTCGGAGTCCTGCTCAGCACCCATGGGACACCTCTCCAGTGAGAGGGTAGGGTAGGCACTGTGCAGACCCAGAGATGGTGAGCGCTTTTTTCCATTTCATAGGTGAATTGTAAAGTTTTAGTAAAAACTGATAATTGCCTAAAAAGGCAGTAGAGAAGTTAAAATGTAAATGAAAACCTTGATTATCTCAGCAGGAAAAAGGGAACATAGGAGCAACAATAGTTGGACAGACACTGCTATGGACTGAATATTTGTAAACCCCTGCCCCTCATTCACCTGTTAAATTCTAACCCCCAAAGGGATGGGATTTGGAGGTGGGGCCCTGGGAAGTGATTAGCCCATGAGGGGGGAGCCCTCATGAATGAGATTACCTCCCTTATAAAAGAGGCCCCAGACGGCTGACTCATTCTCTCGTGCCTTGTGAGAAGATGGCTAGTTGATACAACTAGACAAGAAATCAGTCCATACGAAGAAGAGCTTTATGACTATTATTTATTACTCAGCTGTACAAAGGAACGAAATTGGGTCATTTGTAGATGCGTGGATGGATCTAGAGACGGTCATACAGAGTGAAGGAAGTCAGAAAGAGAGAAACAAATATCGTGTATTAATGCACATATGTGGAACCTAGATAAATGGTACAGATGAACCGGTTTGCAGGGCAGAAATAGAGACACAGACATAGAGCACAAACATATGGGCACCAAGGGGAGAAAATGGTGGGGGCGGGCGGGGGGTGTGATGAATTGGGAGATCGGGATTGACAAATGTACACTAATATGTATAAAATGGGTAACTCATAAGAACCTGCTGTATAAAAAAATACATAAAATAAAATTCAAAAATTAAAACAAACCAAAGAAATAAGAATAGGTTTATGACATTATCAATCACAGTAGAAAACCACCTGTGAAGACAAGTGGACGTACTTGCCACAATGGGCTCTGCATCGCCAAGTTTGCTCCCCCAACTCCGCAGCCTTGCAGGGAGGCCTTCCTATTGGTGGAAGGCCAATGGGCGTGTCTTTTGCTTCCGGAGGCACCAAGCCTTGGGACCTCAGGCCCTCAGTGCGCGTGGCTATTGGTGCTTCCGTAGCAAAGCGCCTCCTCACGTGCTCTTCTGATCCAACCACTTTCCCTGTAAAGAGACGGCTAGAACTTTCTCCCTCATCTTCCTGGGGCTTCCGGGAGCAGCCGGAAACGCACGTGGCGTTCGCACAGAGTGCCTGGGACAGTCGGCTGCACGGTTCCTGGCTGCTCTGCTGAGACGAGCTCTTCGGCTGCTCTGCTGAGACGAGCTCTTCAGCCCCTCGTGAGCGGGACTCCGGAGCCATCCACAGAGTCAGAGCAAGTCAGGAGACAGGCGGGGGCTTTGCCGGGGGCTGGACTCCGCAGGTACCGGGGGCCCTGGGAAGGAGTGGAGGTCGGGGGAGGGCTACGGGCTGCTCGGTTGGGAGTGGGGGAGCGGCGGCGGAGGGTAGCGGGCTGAAGGGGGGCTGAGGGAAGGGTCCCCCAGTGAGCGGGTCAGAGGGGAGGACCGCTGGCTTCCGGGGTGGCTGGTGGGGGGCGTTCTGGAGTCGGGGTGCAGAGGGTGGGGCTAATGGCTAAGCGTGGGGGGGGGCCGGAGCGGAGGGCTTCCTGCCGGTCGGGTGGGGCCGGCTTTGGGGGCCAGAAGAGAGGACGACTGGCTGCGGGGGTGGGGAGGACGGCACGGGCGGGCCCCACCCCGGGGGCCGAGACGGGAGGGGAGGGCTAACGGCTGCTGCATGTGGCGGGAGGAAGGGGGAGCTACTCCTGGCTGAGGCGGGGGTCGATGGGGAGGACTCCCGGGCGTGGGTGCGGTAGGCGTTAGGGGAGCTCCCGCCGGGGCGGGGCGTGGGGTGGGGGGGAGGACGCTCGTGGCAGTTAGGGGGCTCCGGTTTCCGGGTGGGCGGGGTAAGACGGGTGGGCTGTGCGTCTGGGGTACGAGAAGCGAGAGCCCCCGGCGCTGAGTGTGCTCGGGGGAGGACTCCCCGGTGTGGGGAGGTGAGAGAGGCAGTCTGGCCCGTACGCATGGCGGGGCGCCCGGCTTCCAGGGCCCAGAGCGGAGCGCCCCCAGCTGGTGGGTGGGGGAGGGTGTATGGAGGGGATGTAGTGCGAGGGGCCGGGGAGGAGCCGCCTGGCCACGGGGGGCGTAAGTGATGCTGAGAGGGGGAGGCGCTGGGGCTGCTGTGATCTCGTGGAGGTTGTTGGCCATGGCAGATGGATTTGTGGGGGTCCAGGGAGGGGCTCTGGCCCGCTGCATGAGGCATCGAGAGCTTCAGGTCGCCTCTGTCCGGGTGGCACAGGAATTGCAGAGGTGGGTGGGCAGGGCAAGGCCCTGGCCTCCACACAGAGTACACAGATTCTTTACGAGGGTGCTTTGCACATTCACCCGGACACGCCGTACCAGAGTTGTAAAAAAGTCTCCATAAATTTACCAGTATTGCAAGTTTACATGATAAGTTTTCTCGTCACGGGGGAATTTTAGTTGATGGTACTAATGATAATATATCTTCAAATATTGGGAAACCCATGGATCAAAGAAAAAAATCGCAGAGGGACTTAGAAAATATCTCAACGTGAATACTAAGAAAGCACAACTTACCAAAATTAGTGGGAGGCAGCAAAAAGCGACAGGAGGAAACTGTATTCCTCTAAATGCTTCTGTTAGAAAAGAGTCAGGACATAAAATCAGTGAGCTAACAGTCCATTTAGAGATGCTAGAAGAAGAAGAGCAAAGGAAACATAAAATGAAGTAATAAGAGAGCTAAGAGAGGAAATCAGTGATAGAAAGCAAATTATGGACACGACGAACAAAGCCATGCGCTTCTTTCAAAAGAGCAAGGAAACCGAGAAAGTCCTAGAACGATGAATCACAGAAAAATAGAAAGAACGCTGTTCACCAATATGAGGAATGAAAGAGGGCCAACGTTACGGATCAGATGTACATTAAAAAAGAGGATATAGGGGAATATTATGGGATATTATGGAAATGTTTATGCTAACAAATTGGAAGACTTGAGAAATTCCTTGGGAAAAAGGCAGCTTCCTAAAACCGAGGCCAGAAATGTAGAAAAGGTGACGAGCCTTCTATCTGTCTTTTTTTTTTTAATTATTTTATTTTATTTTATTATTGTTTCTTGAGTCGTACGCAACAAGTGCTCTTTTGTTATTATTTTTAAATTTTATTCTTACTTTTGGCTGCGTTGGGTCTTTGTTGCTGCGCGCGGGCTTTCTCTAGGTGCAGCGAGCGGGGGCTACTCTTCGTTGCGGTGCGCAGGCCTCTCATTACGGTGGCTTCTCTTGTTGCAGAGCACGGGCTCCAGGCATGTGGGCTTCAGTAGTCGTGTCACGTGGACTCAGTAGTTGTGGCTCGTGGGCTCTAGAGCGCTGGGTCAGTGGTGGCGGCGCATGGGGTTAGTTGCTCCGCGGCTTGTGGGATCTTCCCGGGCCAGGGATCGAACCTGCGTCCCCTGCACTGGCAGGTGGATTCTTAACCACTGCGCCACCAGGGAAGTCCCTAGCCTTCTATCCTGTAAATAAATGTAATTTATAAAAAAAGTTTCCTAAAGTCAAACAAACCAAACAGGGCAGGGAGGTGCTCCAGGCTGTTGCTGTGAGGGGCACTAGGGTGGGCTGTGTGGCACAAACATGATTCTCTCCTCTTTGCACCCACAGGCCGGTTCCCACACTTCAACAGCCTGTGCACACCTGTTTGATCGCTTCCCCCCACCCTCAGGTCCTCGAAGATGGCGATGGCTCTGGCGGTATTGCGGGACTGGTGCAGGTCGATGGGCGTGAACGCTCAGCGATCTCTGCTCATCCTGGGAATCCCAGATGACTGCAAAGACCAGGAATTCCAGGAGGCTGTGCAGGCTGCCCTGCGTTCCCTGGGCAGGTACCGAGTGCTGGGCAAGGTCTACAGAAAGGAGCTGGGGTCGAGTGTTGCCCTGGTCGAGTTTGCTGAGTGTTTAAATCGAAGCTTGCTCCCCCGCCAAATACCAGGCAAGGGAGGGCCCTGGACTGTGGTCTGCCTGCCCCAGGCCCCTGATGCTGATTCACAGGATAGACCCAATTTCCCTGCGCAGCCCCAGAGACAAGCAGTGGTTGGCAGGGCAGGTGAGGCAGGAACTGCAGGTCACTCAGGAACTGCAGGGGAGGAGGAAGCTGCAGGGGAGGCGGGAGTCGCAGGTATGGAGGGAGACACAGGTGAGGAGGAAGCCTTAGGTGTGGAGGGAGCTGAAGGTGAGGAGGGAGGTGCAGGTGAGGAGGGAGCTGCAGGTGAGGAGGGAGCTGAAGGTGAGGCAGGAGCTGCAGGTGAGGAGGGAGCTGAAGGTGAGGGAGGTGCAGGTGAGGAGGGAGGTGCAGGTGAGGAGGGAGCTGCAGGTGAGGCAGGAGATGCAGGTGAGGAAGGAGCTGCAGGTGACGAGGGAGCTGCAGGTGAGGCAGGAGATGCAGGTGAGGAGGGAGCTGCAGGTGAGGCAGGAGATGCAGGTGAGGAAGGAGCTGCAGGTGACGAGGGAGCTGCAGGTGAGGCAGGAGATGCAGGTGAGGAAGGAGCTGCAGGTGAGGAGGGAGCCTCAGGTGAGGCAGGAGCTACAGGTGGGGAAAGATCTGAGGGTCGAGCAGGAGCTGAAGGTGAAACAGGAGTGTCAGATGAGGAAGGAGCTGCAGGTGACGACGGAACCTCAGGTGAGGCAGGAGTTGCAGGTGAGGCAGGAGCTGCAGGTGAGGAAGGAGCTGCAGGTGAAGCAGGAGATGAAGGTGAAGCAGGAGCTGAGTCAGATGAGGAAGGAGCTGCAGGTTACAGAAATGTTGCAGGCGTGGCAGGACTTCTGAGTATGGCAGGACCCACGGGCGAGGCAATGACTGCGCCTGAGGAAGCAGTTGTGACAGCGGCAGGCGCCATGGGTGAGGCAGGGCCCGGGACCCAGCAGTGGAGGCAGGCCTTGCAGCCCCTGCTAGACAGCATGGGCTACCAGGAGCTGGGAACCTTCTCTGGGATGGAAGAGCCGGGCCACGGGGAAGAGTCCTCTGAGAGCTGGCTGGAGCAGGCCAACGACATGCTGCACCTGTGGCGCCACGTGTCTGAGAGGGAGAGGAGGAGGAGGCTGGTGGAGAGCTTGCGCGGCCCCGCGCTGGACCTCCTGCGCGGCCTCCTGGCGGAAGATCCCGAGCTGGCTGCCCAGGACTGCCTGGCTGCGCTGGTGCAGGTGTTTGGGAACAAGGACCCCCGGGGGAGTGCTCGGCTGAAGTTCGTGACCTGTGCCCAGCGGCCCCAGGAGACTCTCTCTGCGTACGTGATGCGCCTGGAAGGCCTGCTGCAGTCGGCCCTGGAGAAGAGGGCCATCCACCCGGCCATGGCGGACCAGGCGCGCGCCCGGCAGGTGCTGATGCGGGCCCGGCTGAACGACACGCTCCGGGACACGCTGAGGACGATGCGGCTGATGAGGAGGCCTCCCGGCTTTGCGGGGATGCTGCGGCTCATCCAGAAGACCGAGGCCCGGGAGGCCGACCCGGCTAGCAGGGAGCACTTCCCAGGGCAGGAAGAGGCCCGTGTGGACGTTGGAGTGCTGGCAGCAGCCGCCCAGGCCGCCGCGGCCCATGAGGCCATCACCGCAGGCACCACTGCACATGGCACCAAGGCCTCCCCGGCCGGTGAAGATACCACCGCCCAGGCCGCCCGTTCCAAGGAAGGGAGCGCCGAGGACCACCCGGCACGTGAGGAGGCCAGTGGGGCAGTTGCCGGCACTGCCAAGGCTGGCGAGGCGGGCCCTGAAGACCATGGTGCCGCCAGGGCAGCCCCTGGCCCTGGGGAGACCAGCAAGGCATCCGCGGCCACTCAGGAAGACGGAAGTGCTGCCGCCCCTGCGGGCCTAGGTCAGGCAGGACCCTCAGATGCCCCCAGGGTCCCCATGCCTGGCCGGATGGGCAGTGCTTCCCCGGTGGCCCCAGGAGGTCCTGGCTGGGAGCCAGAGGGCCTCGCCCAGGCAGGAGGCCAGGAGGCCGAGGAGAGCCCCGAGGAGGGGCTCAAGCCCGTCCCAGAAGAGCCGGGAAATGAAGACGGGGCTGCAGAGATGAGCCCCCCGGGGTCCACCTCGGGCCAGTAGGCTCAGCAGGTCCCGGGGCCCCCAGGCTTGGAGGCAGGGGGAGGCCAGGCCCGGCAGCCTACTGGCCCCATATTAGGGGCTACTCAAGGTGCCTGGGCCTCCCTCCTGAGAGGGGACTCCTATTCGTCATCCCCTGGGGCAGGTTGCTCCCTGTACTGGCAAGCCCAAATGTGTCCCTGTAGGCCCCAGAGGGACCCAGGTGTCAAGGAAGCCCCCAGCTGCCGCTCCCCTCCCCCCAACACACACACCCTAGCCATCGACCCCCCGCAGAGCCCTGAGGTGCGCCACGTGCCAGCCAAGGCTCTGGTCTCTGTGGGCCAGTGTCGTGAGCTCGACGTGTGCTTTCTGGGCATAGATTCAGGCCCAGCGCTGCCTGTTGTTGTGGAAATGTGCATGTGTTCTCCTCTGAGCAGTTCCCCCAAGCCCTGCGCGGCGTCGAGACCCCGAGCCCAGTCCCAGGAGCCGGCGGGAAGGACGGGATGGACGAGGTCACAGCCAGCACCCACCCCAGGACCTGGGATCCCACCTGGGACCTTGGGAAGGAAGACCTTGACCGGGGCTGCAGGAGGTCTGCGGGAGGCCCCCCAGGGCTTGTGTTCTGCTGGGCCACCCCGTTGTTCCTCGGGACTCCACGTCCCCGGCTCGGTGGCGCGCGCCCTGCTGTGGGACTGTCCCGTGGCCGCCATAGGGCAGGGCCGGGCCCCGGGCATGTGGGCCGGAAATGGAGGGTCTGCCCTGCGGGGAGCGGGCATGGCCGGCGCCCATCTTCCTGGCGAGAGGCCACCCGCGGGGCCCTCAGGAAGGGAGACTGTGGGGAGACGGAGGGCCGCCGGGTGGGGTGTAGCGGAGGCACCTTTTTGAGGACCCGGGGGGGGGGCGGGACCCGTGGGCTCCGGTGGCCGTTAGAAGTTCCTCTGTGTGTTGTTATGCCCTCTTTTCAATGGTTTCAGTCAATGTTTCTGTTTAATAAATTTCCCTGAACGTTTCATCTGAGTCTGGCCTCTGCTGTGGGCAATGGAGGGAAAGGGCTGCTGCGGGCGAGGGCGGGGGTCCAGAGTCCGATTCCTGCTCAGCACCCATGGGACACCTCTCCAGGGAGAGGGTAAGGTAGGCACTTTGCAGACCCAGACATCGTGAGGGTTTTTCTTCCAGTTCACAGGTGAATTGTAAAGTTTTAGCGCCCTTGACCGTGGGCCGCGTCTCGGACGATGCTCGTGCTTGAAATCGTGGGTGCTGTGCACGGCCCGGAAGGCCAGGGGACACACAGGAGGACCTCTGACCTCGTGGGCCACACGTGGGTCCGTGCACGTCTGCCTGGCCCGGGGGCTCCGGGACCAGAAGGCCGTGCCCGGTTTGCACGAGCGCTCGGCCTGTGGCTCTGCACCCGTGCACGAGTGTCTTCGTGCCCCCTGCGATGACGGGCGTGAAGCAGGAGGCTGACGTGCTGACGGGCCTGCCCTTTATGATGTCACTTCCTGGCTGGGCTGTGATGTCACCCCCGAGCCACCGGAGCACTTCTGTGAGGGGCTGAGCGGGAGTGTGAGCCCAGGGTGCTGCCGGCCGCGCTGCACTGTCCCGTTTACGTGGCGGAGGGACACGCCGCGCGCCGCATGGCTGCGGACGAGAAGGGCCCCGCCGCGGGCAGGGCGCCCGGCTTCGGCGAGGCGCCTCTTCCTCCCGACACAGCGGCTCCGGCCCTCGGCTCAGGGAGCTGCACCCCCCAGTCCCTCGCCCTGGACCAGCCCGTGCCCGCGGGACACCCCGACCTCAGGCTGCTGCCTGGAGAAGCCGCTTTCCAGGATTTGACGGAAGAGCCTTTCTTGAAAGGGCCTCGCACCGCCTGCGAGGCCGTGTGGGAAGGCAGCCTGCTCTTCCACCCCTTTCCCAGGAAGCTGTGGACGATCGTCCACAGCAGTCGCTTTGCGTCCATTTGGTGGAATGAAGACGGGACTTGCATAGGCATCAACAGGCCGCTGTTTCAAAAGGAGGTTTTGGACAGGGACGGCCTAGACAAGGTGTTCAAGACAGAATGTATGAAGAGCTTCATCCGCCAGCTTAACTGCTACGGATTCAGCAAAGTGCACCAGGACATGCGCACGTCCCTCTGCGTGACCAACCTGTCCACGAAGGAGCGGCCCGCCCACGTCCTGAGCGAGGTAAGGAGGGCGGGGGACGGCGGGGGAGGAGCCCTCTCCAGGGTCTGAGCCGCTGGGCCCGGGGGTGGGGGTGGGGGGCGGGTGCCAACCCCGGGGCCGCCTGGGACGGCGGCAGGCGTGTCAGGAGAGCTTCCTTTAAAGGTGGTACTTGGGGACCGGCGTGACGGCCGGAGCTGGCAGTGCCGCGCGCTGTGTTGGGACGTTGTTATGGGGGGACCCGAAGCGTTCTCAGCACAGGGACGTCACTTCTCTCCCTCCTCCTTTTCCCTTTGGTGTGTCTGTGTGAGGTGATGCGTGTGAACTGGACCCCCTGTGGTGATCATTTCACAGCACACGCGGGCAAGGCGTCATCCTGTACTCCTGACACGTGGGCAGTGCCGCTCGCGCCTGACACGCAGTCACACCGAGGAACAAGAGGACACTGCTGCAACGCTGGCCCTTCCCGTCCTCCTGCTCGGGGACAGTGGCCCGCCGGGGGGAGGGCGGAGGTCTGTGTGCCCCCTTGACTCCCATAGCTCCAGAGCATCACTTGAGTTGGGGCGCAGGTCCCTTCCTGGGAAGCAGTCAGCGTCCCCGATCTGGCCCCTGGAGGTGCTGGCCAGGGGGCGATTCGGACACTTCCTTAGAAAGCTACCGAACCTTGTTGCAGTCTCGTACCTGCAAACGCCAAGTCCCCTTTCGTGGGCCTTGTACTCATACTACGGGGCCATTTTCAGTCATTTTCCAAGGGCGAAAGGTGATGGTGAGTGAGCGAGTCTCGGGAATGTAAAAGCTGGGGCACAGCGTCCTGCTGGGACCGGGTCCCGCTTTCTCCAAAGAGGCCTTGGGTCGGCTGGGGGAGGGCGCCCAGGGGCCCAGCCAGGCGGCTGCTGCTTGCGAGCAACTCTTCTGTGACTCGGGGTTTCCTTTTCTCTCTCAACTGCGACCTCAGTTACACTTCTACCACAGTCCCCTGTTTCAGAGAGACTGCCCGCACCTCCTGGTGAGGATGAAGCCGAGAGTGCGCACTAAACCAGCATCCGGGCCGGTGGACGGCGAGCCGGCAGCCCCGGGGCACCTCCCGGCGCCCAGCGCCGCGGAGCCTCAGGACGGCCTCCCACCGTATCCTGAGCACATCCAGGGGACCCCGAGCCACCCGCAAGTCGACCATGCCTCCGCCCTGGCCAGGACTGGCTCTGTCGCTCCAGCCCCTCCTCGGACAGCAGCCGAGCCCCCTGCGCCGCATCCCAGCATGCAGGTTCTGGTCCCTCTAGTCCCTGTCCTGGCAGAGGTGGCCCAGCCAGCCGAGGTCCCCTGGCTCTGCTGCGCCTGGCCTCCCGCCCAGATGAGTCCTCCCTGGCCCGTGCCAGGCCTGGCCGCCGCACCCCGCCAAGTCCTCAGCCTTCCCCCCCCCGACCCCGCGCAGCTCCCGGGGGCCGCGCTGCTGCCTCTTGCGCACCCTGGATGCCTGAGGTGGCCGCCAGGCCTGCCGCCCCCCTGACCTTGATCCGTTGGCCGCTGAGCCACTTCTGCCATCGCTGCGTGGGCTCCCGCTCTTTCCTGGAATACCCGGCCCCTCCAGGCAGGCCCACAGAGGACCCTGACCAGGCAGACCCTGCAGACACACGGAGGTGGTGACGCGGCCAGAACCTTGCAGGGCAATAAAGAGCACGGGGACTTGAGAGCGATGTTCCACCCAACACGTGTTTGGCGCCTCCGTCCTGGGCGTGGCTGAGCAGTTGATTCCCCTCAGCAGGAAACGATGACAGGTGACAGCCCACCCCCGGCACGGTGCGGGCACCTAGCAGACACCTGGAGAAGCCCCTCAGACGCCCTGTGTCCACTCACTAGAAAGACCCTTGAAGGGCTGGACAAGCACAAGGAAGGCCCTGGCACCCGCGGCTTCACAGTTGCGGGGTCATCGTGTCCAGCAGGGTCTCGATTTGACAGATGAGAAGAGCTCAGGCCTCCCCGGTCAGAGGTCTGAAAAGAGCCCTTACTGTCCTGAGACGCACAGGTGTGGAGGTGACGGTCCCTGGCAGGGGCCTGCGGGTGTTCAGTTTGGGGGTGCTCTCTGGTGTCTGGACAGCAGGATTGAGGTTTGCTTTTCACTGCGGGTCCTGCGTCTGGAGACATTTTCCTGCTTCTCTTTTCCTTGCCTTTCGAGCTAAACACTTCAAGGGCGCCATGCTCCACCACCCTCTGGGCGCTGGGGTGTCGAGCTTATACCGCGAGTCCTTGTGGTCAACGCCCAGTGGTGTGTACAGAGCACTGAAGGCCAGGGCACACCCCCAGCTCACAGCTGCTGCCTCCACGTGTGGGGGATGGGCCGGGGGACCTGGCCAGGACTCTGTGGCTGTCACAGCGATAGGGCGACATCCCCTCCCAAACACTGCTAAGGAGGGGGCGGGGAGCGGGAATTGCCTGGAGTTCCAGGGGTTAGGACTCTATGCTTTCACTGCGGTGGCCCGGGTTCAATCCCTAGTCGGGGATCTAAGATCCCCCAAGCCTTGTGGGGTGGCCAAAAATACAGAAAAGAAAAAAAAAAGGTGGGTTGGGGGAGGAGGGGAAGTAGACCCAAGGTACCAGGAATGATCCAAGCACCAGCAGCCAGAGGAGCCCCGGGTCTGCCCGGGTGAGGGGTGGTCCCATCTGCCGCTCCCGTCTGTCACAATGCAACAGCTAGTGCACGTCATGGGGGTCTCTTGAGCAGCCCAACAGCAGTGCCCCAAATGAACGATGCAAAAATGGACACAAGGGATGGAAGAAACCGGTCTACAATAGAAGTGGGAGACTTCGGTCCCCCCTGTGATGGATTCAAATGGATCCCCCAGCTCCCACCCCAACCCTTAAGTCCACCTGCTGCAGTGCTAATCCCAAGCTGCATGTATTTGGAGATAGCACCCTTGGGGAGGTCAGTAAGGTTAAATGAGGTCACAAGGGTGGGACCCTAGTCCGACAAGAGCGGTGTCCTTTGGAAAAGAGGAAGAGACACCGAAGATCTCCCTGCCTCCCTCCCTCCCTCAGCCTCTCTTCCACCCTCCCAACCTCCCTCCCTCTCTCTCCCTCCATCTCTCTCTCTCTCCATTCCTCCCTCCCCTTCTGCCCCCTCTCCCCGCTCCCTCCCTCTCTCTCTCTCCCCCTACCTTCCTCCCCCTCTCTCTTTCCCTCCCTCGCCCCCCTCCCTTTCTCTCTCTCCCTCCCTCCCTCTCTCCCTTTCACTCTCTCCCTCCCTCCCCCTCTTCTCTTGCCCTCTTTCCATCCCCCTTCCCCTCTCTCTCTCCCTTCCTCCCTTCCCCTCTATCACTCCCTCCATCCCTCTCTCTCTCTCTCTCTGTCTCTCTCTCTCCCTCCCTCCCTCCCTCCCTCCCTTCCCCCCCCCCCAACCTGTGCAGGGAAGCAGCCAAGTGAGGGACCAAGAGAAAACCAGCTGTCTGCGAGCCAGGACGAGACGCCTTCCCTCACCTGGAACTGCACTTTCCAGCAAGTTGAGGTTGGACTTCTAGCCACCAGGACTGGGACCCAGTACATTTCTGTAGTTTTAGCCACCTCCTCTGTGGGACCTTGCTATGGCAGCTCTAAGCAGACTAACACAGCCTGCTTTCATTATGGGTACAGCGACCAGACAGCACCGCAGTAAGGGAATCACAGATTTGAACAGCACTGTGCAAAGACTAGGTCTCATGACATGTGTAGACTATTAGCCCCAAGAACAGAATAGACACGTGCTCGTCAAGCGTACCTAGAACGTTCTCCAGGGTACTCCACGTGTCAGGCCACACAGCATCCCCCAGTGAACTTAAGGGGATACAAACAAAAGGGCTGAAATCATACAAAGTATGTTCTCTGGCCAAAAGAGAGTGAAATTAGACCTCAATGACAGAAGGAAATGTGGGAAATCTGCAAAGAGAGGGAAATTGAGCCGTGCGTCCCCAAATACCCGCATTAGTCTGGGACGATGCCAAATCCCACGGCACAGGGTGAGGGGCTGAAACAGCAGACACAGATTCTCACAGTGGTTCTGACCAGGAGGCCGAGAGGGAGGGTCCAGCAGGGGTGGCTTGTACTGCGGCCGGCCTCCTTGGTTGCAGGTGGCCGTGCTCTTACCGCCCCTCACGTGGTCACCCTCTGTGCACGCACCCCCAGCCCCTGCCTTCTCTCCTTGTGTGTGCTGATCCGCTCTTCCCTCGAGGGCACCAGCCATCTTGGATTAGACCTCATCCTAATGGCCTCATTTCAACCTAAGAACCACTAACTCCAGTCACAGTGACATTCTGAGGTTCTAGGAGATTAGGGCTTCAACATGCAAATTTTGGGGGGACGCAGTTCAGTCCATAACAATAGCCCAGGGACCGGACAAGGCATCACAAGGGAAATTAGAAAATACTTTGAAATGAAGAAAACACATACCAAAGCCCCCAGGACTTATGGCACGCGGCCAAAGAGGCACTTGGGACCTAAAGCTGCAAACACCCCTGTTCCAATGGAGGTGACACCTCAAATCAACAGCCTCATCTTGAACAGGGACAAGTGAGAAGAAGAGGAAGGTGAGTCCAAGCATCCTGACAACAAATTTTCACGAGAAAAGAAAAACTGCGCTAATCTACGTACGCGGGGATCACAAGACGTGTACTGGTTGGGAACCTTCACTACATGGGGGAGGGCGCATCTTTCTTACACGCTCAGTAACAAGAGCTACATCCACCGACCACTTCATTTGGCCCAGGCTTTTTACAAGCAGGTCACATCATGGGGAAATTCACACCAATGCTTTTGCCTTGTACTATTAGGAGGCCCATTTTACAGATGGAGAAATCGAGGCATAGGGAGTCTCCATGATTTGATCAGCTTGTCACTAGAAGGACTCTTATTCAAGCTACGCATCATATGCGTGCAAAGCCCCATCCCCGCACTGGCCTGACCTGTCTCCCCAACAGTCAAGGGGGATTCAGCTGTCCTCCACGGGGTCCTACTAGCTGATGCCTCAGACCACATAATGGAGAAAACACAGGGAAGCCAGGCATTAGTGCCCATGAGAGCCTGACACTGGATTCTGCCCACGTGGCCTCCCCAGCCCCATCAGGTCACCATCTCTCGTGAAATGGACACGAGGGCCAGGGAGGAGGGTGAGGGTCTAAGACTGAGGGCGTGAGGATGGAGAAGGGTCTTGGACGCGGGGGTCCGAGGCACGGCCCTCTGAAGGCGGCTCCTATGCTCAGGCTTGGGCCCTGCTCTCTCCTTCCACTGCCCACTCTGCTCCCTTCTGTCCCAGCGGCGTGGTGGCCCCACGTTCTCCTGCAGGCTCACTTCCCCGGGCACACTGGCTGTCAGGCAGGCGGCAAGCCTGCATTCAAAGCACGGGGACCGCCGGGCCGGCGGACTCTCCGCATCCCCACGGGGCGTGAGTGTCTGTGCCCTTCAGGGCCCTGCGGATGCACCTCCTCCTGGATGCTTGCTCACACGTGGCTTTACACCCTGCTGCTGTCTTCTGAATGTCACTTGGCTTCACACCCTGCATCCCGCCACCGACCCAGCCCTATCCCTGTGCCCAGCCCCAGCTCAGGGACCACGGACAGGCACAGGCCCGGGCCCCCGCGCTTGCTCACAAAGGCCCCTACAGCAGCAGCCGGCGATATTTGCCACACAGGAGGGTAGGCGAGAGCCAGGCAGGAGGTCAGCCCTTTGCCGAGGAGGCTGGAGCTCAGAGCAGACTTTAGCTGGGGCTGGGGAATGGGGGCTTCTCGGGAAACAGGGCCACGGCTGAGACAACTCACACCAGCCCCTCAGGGGGCAGGCTCAGCGCACGTAGAGAACGTCAGAGCTTCCCGCTGACGGGCAGCAGCTCCCGTGTGCCCTGCCCCGCCCTGGTCAGGACTGGCTGGGTGCCGGGGTGGTGTGTGCTCGTCCAGAGTCTACTGGGGAGGGTGCTGCTGCCCCCCTGAAAAGTGCCTCCCTGAATGTCCCTGGGGCGCTCTTGGCGTGTCCCGGCCGCTGCTGCGCTGCCTGCCACGGCCGTCCCTGGGCTAGCACTGTCCCCCATCAGTCAGTTCACTGCACGAACGGGCACTAGGAATCCCTGCTTTCCCCCGGCAGTGCCCCACGGGGCTCTGGTCCTGGAGCACCCGTTGTCCCAAGAGCACCCATTTCCTGCTGGGGTCCAGGGCTGCAGCTCACCGGCAGAGGCATCTGCTCCCACCTGCCTCCCCCGGGCAGCCCAGGGCAGGTCAGATGGGATCTGGTGGGTGCTGCTCCTTCCACCTCTCTGGGGCGGCGGACCCTCTTCACAGCCTGCATCACCGGGACCCCAAAGCCCTCTCCTGCCTGGCTCCTTTCCAAACCTTCATGCGGGTCTGCGGGTGGCTGGGGCCTGGGGGAGCGTCCTGGGGACCACCCCTGCCATCTGCTACAGCCTGTCCCTCTGCTCAAACACCCTGATCGGGGACACCAGAGTCCTAGGCGGCTCTGCGGGTGGCTGACAGGACACTCCTGTGCCTCTCGCACTCAGGCTCAAAAACCAAAACCTCACGGTCACATTCAGAAGGCCATCAGTGTACTCAAACATTTGGGCATTACGTAGGGAATGATTTCAAAATAAGTTGGAAGCACAGAGATTCGCCCCACATCCCCGCGGCAATGATCATCACTTACCAACCACGAGGAGGCTCGCCGAGTGGCTGCATCACGTCCTGCCAGCTCCACCCGAACCATGATATTGGTGGGGGTGGGGGATGCTTCTCTGGGACTTTCAGATAAACATACATGCACGAGGTCATCAGGACCGGGGCCTAAGCGGCTCTTAGTCGGGGGACAGGCAGGGCAAAAGCCAGGCTGTGCAGACCGAGGCCAGGTTCCGGAGAGAGTGGGCGCTGTGGGCAGCAGGGTCACCCCTGAGGGGGACTCGGGGCTGGGCCCCACGAGGACGCCCCCGACCTCAACGGGGCCGTTCGGCAGCTGGCGGCTGCCCTCCTGACAGAGACTCAGCACAGCCCCGCGGGGACGGATGGGTGCCGCTCAGGGACCTAAGGGTGCGGGTTGCTTGAGGGAAATGCCCTCCGCCAGCTCCCTGTGGGGCAGCCTCTCTCTGGAACACCTCCAACCCTGCCCAGGGCCTTAAAGGCACAGAGTCTGGCATCTCACATCTAAGGGTCAGAGGTGCCGGACTTAAGACCCTGGGGGAGGAAGCACAGTGGTCTGTGTCTGTGTTGTCATGGCTTGAGGACTAACCCCCGACCCCGGTGTGCCTTCGATACAGATGGCCGTGACAAAAATGCTTCTGCTCAGAATTCAGTGGCAAAGGGTCATTCCATGACCCCTCCTAAGTGAAGAGGACTCTGGCAGTGCTGTGTCCCCACTTGTGCGGGGAGGAGAGGAAGACAAGATGGGGACGAGCACCTGACGGCTCTCCAATGCCACACTGCCTAGTAGAGGCTCAACAAAAGCAGGGCTTACCTTTTGTGATGACAAAATCCCCTTCTTTTCCGGCAGGAGTGTCTGAGCAGGTTACATTGGCCCTGAAATTCTCCACCTTTTCCAAGTGCCCACCTGCTATATGGCAGGTGCTTCAAATCCAGGATCCCACGTAAGGTTCACGTTGTCGTACGGCGCTCAGCAGGGAGGGCTGCCTCTTTAGCCCCCGGTGCCGTCTGCACCTCCCACTGCTGTGACCTCCCAATCCCATTAGGCCCAGAAGTTGCTCCTTCCTTTCGATGCCAGGTCACAGCCCAAACCTGTGGGTCTCTGATGCCGCCATATTTCTGCACCTGCCTGAACGCGGGGACACTGGCGGACGTTGCTCCTTAGTGGCTAGGACTTATTTCTAGTATTATTCTGATCCCAGACTCTGTCCTTCTCCCCTCTGGAAATTGCTTTCTTTTCATGACATCTCAGAGAATTTGCAGCTCCATAGGAAACGGAATAGAAAACCAGTCAAAATTGCTGTTCTGTGTGTTTAACTCCTGCAGGATATATTATTCAATTTGGATGTGTGTGTGTGTGTGTGTGTGTCTGTCGGCATGGAGGGAAGGGTGGTGATTTCCCCAGCTGGGTGCAGCTCACGCAAAGCTCCCAGGATTCCAGTCACACGGCGACTCCTTTCCACTTTGGCAGCCTCTCTTCTTCCAAACCCCCTATTTTCATCCATTTCATCCCACTGAAATCTAGACCTTGCTCACAAGTGGCCAAAGTAAACTCCAGGTGACTAAAATGGTCGTTTCCATACGGTTGGTAATTGGCTCTCCCAGGGCAGGGAGAGGAGGGCCAGCCCCGGGAATACCAAGCAGGGCTTCAAAGAGCAAGACCCTCATTTCTCTGGAAATCCTCGCAGATGGCGTGTATGAAACACCTACCCCTTCACTGTGGCCCACTGCAATGCAACAAGAGCCAGCACCCCTTCCTTCCTGCCCCAGGGCGAGATTTCTCTCGGCTTTATCCGTGACCCAGAAGGACATCTCACAGCAATGTCCCATTTCAGACTTTCCCCTCCAACCCAAAACACACCCTCTGCATGTCTGGCTGCTGCCACCGCCCAGCTTCATCACCATCACCTCCCACAGAAGGAACCCCCACTTCCCAAAGGCCCAAAGTGCCCTGGCTCGGGGCACTTAACGCTCCAGGGCTCGCTCCTGGAGCCCCACCGCCTCGTCCCATGTTGTCTTATTCTGTGGGACTTAGGGGACGTCTCACCACCTTCCTCATGTGACAGCGGCTCCTAGACCATCACTCTAGGTGTGGGTGTGTCCTGCTTTTCCTAGCGTTCCCGCTACTAACACAGGCCCTTCCGGAGAGCAGAGGCTCCGTGGAGGTCTGCGGAATAAACAAGCCAGTGGGCAGGGGGCTTATTGACAGAGATGAACCTTCTCCTACTTTCTTAAAATACCCGTGCAAATCCAACTCAACAGAGATAGTTCGTTTTATTTACAGAATGACAGACAAGACAGGGAAGCAAGAATTGGAACAACAATGGCTTTTATTTTTCTATTTCTTCTCCCATCTATATCACTGCTAAGTACTTCCACGTTTCCAGAGCAGTTCTGATTCCAATTCCGTTATCTTGAACACGGTCACAAAACGAACTGGGAGATTTCCCAACCTCTCTTACAAAACAGCAAAACTCTTGTTCTTGAACTGAATTAGCGCAAATAACTGTGGGATTAACGTCATACACAAAGTTAGACACTGAAGCTTGTTTAGTCTTCTATTCAAAGAACCAACATTTGAAAAATTCCTAAAGAAAACAGACATGGAAGTCCATGTCAACATACACAACAGGAACCCAAAATGCCGCACACCGGCTTCCCCCAACTCGCCCGGCTCTCACTGCTTAGAAGGCTGACCGCTCCCTCTTCAAACTCAGAGTGAAGGATCAGCCCCCCTTCCTGCCCCACGGGAGAAGCTGCTGGACGTGGGACTGGCTGCTGCTCTGGCTGAGGCTCCCTCTTCCTCATCGCTCACGCTCTCTGCAGACACGGATGGGAAGAACCTGGGATCCATGCTATTGACCCTGAGCAGATGCTCCAGGACCTGCCACTTGCTGGCCTCCGCGTAGGCCCGGGGACCCCACAGGAACTCGTAGCGGGCAGGGTCGCTGTGGGGCACCTGCTGGTACTTCAGGTAGCCAGCCTGCACCCACACTTCGGTGAGCAGCTCCCTCCTGGCACGCAACCCCAGCTTGCTGAGCGCTCCCCGCAACTCCTCCTCAGGGGCGCGCTCACCGAACAGGGTGATCATGGTCAGGACCATCACCAGGAGGCCGTCCTCGCACGTGCGCTGCCCGGCCCTCAGCACTGCATCCCAGGTGAGGCCCAGGGTGGGGACCAGGACGTAGGTGCGATCGCGGGGGCCCACCTCCCTCACATCCAAGCCAAACACCACCTGCAGGCACTCGCAAGCGTGGCGGAAGACCTCGGGGAAGTGGTCCCGATGCTCCGGGAGGACCGTACTCAGCATCTCCACCTCGGAGGTCGGCTCCCCGCTACGATACTTGAGGAGCAGGAACACCACCAGGTCAACCATCAGCGAACCAAGTGCCTCCTGGGGCAAGGGCTCGGCATAGGCGGAGACGGAGGGGGCGCCAGGGGAGGCGGAGGACGAGGGGGATGCGGCCTCCTCCCCCGCAGCCCCCAGCAGCGACGCCTCCACCGGACCCTGGGCCGGGACTGGGGCCTGAGGGTCGGCCTCAGGCTGGCGGAGCTCACTCATCTCGACCGGGGACCTGATCACTGGGGTCGAGCCGCCCACGGGAGTGTGGGCACGGGTGACAGGCGTGGACCTCATACCTGAGGAAGAGAGGGGGTGTGAGCGGCCTCGGCGGAGAAAGGCCCCCTGGGCAGCCCTGACGAAGGCCACTTACAGGTCTCCTCTTAAGGGCTGCCCTCGGGCCTCACAGGGGCGCTCCTATTGGGCAGCCTGTCCCCTGCCAACCTGAAGAAGGAAGTGAGGGGGTTCCTCAGGGTGCAGCCAGCACGGCCCCAGGTTCTGGGGCTGACAGGGCAGTGGGGTGACTTGGGTGTAGTGCGGTCCCCTCAGTTCTGGGAGGGGGAGCCCCTGGGTACACACTCAGGGCACGCACCTCCCCTGGACTCCTGGCGCTGCCTGGGCCTCCTCTGCTCTGTGCCCTGACGACACGGTCCTCAGACCTGGGCCTTCGCCTCCCGGTTCCTGGAGCCCCTGTAAGAGGAATGGAGGGCGCACCTCTTGTGTAGACTGTGGCACAGTTCCGGGCCTCGGTGCTGGTAGGAGAATTGGACCGGACTCCGTGAGGTCCCCCCAGTTCTGAGCTCTGGGGTGAGTGGTCCCCTCGGGGCTCGCTCGTCGTGCTCACTGTTCCCCTTAAGGGCCTGGACCCTCCCCTTTGCAGGCCGGAGGGGAAACTCAGACCAGGACCCCGAATCTGAACAGAAAGCAGTGAGGGGGCCCCACAGGTGGCCGCACCTGCCCAGGGCCTCCCGACGGTCCTAGGATGGAGAGATGCTGGGTCCTCACCTCCTCCTCACATCCTGCCTGGCCTCCCAGCGCTGACCACAGGGGCAGATTTCTGTTGAGGCCCCTGTTCCAGGGCTGGGGGTCTGCTCAGTCCTCCCTCGGGGTCCTGGGAGTCCACCCTCTGCGGACCTGAAGGCTCACCCCTCACACCAAACACCTGACCTCCTGAGGACTCCGACCCAAAGGTTCGGAAACATCTCATCTGCTGACCGTGCTCTGGCGCCTCCAACGCCCCCGCGGAAGGGCAAAGGATCCCTCCCTGTGTTGGGGTCTAACGTCCTCAGTCCTTCCTTCCTCGCGTGCAGGCTGCACTCTGGGCAGGACCTGGGACTGTCCCGTCTACCACTGTGAGTCCCTGCTCCTTATACCAGGTCTCCAGTCTCTCAGAGACCCTGAAGTCAGGACAGGCCTACTGTGCTCATCCCGCCCCGGGGCCTCCCACGGCCACCTGCAAGGGTGATGATCTGGTGGGTCCCCTTAGTCCTGCCTAAGGGCCCTAAACTTTGTCCACCAGGGACGTGACATTTTACCCTCTGCCCTCATTAGACCCCGCCCCTCATCCCAGATCCCCAGCTTCTCTGAGAACCGGATGTCAGGAAGAGCTGATTTGTTCATCCCTCCCTACGGCCTCCCAGGGCCAACTCTGTTCTGGGATCCAGGTTGCCCTCAGTACTCCCTCAGGGCCCTCCCCTTGACTCCACACAGGACCTGGGATTCTGTCCAGTGCCCACCAGACATCCCCGCCCCTTATACCCCCTCCCTCGTCTCTCTGAAATCCCGCCCCGTGCTCCCCTCCCCAGCGTCTCTGAGACCCGGATGTCAGGCACTGCTGCGTGTGCTCATCCCGCCCTATGGCGTCCCAGGGTCAACTTTGTTCTGGGGTCCACGCTTCCCTCAGTCCACCTTCAGGGCGCTCACCTTGATTCAACGCAGGACATGGGATTCTCTCCCGTCCTAACCAGACACCCCGACCCTTATACCACCTCCCCAGGCTGAGAACCCGCCCCATGCTCCCCCTCCGCAGCGTCTCTGAGACCCGGATGTCAGGAAGTGCTGCACGTGCTCATAACGCCCTATGGACTCCCAAGGCCAACTGTGTTCTGGGGTCCAGGCTCCCCTCAGGGTACTCACCTTGACTCAACGTAAGACCTGGGATTCTCTCCCGTGCCCACGAGACACCCGGACCTTTATATCGCCTCCCTGAGACCCCGCCCCGTGCTCCCCCTCCCCAGAGTCTCTGAGACCCGGATGTCAGGAAGTGCTTCACGTGCTCATCCCGCCCTGTGGGCTCCTAGGACCAACTCTGTTCTGGGATCCAGGCTCCCCTCAGTCCTCCTTCAGTGTGCTCACCTTGACTCAACGCAGGACCTGGGATTCTCTCCCGTGCTCACCAGACACCCAGACACTTATACCTCCACCGCAGCCTCTCTGAGACCACGCCCAGTGCTCCCCCTCCGCAGTGTCTCTGAGACCCGGATGTCAGGAAGTGCTGCACTTGTTCATCCCGCCCTTTGGTCTCCAAGGGCCAACTCTATTCTGGGATCCAGGTTCCCCTCAGTCCTCGTTCAGTGCTCTCACCTTGACTCCAAGGAGGAACTGGATTCTCTCCTGTGCCTGCCTGAGACCCCGCCCCTTACACCCCCTCCCCAGTCTCTCTGAGACCCCGCCCCTTACACCCCTCCCCAGCATCTGAGACTGGGATGTCAGGAAGTGGTGCAGGTGCTCATCCCGCCCTATGGCCTCCCAGGGCCAACTCTGTTCTGCGGTTCAGGCTCCCCTCAGTCCTCCCTCAGGGCCCTCACCTTGGCTCCACGCAGTACCTGGATTCTCTCCTGTGCCCGCCTGAGTCCCCGCCCCTTATACCCCCTCCCCAGCCTCTCTGAGACCCTTCCACTTACACCCCCTCCCCAGGGTCGCTGAGACCCGGATGTCAGGAAGTGCTTCACGTGCTCATCCCGCCCTGTGGGCTCCTAGGACCAACTCTGTTCTGGGATCCAGGCTCCCCTCAGTCCTCCTTCAGTGTGCTCACCTTGACTCAACGCAGGACCTGGGATTCTCTCCCGTGCTCACCAGACACCCAGACACTTATACCGCCACCGCAGCCTCTCTGAGACCACGCCCAGTGCTCCCCCTCCGCAGTGTCTCTGAGACCCGGATGTCAGGAAGTGCTGCACGTGCTCATCCCACCTTATGGTCTCCCAGGGCCAACTCTGTTCTGGGGTGCAGACTCCCCTCAGTCCTCCCTCAGGGCGCTCAACTTGAATCAACACAGGACCTGAGATTCTCTCCCATGCCCGCGAGACACCCAAACCCTTATACCGCCACAAAAGCCTCTCTGAGACCCCGCCCCGTGCTCCCTCTCCCCAGCGTCTCTGAGACCCGGATGTCAGGAAGTGCTGCACGTGCTCATCCCGCCCTATGGACTCCCAGGGCCAACTCTGTTCTGGGATCCACGCTCCCCTCAGTCCTCCCTCAGTGTGCTCACCTTGACTCAACACAGGACCTGGGATTCTCTCCCGGGCTCACCAGACACCCAGACACTTATACCGCCACAGCAGCCTCTCTGAGACCCCGCCCCGTGCTCCCCCTCCCCAGCGTCTCTGAGACCCGGATGTCAGGAAATGCATGAGCTCAACCCGCACTATGGCCTCCCAGGACCAACTCGGTTCTGGGGTCCAGGCTCCCCTCAGTCCTCCCTCAGGGCACTCACCTTGACTCCACGCAGGACCTGGGATTCTCTCCCATGCCCACCAGACACCCCAAGCCTTATACCGTCTCCGTAGCCTATCTGAGACCCTGCCCCCTGTGCCCCCTCCGCAGCTTCTCTGAGACCCGGATGTCAGGAAGTGCTGCACGTGCTCATCCCGCCCTATGGACTCCCAGGGCCAACTCTGATCTGGGGTCCAGGCTGCCCTCAGTCCTCCCTCAGTGTGCTCACCTTGACTCAACACAGGACCTGGGATTCTCTCCCGGGCTCACCAGACACCCAGACACTTATACCGCCACAGCAGCCTCTCTGAGACCCCGCCCCGTGCTCCCCCTCCCCAGGGTCTCTGAGACCCGGATGTCAGGAAATGCATGAGCTCATCCCGCACTATGGCCTCCCAGGACCAACTCGGTTCTGGAGTCCAGGCTCCCCTCAGTCCTCCCTCAGGGCACTCACCTTGACTCCACGCAGGACCTGGGATTCTCTCCCGTGCCCACCAGACACCCCAAGCCTTATACCGCCTCCGCAGCCTATCTGAGACCCCGCCCCCTGTGCCCCCTCCGCAGCTTCTCTGAGACCCGGATGTCAGGAAGTGCTGCACGTGCTCATCCCGCCCTGTGGCCTCCCAGGGCAACTCTGTTCTGGGGTCCAGGCTCCCCTCAGTCTTCCCTCAGGGTGTTCACCTTGACTCCAAGCAGTAACTGGATTCTCTCCTGTGCCCGCCTGAGACCCCGCTCCTTATACCCTTCCGTAGCCTCTATGAGACCCCGCCCCTTATACCCGCTCGGCAGTCTCTGTGACACCCTGACCCTTATACCCTTCCCTGCCTTCAGCCCTGGGCGGCCCTGGGGCGGAATGAGCACTTGGCAGCGAGTCCTCACGTATCCGGGTCTCAGGGAGGCTTAGGAACAGGTATAAGCGTCCGGTCTCAGGTGTGCTATGGCTAGACCCCAGGTCCTGCGTGGACTCAAGGTGAGGGCCTTGAGGGAGGACTGAGGAAAACGTGGACCCCAGAACAGAGTTGGCCCAGTGAGGTCATAGGGCGGGATGAACACGTCAGCACTTCCTGACTTCCGGGTCTCAGAGAAGCTGGGGACCTGGGATAAGGGGCGGGGTCTCATGAGCGCGGAGGGTAAAATGTCACGTCCTTGGTGGACTAAGGTTAGGGCCCTTAGGCAGGACTGAGGGGACCCTGAGGGAGGACAAAAGGGACCCACCAGATCACCGCCCTTGCAGGTGGCCGTGGGAGGCCCCGGGGTGGGATGAGCACGGTAGGCCTGTCCTGACGTCAGGGTCTCTCAGAGACTGGAGACCTGGTATAAGGAGCAGGGACTCACACTGGCAGACGGGACAATCCCAGGTCCTGCCCAGAGTCCAGCCTGCACGCGAGGAAGGAAGGACTGAGGACGTTAGACCCCAACACAGGGAGGGATCCTTCGCCCTTCCGCGGGGGCGTTGGAGGCGCCAGAGCGCGGTCAGCAGATGAGATGTTTCCTGACCTCTGGGTCGGGGTCCTCAGGAGGTCAGGTGTTTGGTGTGAGGGGTGAGCCTTCAGGTCCGCAGAGGGTGGACTCCCAGGACCCCGAGGGAGGACTGAGCAGACCCCCAGCCCTGGAACAGGGGCCTCAACAGAAACCTGCCCCTGTGGTTAGTGCTGGGAGGCCAGGCAGGACGTGAGGAGGAGGTGAGGACCCAGCATCTCTCCATCCTAGGACCCTCGGGAGGCCCTGGGCAGGTGCGGCCACCTGTGGGACCCCCTCTCTGCTTTCTGTTCAGATTCGGGGTCCTGTTCTGAGTTTCTCCTCCGGCCTGCAAAGGGGAGGGTCCAGGCCCTTAAGGGGAAGAGTGAGCACGACGAGTGAGCCCCGAGGGGACCACCCACCCCAGAACTCAGAACTGGGGGGACCTCACGGAGTCCGGTCCAATTCTCCTACCAGCACCGAGGCCCAGAGCTGTGCCACAGTCTACACAAGAGGTGCGCCCTCCATTCCTCTTACAGGGGCTCCAGGAACCGGGAGGCGAAGGCCCAGGTCTGAGACCGTGTCGTCAGGGCACAGAGCAGAGGAGGCCCAGGCAGCGCCAGGAGTCCAGGGGAGGTGCGTGCCCTGAGTGTGTACCCAGGGGCTCCCCCTCCCAGAACAGAGGGCACCCCACAACATGCAAGTCACCCCACCCCCCTGACAGCCCCAGAACCTGGGGCCGTGCTGGCTGCACCCTGAGGAGCCCCCTCACTTCCTTCTTCAGGTTGGCAGGGGACAGGCCGCCCAGGAGGAGCGCCCCTGTGAGGCCCGAGGGCAGCCTTTAAGAGGCGACCTGTAAGTGGCCTTTGTCAGAGCTGCCCAGGGTGCCTTTCTCCGCCGAGGCCGCTCACACCCCCTCTCTACCCCAGGTATGAGGTCCCCTGCCCACACCACACTCCCGTGGGCGGCCCGACCCCAGTGATCAGGCCCCCGGTCGAGATGAGTGAGCTCCGCCAGCCTGAGGCCGACCTTCAGGCCCCAGTCCCGACCCAGGGTCCGGTGGAGGCGCCGCTGCTGGGGGCTGCGGGGGAGAAGGCCACATCCCCCTGGTCCTCCGCCTCCCCTGGAGCCCCCTCCTTCTCCACCTATGCGGAGTCCTTGCCCCAGGAGGCACTTGTTGTGCTGATGGCTGACCTGGTGGCGTTCCTGCTCAAGTATCGCCCCAGGGAGCCGACCTCCAAGACGGAGATGCTGAGTATGGTCCTCCGGGAGCATCGGGACCACTTCCCCCTGGTCTTCAGCCACGCTTGCGAGTGCATGCAGCTGGTGTTTGGCTTGGACGTGAAGGAGGTGGACCCCCGCGAGCGCACCTACGTCCTGGTCCCCACCCTGGGCCTCACCTGGGATGCGGTGCTGAGCGACGGGCAGAGCACGCCCGAGGCCGGCCTCCTGGTGCTGGTCCTGGGCGTGATCACCCTGTTCGGTGACCGCACCCCTGAGGAGGAGGTGTGGGGAGTGCTCGGCAACATGGGGGTGTGTGCCGGGAGGGAGCCCTGCATCTATGGGGAGCCCGGGGAGCTGCTCACCGAAGTGTGGGTGCAGGAGGGCTACCTGGAGGACCGGCAGGTGCCCCACAGCGACCCTGCCCGCTGCGAGTTCCTGTGGGGTGCCCGGGCCTACGCGGAGACCAGCAAGTGGCAGGTCCTGGAGCATCTGCTCAGGGTCAGTAGCTTGGATCCCAGGTCCTTCCCATCCCTGTGTGCAGAGGGTGTGAGCGACGAGGAAGAGGGAGCCTGAGCCAGAGCAGCAACCAGGCTCCTTCCAGGCCCAAGTTCACTGGTAGCAAGTGAGGCTGGTCCTTCACTCTGAGTTTGAAGAGAGAGCGGTCGAGTTTCCAAGTAGTGAGGGCCCCTGCGAGTGGGGGGAACATGGTGTGTAGCATCTTTGGGTTCCTGTTGTGTAAGATGACATGGAATTTCATCTCTGTTTTCTTTGGGAATTTTTCACATATTGTCTCATTTCAAAGAAGGCTTAATAAGCTTCAGTATCTAAGTTTGCAAATGACATTAATCACACATGTATTTGCATTAGTTCAGTTCAATGACAAGAGTTTTGCAATTGTGTAAAACAAATTGTAAGATTCCCATATTATTTTGTGATGGTGAACAAGATAACATGGCATTGGAATAGGAATTTACTTGGAAATGTGAAAGTAATTAGCAGTACAACTGAAGGCCACCACGTTGTTCCTCGGGACACCCCGTCGTCCGCTCAGTGGTGGGTGCCCTGCTGTGGGACTTTCCTGTTCCAGCCATAGGGCAGGGCCAGGCCCCGGGCATGTGGGCCAGAGGGGGAGTGGCTGACCTGGGGGAGCGGGCATTGCCGGCACCCATCTTCCTGGCGAGACACCACCCGCAGGGCCCTCAGGAAGGGAGGCAGTTGGGGGGATGGAGGGCCGCCAGGTGGGGTGTAGTGGAGGCACATTGTTGGGGACCCTGGTGGGGGGGCCGTGACCCCCGGACTCTGGTGGCTGTTACAAGTTCCTCTCTGTGTTATCATGCCCTCTGTTCAATGGTTTCAGTCAAAGTTTCTCTTAGTAAATTTCTCTGAACGTTTCAGCTGAGTCTGGCCTCTGCTGTGGGCAATGGAGGGAAAGGGATGCTGCAGGTGAGGGCGGGGGTCAAGCGTCGGAGTCCTGCTCAGCACCCATGGGACACCTCTCCAGTGAGAGGGTAGGGTAGGCACTGTGCAGACCCAGAGATGGTGAGCGCTTTTTTCCATTTCATAGGTGAATTGTAAAGTTTTAGTAAAAACTGATAATTGCCTAAAAAGGCAGTAGAGAAGTTAAAATGTAAATGAAAACCTTGATTATCTCAGCAGGAAAAAAGGAACATAGGAGCAACAATAGTTGGACAGACACTGCTATGGACTGAATATTTGTAAACCCCTGCCCCTCATTCACCTGTTAAATTCTAACCCCCAAAGGGATGGGATTTGGAGGTGGGGCCCTGGGAAGTGATTAGCCCATGAGGGGGGAGCCCTCATGAATGAGATTACCTCCCTTATAAAAGAGGCCCCAGACGGCTGACTCATTCTCTCGTGCCTTGTGAGAAGATGGCTAGTTGATACAACTAGACAAGAAATCAGTCCATACGAAGAAGAGCTTTATGACTATTATTTATTACTCAGCTGTACAAAGGAACGAAATTGGGTCATTTGTAGATGCGTGGATGGATCTAGAGACGGTCATACAGAGTGAAGGAAGTCAGAAAGAGAGAAACAAATATCGTGTATTAATGCACATATGTGGAACCTAGATAAATGGTACAGATGAACCGGTTTGCAGGGCAGAAATAGAGACACAGACATAGAGCACAAACATATGGGCACCAAGGGGAGAAAATGGTGGGGGCGGGCGGGGGGTGTGATGAATTGGGAGATCGGGATTGACAAATGTACACTAATGTGTATAAAATGGGTAACTCATAAGAACCTGCTGTATAAAAAAATACATAAAATAAAATTCAAAAATTAAAACAAACCAAAGAAATAAGAATAGGTTTATGACATTATCAATCACAGTAGAAAACCACCTGTGAAGACAAGTGGACGTACTTGCCACAATGGGCTCTGCATCGCCAAGTTTGCTCCCCCAACTCCGCAGCCTTGCAGGGAGGCCTTCCTATTGGTGGAAGGCCAATGGGCGTGTCTTTTGCTTCCGGAGGCGCCAAGCCTTGGGACCTCAGGCCCTCAGTGCGCGTGGCTATTGGTGCTTCCGTAGCAAAGCGCCTCCTCACGTGCTCTTCTGATCCAACCACTTTCCCTGTAAAGAGACGGCTAGAACTTTCTCCCTCATCTTCCTGGGGCTTCCGGGAGCAGCCGGAAACGCACGTGGCGTTCGCACAGAGTGCCTGGGACAGTCGGCTGCACGGTTCCTGGCTGCTCTGCTGAGACGAGCTCTTCGGCTGCTCTGCTGAGACGAGCTCTTCAGCCCCTCGTGAGCGGGACTCCGGAGCCATCCACAGAGTCAGAGCAAGTCAGGAGACAGGCGGGGGCTTTGCCGGGGGCTGGACTCCGCAGGTACCGGGGGCCCTGGGAAGGAGTGGAGGTCGGGGGAGGGCTACGGGCTGCTCGGTTGGGAGTGGGGGAGCGGCGGCGGAGGGTAGCGGGCTGAAGGGGGGCTGAGGGAAGGATCCCCCAGTGAGCGGGTCAGAGGGGAGGACCGCTGGCTTCCGGGGTGGCTGGTGGGGGGCGTTCTGGAGTCGGGGTGCAGAGGGTGGGGCTAATGGCTAAGCGTGGGGGGGGCCGGAGCGGAGGGCTTCCTGCCGGTCGGGTGGGGCCGGCTTTGGGGGCCAGAAGAGAGGACGACTGGCTGCGGGGGTGGGGAGGACGGCACGGGCGGGCCCCACCCCGGGGGCCGAGACGGGAGGGGAGGGCTAACGGCTGCTGCGTGTGGCGGGAGGAAGGGGGAGCTACTCCTGGCTGAGGCGGGGGTCGATGGGGAGGACTCCCGGGCGTGGGTGCGGTAGGCGTTAGGGGAGCTCCCGCCGGGGCGGGGCGTGGGGTGGGGGGGAGGACGCTCGTGGCAGTTAGGGGGCTCCGGTTTCTGGGTGGGCGGGGTAAGACGGGTGGGCTGTGCGTCTGGGGTACGAGAAGCGAGAGCCCCCGGCGCTGAGTGTGCTCGGGGAAGGACTCCCCGGTGTGGGGAGGTGAGAGAGGCAGTCTGGCCCGTACGCATGGCGGGGCGCCCGGCTTCCAGGGCCCAGAGCGGAGCGCCCCCAGCTGGTGGGTGGGGGAGGGTGTATGGAGGGGATGTAGTGCGAGGGGCCGGGGAGGAGCCGCCTGGCCACGGGGGGCGTAAGTGATGCTGAGAGGGGGAGGCGCTGGGGCTGCTGTGATCTCGTGGAGGTTGTTGGCCATGGCAGATGGATTTGTGGGGGTCCAGGGAGGGGCTCTGGCCCGCTGCATGAGGCATCGAGAGCTTCAGGTCGCCTCTGTCCGGGTGGCACAGGAATTGCAGAGGTGGGTGGGCAGGGCAAGGCCCTGGCCTCCACACAGAGTACACAGATTCTTTACGAGGGTGCTTTGCACATTCACCCGGACACGCCGTACCAGAGTTGTAAAAAAGTCTCCATAAATTTACCAGTATTGCAAGTTTACATGATAAGTTTTCTCGTCACGGGGGAATTTTAGTTGATGGTACTAATGATAATATATCTTCAAATATTGGGAAACCCATGGATCAAAGAAAAAAATCGCAGAGGGACTTAGAAAATATCTCAACGTGAATACTAAGAAAGCACAACTTACCAAAATTAGTGGGAGGCAGCAAAAAGCGACAGGAGGAAACTGTATTCCTCTAAATGCTTCTGTTAGAAAAGAGTCAGGACATAAAATCAGTGAGCTAACAGTCCATTTAGAGATGCTAGAAGAAGAAGAGCAAAGGAAACATAAAATGAAGTAATAAGAGAGCTAAGAGAGGAAATCAGTGATAGAAAGCAAATTATGGACACGACGAACAAAGCCATGCGCTTCTTTCAAAAGAGCAAGGAAACCGAGAAAGTCCTAGAACGATGAATCACAGAAAAATAGAAAGAACGCTGTTCACCAATATGAGGAATGAAAGAGGGCCAACGTTACGGATCAGATGTACATTAAAAAAGAGGATATAGGGGAATATTATGGGATATTATGGAAATGTTTATGCTAACAAATTGGAAGACTTGAGAAATTCCTTGGGAAAAAGGCAGCTTCCTAAAACCGAGGCCAGAAATGTAGAAAAGGTGACGAGCCTTCTATCTGTCTTTTTTTTTTTAATTATTTTATTTTATTTTATTATTGTTTCTTGAGTCGTACGCAACAAGTGCTCTTTTGTTATTATTTTTAAATTTTATTCTTACTTTTGGCTGCGTTGGGTCTTTGTTGCTGCGCGCGGGCTTTCTCTAGGTGCAGCGAGCGGGGGCTACTCTTCGTTGCGGTGCGCAGGCCTCTCATTACGGTGGCTTCTCTTGTTGCAGAGCACGGGCTCCAGGCATGTGGGCTTCAGTAGTCGTGTCACGTGGACTCAGTAGTTGTGGCTCGTGGGCTCTAGAGCGCTGGGTCAGTGGTGGCGGCGCATGGGGTTAGTTGCTCCGCGGCTTGTGGGATCTTCCCGGGCCAGGGATCGAACCTGCGTCCCCTGCACTGGCAGGTGGATTCTTAACCACTGCGCCACCAGGGAAGTCCCTAGCCTTCTATCCTGTAAATAAATGTAATTTATAAAAAAAGTTTCCTAAAGTCAAACAAACCAAACAGGGCAGGGAGGTGCTCCAGGCTGTTGCTGTGAGGGGCACTAGGGTGGGCTGTGTGGCACAAACATGATTCTCTCCTCTTTGCACCCACAGGCCGGTTCCCACACTTCAACAGCCTGTGCACACCTGTTTGATCGCTTCCCCCCACCCTCAGGTCCTCGAAGATGGCGATGGCTCTGGCGGTATTGCGGGACTGGTGCAGGTCGATGGGCGTGAACGCTCAGCGATCTCTGCTCATCCTGGGAATCCCAGATGACTGCAAAGACCAGGAATTCCAGGAGGCTGTGCAGGCTGCCCTGCATTCCCTGGGCAGGTACCGAGTGCTGGGCAAGGTCTACAGAAAGGAGCTGGGGTCGAGTGTTGCCCTGGTCGAGTTTGCTGAGTGTTTAAATCGAAGCTTGCTCCCCCACCAAATACCAGGCAAGGGAGGGCCCTGGACTGTGGTCTGCCTGCCCCAGGCCCCTGATGCTGATTCACAGGATAGACCCAATTTCCCTGCGCAGCCCCAGAGACAAGCAGTGGTTGGCAGGGCAGGTGAGGCAGGAACTGCAGGTCACTCAGGAACTGCAGGGGAGGAGGAAGCTGCAGGGGAGGCGGGAGTCGCAGGTATGGAGGGAGACACAGGTGAGGAGGAAGCCTTAGGTGTGGAGGGAGCTGAAGGTGAGGAGGGAGGTGCAGGTGAGGAGGGAGCTGCAGGTGAGGAGGGAGCTGAAGGTGAGGCAGGAGCTGCAGGTGAGGAGGGAGCTGAAGGTGAGGGAGGTGCAGGTGAGGAGGGAGCTGCAGGTGAGGAGGGAGGTGCAGGTGAGGAGGGAGGTGCAGGTGAGGAGGGAGCTGCAGGTGAGGCAGGAGATGCAGGTGAGGAAGGAGCTGCTGGTGACGAGGGAGCTGCAGGTGAGGCAGGAGATGCAGGTGAGGCAGGAGATGCAGGTGAGGAAGGAGCTGCAGGTGACGAGGGAGCTGCAGGTGAGGCAGGAGATGCAGGTGAGGAAGGAGCTGCAGGTGAGGAGGGAGCCTCAGGTGAGGCAGGAGCTACAGGTGGGGAAAGATCTGAGGGTCGAGCAGGAGCTGAAGGTGAAACAGGAGTGTCAGATGAGGAAGGAGCTGCAGGTGACGACGGAACCTCAGGTGAGGCAGGAGTTGCAGGTGAGGCAGGAGCTGCAGGTGAGGAAGGAGCTGCAGGTGAAGCAGGAGATGAAGGTGAAGCAGGAGCTGAGTCAGATGAGGAAGGAGCTGCAGGTTACAGAAATGTTGCAGGCGTGGCAGGACTTCTGAGTATGGCAGGACCCACGGGCGAGGCAATGACTGCGCCTGAGGAAGCAGTTGTGACAGCGGCAGGCGCCATGGGTGAGGCAGGGCCCGGGACCCAGCAGTGGAGGCAGGCCTTGCAGCCCCTGCTAGACAGCATGGGCTACCAGGAGCTGGGAACCTTCTCTGGGATGGAAGAGCCGGGCCACGGGGAAGAGTCCTCTGAGAGCTGGCTGGAGCAGGCCAACGACATGCTGCACCTGTGGCGCCACGTGTCTGAGAGGGAGAGGAGGAGGAGGCTGGTGGAGAGCTTGCGCGGCCCCGCGCTGGACCTCCTGCGCGGCCTCCTGGCGGAAGATCCCGAGCTGGCTGCCCAGGACTGCCTGGCTGCGCTGGTGCAGGTGTTTGGGAACAAGGACCCCCGGGGGAGTGCTCGGCTGAAGTTCGTGACCTGTGCCCAGCGGCCCCAGGAGACTCTCTCTGCGTACGTGATGCGCCTGGAAGGCCTGCTGCAGTCGGCCCTGGAGAAGAGGGCCATCCACCCGGCCATGGCGGACCAGGCGCGCGCCCGGCAGGTGCTGATGCGGGCCCGGCTGAACGACACGCTCCGGGACACGCTGAGGACGATGCGGCTGATGAGGAGGCCTCCCGGCTTTGCGGGGATGCTGCGGCTCATCCAGAAGACCGAGGCCCGGGAGGCCGACCCGGCTAGCAGGGAGCACTTCCCAGGGCAGGAAGAGGCCCGTGTGGACGTTGGAGTGCTGGCAGCAGCCGCCCAGGCCGCCGCGGCCCATGAGGCCATCACCGCAGGCACCACTGCACATGGCACCAAGGCCTCCCCGGCCGGTGAAGATACCACCGCCCAGGCCGCCCGTTCCAAGGAAGGGAGCGCCGAGGACCACCCGGCACGTGAGGAGGCCAGTGGGGCAGTTGCCGGCACTGCCAAGGCTGGCGAGGCGGGCCCTGAAGACCATGGTGCCGCCAGGGCAGCCCCTGGCCCTGGGGAGACCAGCAAGGCATCCGCGGCCACTCAGGAAGACGGAAGTGCTGCCGCCCCTGCGGGCCTAGGTCAGGCAGGACCCTCAGATGCCCCCAGGGTCCCCATGCCTGGCCGGATGGGCAGTGCTTCCCCGGTGGCCCCAGGAGGTCCTGGCTGGGAGCCAGAGGGCCTCGCCCAGGCAGGAGGCCAGGAGGCCGAGGAGAGCCCCGAGGAGGGGCTCAAGCCCGTCCCAGAAGAGCCGGGAAATGAAGACGGGGCTGCAGAGATGAGCCCCCCGGGGTCCACCTCGGGCCAGTAGGCTCAGCAGGTCCCGGGGCCCCCAGGCTTGGAGGCAGGGGGAGGCCAGGCCCGGCAGCCTACTGGCCCCATATTAGGGGCTACTCAAGGTGCCTGGGCCTCCCTCCTGAGAGGGGACCCCTATTCGTCATCCCCTGGGGCAGGTTGCTCCCTGTACTGGCAAGCCCAAATGTGTCCCTGTAGGCCCCAGAGGGACCCAGGTGTCAAGGAAGCCCCCAGCCGCCGCTCCCCTCCCCCCAACACACACACCCTAGCCATCGACCCCCCGCAGAGCCCTGAGGTGCGCCACGTGCCAGCCAAGGCTCTGGTCTCTGTGGGCCAGTGTCGTGAGCTCGACGTGTGCTTTCTGGGCATAGATTCAGGCCCAGCGCTGCCTGTTGTTGTGGAAATGTGCATGTGTTCTCCTCTGAGCAGTTCCCCCAAGCCCTGCGCGGCGTCGAGACCCCGAGCCCAGTCCCAGGAGCCGGCGGGAAGGACGGGATGGACGAGGTCACAGCCAGCACCCACCCCAGGACCTGGGATCCCACCTGGGACCTTGGGAAGGAAGACCTTGACCGGGGCTGCAGGAGGTCTGCGGGAGGCCCCCCAGGGCTTGTGTTCTGCTGGGCCACCCCGTTGTTCCTCGGGACTCCACGTCCCCGGCTCGGTGGCGCGCGCCCTGCTGTGGGACTGTCCCGTGGCCGCCATAGGGCAGGGCCGGGCCCCGGGCATGTGGGCCGGAAATGGAGGGTCTGCCCTGCGGGGAGCGGGCATGGCCGGCGCCCATCTTCCTGGCGAGAGGCCACCCGCGGGGCCCTCAGGAAGGGAGACTGTGGGGAGACGGAGGGCCGCCGGGTGGGGTGTAGCGGAGGCACCTTTTTGAGGACCCGGGGGGGGGCGGGACCCGTGGGCTCCGGTGGCCGTTAGAAGTTCCTCTGTGTGTTGTTATGCCCTCTTTTCAATGGTTTCAGTCAATGTTTCTGTTTAATAAATTTCCCTGAACGTTTCATCTGAGTCTGGCCTCTGCTGTGGGCAATGGAGGGAAAGGGCTGCTGCGGGCGAGGGCGGGGGTCCAGAGTCCGATTCCTGCTCAGCACCCACGGGACACCTCTCCAGGGAGAGGGTAAGGTAGGCACTTTGCAGACCCAGACATCGTGAGGGTTTTTCTTCCAGTTCACAGGTGAATTGTAAAGTTTTAGCGCCCTTGACCGTGGGCCGCGTCTCGGACGATGCTCGTGCTTGAAATCGTGGGTGCTGTGCACGGCCCGGAAGGCCAGGGGACACACAGGAGGACCTCTGACCTCGTGGGCCACACGTGGGTCCGTGCACGTCTGCCTGGCCCGGGGGCTCCGGGACCAGAAGGCCGTGCCCGGTTTGCACGAGCGCTCGGCCTGTGGCTCTGCACCCGTGCATGAGTGTCTTCGTGCCCCCTGCGATGACGGGCGTGAAGCAGGAGGCTGACGTGCTGACGGGCCTGCCCTTTATGATGTCACTTCCTGGCTGGGCTGTGATGTCACCCCCGAGCCACCGGAGCACTTCTGTGAGGGGCTGAGCGGGAGTGTGAGCCCAGGGTGCTGCCGGCCGCGCTGCACTGTCCCGTTTACGTGGCGGAGGGACACGCCGCGCTCCGCATGGCTGCAGACGAGAAGGGCCCCGCCGCGCTCCGCATGGCTGCGGACGAGAAGGGCCCCGCCGCGGGCAGGGCGCCCGGCTTCGGCGAGGCGCCTCTTCCTCCCGACACAGCGGCTCCGGCCCTCGGCTCAGGGAGCTGCACCCCCCAGTCCCTCGCCCTGGACCAGCCCGTGCCCGCGGGACACCCCGACCTCAGGCTGCTGCCTGGAGAAGCCGCTTTCCAGGATTTGACGGAAGAGCCTTTCTTGAAAGGGCCTCGCACCGCCTGCGAGGCCGTGTGGGAAGGCAGCCTGCTCTTCCACCCCTTTCCCAGGAAGCTGTGGACGATCGTCCACAGCAGTCGCTTTGCGTCCATTTGGTGGAATGAAGACGGGACTTGCATAGGCATCAACAGGCCGCTGTTTCAAAAGGAGGTTTTGGACAGGGACGGCCTAGACAAGGTGTTCAAGACAGAATGTATGAAGAGCTTCATCCGCCAGCTTAACTGCTACGGATTCAGCAAAGTGCACCAGGACATGCGCACGTCCCTCTGCGTGACCAACCTGTCCACGAAGGAGCGGCCCGCCCACGTCCTGAGCGAGGTAAGGAGGGCGGGGGACGGCGGGGGAGGAGCCCTCTCCAGGGTCTGAGCCGCTGGGCCCGGGGGTGGGGGTGGGGGGCGGGTGCCAACCCCGGGGCCGCCTGGGACGGCGGCAGGCGTGTCAGGAGAGCTTCCTTTAAAGGTGGTACTTGGGGACCGGCGTGACGGCCGGAGCTGGCAGTGCCGCGCGCTGTGTTGGGACGTTGTTATGGGGGGACCCGAAGCGTTCTCAGCACAGGGACGTCACTTCTCTCCCTCCTCCTTTTCCCTTTGGTGTGTCTGTGTGAGGTGATGCGTGTGAACTGGACCCCCTGTGGTGATCATTTCACAGCACACGCGGGCAAGGCGTCATCCTGTACTCCTGACACGTGGGCAGTGCCGCTCGCGCCTGACACGCAGTCACACCGAGGAACAAGAGGACACTGCTGCAACGCTGGCCCTTCCCGTCCTCCTGCTCGGGGACAGTGGCCCGCCGGGGGGAGGGCGGAGGTCTGTGTGCCCCCTTGACTCCCATAGCTCCAGAGCATCACTTGAGTTGGGGCGCAGGTCCCTTCCTGGGAAGCAGTCAGCGTCCCCGATCTGGCCCCTGGAGGTGCTGGCCAGGGGGCGATTCGGACACTTCCTTAGAAAGCTACCGAACCTTGTTGCAGTCTCGTACCTGCAAACGCCAAGTCCCCTTTCGTGGGCCTTGTACTCATACTACGGGGCCATTTTCAGTCATTTTCCAAGGGCGAAAGGTGATGGTGAGTGAGCGAGTCTCGGGAATGTAAAAGCTGGGGCACAGCGTCCTGCTGGGACCGGGTCCCGCTTTCTCCAAAGAGGCCTTGGGTCGGCTGGGGGAGGGCGCCCAGGGGCCCAGCCAGGCGGCTGCTGCTTGCGAGCAACTCTTCTGTGACTCGGGGTTTCCTTTTCTCTCTCAACTGCGACCTCAGTTACACTTCTACCACAGTCCCCTGTTTCAGAGAGACTGCCCGCACCTCCTGGTGAGGATGAAGCCGAGAGTGCGCACTAAACCAGCATCCGGGCCGGTGGACGGCGAGCCGGCAGCCCCGGGGCACCTCCCGGCGCCCAGCGCCGCGGAGCCTCAGGACGGCCTCCCACCGTATCCTGAGCACATCCAGGGGACCCCGAGCCACCCGCAAGTCGACCATGCCTCCGCCCTGGCCAGGACTGGCTCTGTCGCTCCAGCCCCTCCTCGGACAGCAGCCGAGCCCCCTGCGCCGCATCCCAGCATGCAGGTTCTGGTCCCTCTAGTCCCTGTCCTGGCAGAGGTGGCCCAGCCAGCCGAGGTCCCCTGGCTCTGCTGCGCCTGGCCTCCCGCCCAGATGAGTCCTCCCTGGCCCGTGCCAGGCCTGGCCGCCGCACCCCGCCAAGTCCTCAGCCTTCCCCCCCCCGACCCCGCGCAGCTCCCGGGGGCCGCGCTGCTGCCTCTTGCGCACCCTGGATGCCTGAGGTGGCCGCCAGGCCTGCCGCCCCCCTGACCTTGATCCGTTGGCCGCTGAGCCACTTCTGCCATCGCTGCGTGGGCTCCCGCTCTTTCCTGGAATACCCGGCCCCTCCAGGCAGGCCCACAGAGGACCCTGACCAGGCAGACCCTGCAGACACACGGAGGTGGTGACGCGGCCAGAACCTTGCAGGGCAATAAAGAGCACGGGGACTTGAGAGCGATGTTCTACCCAACACGTGTTTGGCGCCTCCGTCCTGGGCGTGGCTGAGCAGTTGATTCCCCTCAGCAGGAAACGATGACAGGTGACAGCCCACCCCCGGCACGGTGCGGGCACCTAGCAGACACCTGGAGAAGCCCCTCAGACGCCCTGTGTCCACTCACTAGAAAGACCCTTGAAGGGCTGGACAAGCACAAGGAAGGCCCTGGCACCCGCGGCTTCACAGTTGCGGGGGCATCGTGTCCAGCAGGGTCTCGATTTGACAGATGAGAAGAGCTCAGGCCTTCCCGGTCAGAGGCCTGAAAAGAGCCCTTCCTGTCCTGAGACGCACAGGTGTGGAGGTGACGGTCCCTGGCAGGGGCCTGCGGGTGTTCAGTTTGGGGGTGCTCTCTGGTGTCTGGACAGCAGGATTGAGGTTTGCTTTTCACTGCGGGTCCTGCAGTCTGGAGACATTTTCCTGCTTCTCTTTTCCTTGCCTTTCGAGCTAAACACTTCAAGGGCGCCATGCTCCGCCACCCTCTGGGCGCTGGGGTGTCGAGCTTATACCGCGAGTCCCTGTGGTCAGCGCCCAGTGGTGTGTACAGAGCACTGAAGGCCAGGGCACAACCCCAGCTCACAGCTGCTGCCTCCACGTGTGGGGGATGGGCCGGGGGACCTGGCCAGGACTCTGTGGCTGTCACAGCGATAGGGCGACATCCCCTCCCAAACACTGCTAAGGAGGGGGCGGGGAGCGGGAATTGCCTGGAGTTCCAGGGGTTAGGACTCTATGCTTTCACTGCGGTGGCCCGGGTTCAATCCCTAGTCGGGGATCTAAGATCCCCCAAGCCTTGTGGGGTGGCCAAAAACACAGAAAAGAAAAAAAAAAAGGTGGGTTGGGGGAGGAGGGGAAGTAGACCCAAGGTACCAGGAATGATCCAAGCACCAGCAGCCAGAGGAGCCCCAGGTCTGCCCGGGTGAGGGGTGGTCCCATCTGCCGCTCCCGTCTGTCACAATGCCACAGCTAGTGCACGTCATGGGGGTCTCTTGAGCAGCCCAACAGCAGTGCCCCAAATGAACGATGCAAAAATGGACAGAAGGGATGGAAGAAACCGGTCTACAATAGAAGTGGGAGACTTTGGTCCCCCCTGTGATGGATTCAAATGGATCCCCCAGCTCCCACCCCAACCCTTAAGTCCACCTGCTGCAGTGCTAATCCCAAGCTGCATGTATTTGGAGATAGCACCCTTGGGGAAGTCAGTAAGGTTAAATGAGGTCACAAGGGTGGGACCCTAGTCCGACAAGGGCGGTGTCCTTTGGAAAAGAGGAAGAGACACCGAAGATCTCCCTGCCTCCCTCCCTCCCTCAGCCTCTCTTCCACCCTCCCAACCTCCCTCCCTCTCTCTCCCTCCGTCCCTCTCTCTCTCCATTCCTCCCTCCCCCTCTGCCCCCCTCTCCCCGCTCCCTCCCTCTCTCTCTCCCCCTACCTTCCTCCCCTCTCTCTTTCCCTCCCTCGCCCCCCTCCCTTTATCTCTCTCCCTCCCTCCCCCTCTCTCCCTCCTTCCCTGCTCCTTATCTCTCTCTCCCTTCCCTGTCTCTCCCTCCCTCCCCCTCTTCTCTTGCCCTCCTTCCCTCCCCCTTCCCCCCTCTCTCTCTCCCTTCCTCCCTTCCCCTCTATCACTCCCTCCATCTCTCTCTCTCTCTCTCTCTCTCTCTCTCCTCTCTCCTTCACTCCCTACCGCCTCTCTCCCTCCCTCATTCCCCTTCTCTCTCTCCTTCCCGCCATCCCTCTCTCTCTTGCTTTTGATTCCTCCCTCCATCCTGTCTCTCTCTCTCTCTCTCTCCCTCCCTCCCTCCCTCCCTCCCTTCCCCCCCCCCCCAACCTGTGCAGGGAAGCAGCCAAGTGAGGGACCAAGAGAAAACCAGCTGTCTGCGAGCCAGGACGAGACGCCTTCCCTCACCTGGAACTGCACTTTCCAGCAAGTTGAGGTTGGACTTCTAGCCACCAGGACTGGGACCCAGTACATTTCTGTAGTTTTAGCCACCTCCTCTGTGGGACCTTGCTATGGCAGCTCTAAGCAGACTAACACAGCCTGCTTTCATTATGGGTACAGCGACCAGACAGCACCGCAGTAAGGGAATCACAGATTTGAACAGCACTGTGCAAAGACTAGGTCTCATGACATGTGTAGACTATTAGCCCCAAGAACAGAATAGACACGTGCTCGTCAAGCGTACCTAGAACGTTCTCCAGGGTACTCCACGTGTCAGGCCACACAGCATCCCCCAGTGAACTTAAGGGGATACAAACAAAAGGGCTGAAATCATACAAAGTATGTTCTCTGGCCAAAAGAGAGTGAAATTAGACCTCAATGACAGAAGGAAATGTGGGAAATCTGCAAAGAGAGGGAAATTGAGCCGTGCGTCCCCAAATACCCGCATTAGTCTGGGACGATGCCAAATCCCACGGCACAGGGTGAGGGGCTGAAACAGCAGACACAGATTCTCACAGTGGTTCTGACCAGGAGGCCGAGAGGGAGGGTCCAGCAGGGGTGGCTTGTACTGCGGCCGGCCTCCTTGGTTGCAGGTGGCCGTGCTCTTACCGCCCCTCACGTGGTCACCCTCTGTGCACGCACCCCCAGCCCCTGCCTTCTCTCCTTGTGTGTGCTGATCCGCTCTTCCCTCGAGGGCACCAGCCATCTTGGATTAGACCTCATCCTAATGGCCTCATTTCAACCTAAGAACCACTAACTCCAGTCACAGTGACATTCTGAGGTTCTAGGAGATTAGGGCTTCAACATGCAAATTTTGGGGGGACGCAGTTCAGTCCATAACAATAGCCCAGGGACCGGACAAGGCATCACAAGGGAAATTAGAAAATACTTTGAAATGAAGAAAACACATACCAAAGCCCCCAGGACTTATGGCACGCGGCCAAAGAGGCACTTGGGACCTAAAGCTGCAAACACCCCTGTTCCAATGGAGGTGACACCTCAAATCAACAGCCTCATCTTGAACAGGGACAAGCGAGAAGAAGAGGAAGGTGAGTCCAAGCATCCTGACAACAAATTTTCACGAGAAAAGAAAAACTGCGCTAATCTACGTACGCGGGGATCACAAGACGTGTACTGGTTGGGAACCTTCACTACATGGGGGAGGGCGCATCTTTCTTACACGCTCAGTAACAAGAGCTACATCCACCGACCACTTCATTTGGCCCAGGCTTTTTACAAGCAGGTCACATCATGGGGAAATTCACACCAATGCTTTTGCCTTGTACTATTAGGAGGCCCATTTTACAGATGGAGAAATCGAGGCATAGGGAGTCTCCATGATTTGATCAGCTTGTCACTAGAAGGACTCTTATTCAAGCTACGCATCATATGCGTGCAAAGCCCCATCCCCGCACTGGCCTGACCTGTCTCCCCAACAGTCAAGGGGGATTCAGCTGTCCTCCACGGGGTCCTACTAGCTGATGCCTCAGACCACATAATGGAGAAAACACAGGGAAGCCAGGCATTAGTGCCCATGAGAGCCTGACACTGGATTCTGCCCACGTGGCCTCCCCAGCCCCATCAGGTCACCATCTCTCGTGAAATGGACACGAGGGACCAGGGAGGAGGGTGAGGGTCTAAGACTGAGGGCGTGAGGATGGAGAAGGGTCTTGGACGCGGGGGTCCGAGGCACGGCCCTCTGAAGGCGGCTCCTATGCTCAGGCTTGGGCCCTGCTCTCTCCTTCCACTGCCCACTCTGCTCCCTTCTGTCCCAGCGGCGTGGTGGCCCCACGTTCTCCTGCAGGCTCACTTCCCCGGGCACACTGGCTGTCAGGCAGGCGGCAAGCCTGCATTCAAAGCACGGGGACCGCCGGGCCGGCGGACTCTCCGCATCCCCACGGGGCGTGAGTGTCTGTGCCCTTCAGGGCCCTGCGGATGCACCTCCTCCTGGATGCTTGCTCACACGTGGCTTTACACCCTGCTGCTGTCTTCTGAATGTCACTTGGCTTCACACCCTGCATCCCGCCACCGACCCAGCCCTATCCCTGTGCCCAGCCCCAGCTCAGGGACCACGGACAGGCACAGGCCCGGGCCCCCGCGCTTGCTCACAAAGGCCCCTACAGCAGCAGCCGGCGATATTTGCCACACAGGAGGGTAGGCGAGAGCCAGGCAGGAGGTCAGCCCTTTGCCGAGGAGGCTGGAGCTCAGAGCAGACTTTAGCTGGGGCTGGGGAATGGGGGCTTCTCGGGAAACAGGGCCACGGCTGAGACAACTCACACCAGCCCCTCAGGGGGCAGGCTCAGCGCACGTAGAGAACGTCAGAGCTTCCCGCTGACGGGCAGCAGCTCCCGTGTGCCCTGCCCCGCCCTGGTCAGGACTGGCTGGGTGCCGGGGTGGTGTGTGCTCGTCCAGAGTCTACTGGGGAGGGTGCTGCTGCCCCCCTGAAAAGTGCCTCCCTGAATGTCCCTGGGGCGCTCTTGGCGTGTCCCGGCCGCTGCTGCGCTGCCTGCCACGGCCGTCCCTGGGCTAGCACTGTCCCCCATCAGTCAGTTCACTGCACGAACGGGCACTAGGAATCCCTGCTTTCCCCCGGCAGTGCCCCACGGGGCTCTGGTCCTGGAGCACCCGTTGTCCCAAGAGCACCCATTTCCTGCTGGGGTCCAGGGCTGCAGCTCACCGGCAGAGGCATCTGCTCCCACCTGCCTCCCCCGGGCAGCCCAGGGCAGGTCAGATGGGATCTGGTGGGTGCTGCTCCTTCCACCTCTCTGGGGCGGCGGACCCTCTTCACAGCCTGCATCACCGGGACCCCAAAGCCCTCTCCTGCCTGGCTCCTTTCCAAACCTTCATGCGGGTCTGCGGGTGGCTGGGGCCTGGGGGAGCGTCCTGGGGACCACCCCTGCCATCTGCTACAGCCTGTCCCTCTGCTCAAACACCCTGATCGGGGACACCAGAGTCCTAGGCGGCTCTGCGGGTGGCTGACAGGACACTCCTGTGCCTCTCGCACTCAGGCTCAAAAACCAAAACCTCACGGTCACATTCAGAAGGCCATCAGTGTACTCAAACATTTGGGCATTACGTAGGGAATGATTTCAAAATAAGTCCGAAGCACAGAGATTCGCCCCACATCCCCGCGGCAATGATCATCACTTACCAACCACGAGGAGGCTCGCCGAGTGGCTGCATCACGTCCTGCCAGCTCCACCCGAACCATGATATTGGTGGGGGTGGGGGATGCTTCTCTGGGACTTTCAGATAAACATACATGCACGAGGTCATCAGGACCGGGGCCTAAGCGGCTCTTAGTCGGGGGACAGGCAGGGCAAAAGCCAGGCTGTGCAGACCGAGGCCAGGTTCCGGAGAGAGTGGGCGCTGTGGGCAGCAGGGTCACCCCTGAGGGGGACTCGGGGCTGGGCCCCACGAGGACGCCCCCGACCCCAACGGGGCCGCTCGGCAGCTGGCGGCTGCCCTCCTGACAGAGACTCAGCACAGCCCCGCGGGGACGGATGGGTGCCGCTCAGGGACCTAAGGGTGCGGGTTGCTTGAGGGAAATGCCCTCCGCCAGCTCCCTGTGGGGCAGCCTCTCTCTGGAACACCTCCAACCCTGCCCAGGGCCTTAAAGGCACAGAGTCTGGCATCTCACATCTAAGGGTCAGAGGCGCCGGACTTAAGACCCTGGGGGAGGAAGCACAGTGGTCTGTGTCTGTGTTGTCATGGCTTGAGGACTAACCCCCGACCCCGGTGTGCCTTCGATACAGATGGCCGTGACAAAAATGCTTCTGCTCAGAATTCAGTGGCAAAGGGTCATCCCATGACCCCTCCTAAGTGAAGAGGACTCTGGCAGTGCTGTGTCCCCACTTGTGCGGGGAGGAGAGGAAGACAAGATGGGGACGAGCACCTGACGGCTCTCCAATGCCACACTGCCTAGTAGAGGCTCAACAAAAGCAGGGCTTACCTTTTGTGATGACAAAATCCCCTTCTTTTCCGGCAGGAGTGTCTGAGCAGGTTACATTGGCCCTGAAATTCTCCACCTTTTCCAAGTGCCCACCTGCTATATGGCAGGTGCTTCAAATCCAGGATCCCACGTAAGGTTCACGTTGTCGTACGGCGCTCAGCAGGGAGGGCTGCCTCTTTAGCCCCCGGTGCCGTCTGCACCTCCCACTGCAGTGACCTCCCAATCCCATTAGGCCCAGAAGTTGCTCCTTCCTTTCGATGCCAGGTCACAGCCCAAACCTGTGGGTCTCTGATGCCGCCATATTTCTGCACCTGCCTGAACGCGGGGACACTGGCGGACGTTGCTCCTTAGTGGCTAGGACTTATTTCTAGTATTATTCTGATCCCAGACTCTGTCCTTCTCCCCTCTGGAAATTGCTTTCTTTTCATGACATCTCAGAGAATTTGCAGCTCCATAGGAAACGGAATAGAAAACCAGTCAAAATTGCTGTTCTGTGTGTTTAACTCCTGCAGGATATATTATTCAATTTGGATGTGTGTGTGTGTGCGCGTGTGTGTGTGTGTGTGTGCGTCTGTCGGCATGGAGGGAAGGGTGGTGATTTCCCCAGCTGGGGGCAGCTCACGCAAAGCTCCCAGGATTCCAGTCACATGGCGACTCCTTTCCACTTCGGCAGCCTCTCCTCTTTCAAACCCCCTATTTTCATTCATTTCATCCCACTGAAATCTAGACCTTGCTCACAAGTGGCCAAAGTAAACTCCAGGTGACTAAAATGGTCGTTTCCATACGGTTGGTAATTGGCTCTCCCAGGGCAGGGAGAGGAGGGCCAGCCCCGGGAATACCGAGCAGGGCTTCAAAGAGCAAGACCCTCATTTCTCTGGAAATCCTCGCAGATGGCGGGTATGAAACACCTACCTCTTCACTGTGGCCCACTGCAATGCAACAAGAGCCAGCACCCTTCCTTCCTGCCCCAGGGCGAGATTTCTCTCGGCTTTATCCGTGACCCAGAAGGACATCTCACAGCAATGTCCCATTTCAGACTTTCCCCTCCAACCCAAAACACACCCTCTGCATGTCTGGCTGCTGCCACCGCCCAGCTTCATCACCATCACCTCCCACAGAAGGAACCCCCACTTCCCAAAGGCCCAAAGTGCCCTGGCTCGGGGCACTTAACGCTCCAGGGCTCGCTCCTGGAGCCCCACCGCCTCGTCCCATGTTGTCTTATTCTGTGGGACTTAGGGGACGTCTCACCACCTTCCTCATGTGACAGTGGCTCCTAGACCATCACTCTAGGTGTGGGTGTGTCCTGCTTTTCCTAGCGTTCCCGCTACTAACACAGGCCCTTCCGGAGAGCAGAGGCTCCGTGGAGGTCTGCGGAATAAACAAGCCAGTGGGCAGGGGGCTTATTGACAGAGATGAACCTTCTCCTACTTTCTTAAAATACCCGTGCAAATCCAACTCAACAGAGATAGTTCGTTTATTTACAGAATGACAGACAAGACAGGGAAGCAAGAATTGGAACAACAATGGCTTTTATTTTTCTATTTCTTCCCCCATCTATATCACTGCTAAGTACTTCCACGTTTCCAGAGCAGTTCTGATTCCAATTCCGTTATCTTGAACACGGTCACAAAACGAACTGGGAGATTTCCCAACCTCTCTTACAAAACAGCAAAACTCTTGTTCTTGAACTGAATTAGCGCAAATAACTGTGGGATTAACGTCATACACAAAGTTAGACACTGAAGCTTGTTTAGTCTTCTATTCAAAGAACCAACATTTGAAAAATTCCTAAAGAAAACAGACATGGAAGTCCATGTCAACATACACAACAGGAACCCAAAATGCTGCACACCGGCTTCCCCCAACTCGCCCGGCTCTCACTGCTTAGAAGGCTGACCGCTCCCTCTTCAAACTCAGAGTGAAGGATCAGCCCCCCTTCCTGCCCCACGGGAGAAGCTGCTGGACGTGGGACTGGCTGCTGCTCTGGCTGAGGCTCCCTCTTCCTCATCGCTCACGCTCTCTGCAGACACGGATGGGAAGAACCTGGGATCCATGCTATTGACCCTGAGCAGATGCTCCAGGACCTGCCACTTGCTGGCCTCCGCGTAGGCCCGGGGACCCCACAGGAACTCGTAGCGGGCAGGGTCGCTGTGGGGCACCTGCTGGTACTTCAGGTAGCCAGCCTGCACCCACACTTCGGTGAGCAGCTCCCTCCTGGCACGCAACCCCAGCTTGCTGAGCGCTCCCCGCAACTCCTCCTCAGGGGCGCGCTCACCGAACAGGGTGATCATGGTCAGGACCATCACCAGGAGGCCGTCCTCGCACGTGCGCTGCCCGGCCCTCAGCACTGCATCCCAGGTGAGGCCCAGGGTGGGGACCAGGACGTAGGTGCGATCGCGGGGGCCCACCTCCCTCACATCCAAGCCAAACACCACCTGCAGGCACTCGCAAGCGTGGCGGAAGACCTCGGGGAAGTGGTCCCGATGCTCCGGGAGGACCGTACTCAGCATCTCCACCTCGGAGGTCGGCTCCCCGCTACGATACTTGAGGAGCAGGAACACCACCAGGTCAACCATCAGCGAACCAAGTGCCTCCTGGGGCAAGGGCTCGGCATAGGCGGAGACGGAGGGGGCGCCAGGGGAGGCGGAGGACGAGGGGGATGCGGCCTCCTCCCCCGCAGCCCCCAGCAGCGACGCCTCCACCGGACCCTGGGCCGGGACTGGGGCCTGAGGGTCGGCCTCAGGCTGGCGGAGCTCACTCATCTCGACCGGGGACCTGATCACTGGGGTCGAGCCGCCCACGGGAGTGTGGGCACGGGTGACAGGCGTGGACCTCATACCTGAGGAAGAGAGGGGGTGTGAGCGGCCTCGGCGGAGAAAGGCCCCCTGGGCAGCCCTGACGAAGGCCACTTACAGGTCTCCTCTTAAGGGCTGCCCTCGGGCCTCACAGGGGCGCTCCTATTGGGCAGCCTGTCCCCTGCCAACCTGAAGAAGGAAGTGAGGGGGTTCCTCAGGGTGCAGCCAGCACGGCCCCAGGTTCTGGGGCTGACAGGGCAGTGGGGTGACTTGGGTGTAGTGCGGTCCCCTCAGTTCTGGGAGGGGGAGCCCCTGGGTACACACTCAGGGCACGCACCTCCCCTGGACTCCTGGCGCTGCCTGGGCCTCCTCTGCTCTGTGCCCTGACGACACGGTCCTCAGACCTGGGCCTTCGCCTCCCGGTTCCTGGAGCCCCTGTAAGAGGAATGGAGGGCGCACCTCTTGTGTAGACTGTGGCACAGTTCCGGGCCTCGGTGCTGGTAGGAGAATTGGACCGGACTCCGTGAGGTCCCCCCAGTTCTGAGCTCTGGGGTGAGTGGTCCCCTCGGGGCTCTCTCGTCGTGCTCACTGTTCCCCTTAAGGGCCTGGACCCTCCCCTTTGCAGGCCGGAGGGGAAACTCAGACCAGGACCCCGAATCTGAACAGAAAGCAGTGAGGGGGCCCCACAGGTGGCCGCACCTGCCCAGGGCCTCCCGACGGTCCTAGGATGGGGAGATGCTGGGTCCTCACCTCCTCCTCACATCCTGCCTGGCCTCCCAGCGCTGACCACAGGGGCAGATTTCTGTTGAGGCCCCTGTTCCAGGGCTGGGGGTCTGCTCAGTCCTCCCCTCGGGGTCCTGGGAGTCCACCCTCTGCGGACCTGAAGGCTCACCCCTCACACCAAACACCTGACCTCCTGAGGACTTCCGACCCAAAGGTTCGGAAACATCTCATCTGCTGACCGTGCTCTGGCGCCTCCAACGCCCCCGCGGAAGGGCAAAGGATCCCTCCCTGTGTTGGGGTCTAACGTCCTCAGTCCTTCCTTCCTCGCGTGCAGGCTGCACTCTGGGCAGGACCTGGGACTGTCCCGTCTACCACTGTGAGTCCCTGCTCCTTATACCAGGTCTCAGTCTCTCAGAGACCCTGAAGTCAGGACAGGCCCACTGTGCTCATCCCGCCCCGGGGCCTCCCATGGCCACCTGCGAGGGTGATGATCTGGTGGGTCCCCTTAGTCCTGCCTAAGGGCCCTAAACTTTGTCCACCAGGGACGTGACATTTTACCCTCTGCCCTCATTAGACCCCGCCCCTCATCCCAGATCCCCAGCTTCTCTGAGAACCGGATGTCAGGAAGAGCTGATTTGTTCATCCCTCCCTACGGCCTCCCAGGGCCAACTCTGTTCTGGGATCCAGGTTGCCCTCAGTGCTCCCTCAGGGCCCTCACCTTGACTCCACACAGGACCTGGGATTCTGTCCAGTGCCCACCAGACATCCCCGCCCCTTATACCCCCTCCCTCGTCTCTCTGAAATCCCGCCCCGTGCTCCCCTCCCCAGCGTCTCTGAGACCCGGATGTCAGGCACTGCTGCGTGTGCTCATCCCGCCCTATGGCGTCCCAGGGTCAACTTTGTTCTGGGGTCCACGCTTCCCTCAGTCCACCTTCAGGGCGCTCACCTTGATTCAACGCAGGACATGGGATTCTCTCCCGTCCTAACCAGACACCCCGACCCTTATACCACCTCCCCAGGCTGAGAACCCGCCCCATGCTCCCCCTCCGCAGCGTCTCTGAGACCCGGATGTCAGGAAGTGCTGCACGTGCTCATAACGCCCTATGGACTCCCAAGGCCAACTGTGTTCTGGGATCCAGGCTCCCCTCAGGGTACTCACCTTGACTCAACGTAAGACCTGGGATTCTCTCCCGTGCCCACGAGACACCCGGACCTTTATATCGCCTCCCTGAGACCCCGCCCCGTGCTCCCCATCCCCAGAGTCTCTGAGACCCGGATGTCAGGAAGTGCTTCACGTGCTCATCCCGCCCTGTGGGCTCCTAGGACCAACTCTGTTCTGGGATCCAGGCTCCCCTCAGTCCTCCTTCAGTGTGCTCACCTTGACTCAACGCAGGACCTGGGATTCTCTCCCGTGCTCACCAGACACCCAGACACTTATACCTCCACCGCAGCCTCTCTGAGACCACGCCCAGTGCTCCCCCTCCGCAGTGTCTCTGAGACCCGGATGTCAGGAAGTGCTGCACGTGCTCATCCCACCTTATGGTCTCCCAGGGCCAACTCTGTTCTGGGGTGCAGACTCCCCTCAGTCCTCCCTCAGGGCGCTCAACTTGAATCAACACAGGACCTGAGATTCTCTCCCATGCCCGCGAGACACCCAAACCCTTATACCGCCACAAAAGCCTCTCTGAGACCCCGCCCCGTGCTCCTCTCCCCAGCGTCTCTGAGACCCGGATGTCAGGAAGTGCTGCACGTGCTCATCCCGCCCTATGGACTCCCAGGGCCAACTCTGTTCTGGGATCCACGCTCCCCTCAGTCCTCCCTCAGTGTGCTCACCTTGACTCAACACAGGACCTGGGATTCTCTCCCGGGCTCACCAGACACCCAGACACTTATACCGCCACCGCAGCCTCTCTGAGACCACGCCCAGTGCTCCCCCTCCGCAGTGTCTCTGAGACCCGGATGTCAGGAAGTGCTGCACTTGTTCATCCCGCCCTTTGGTCTCCAAGGGCCAACTCTATTCTGGGATCCAGGTTCCCCTCAGTCCTCGTTCAGTGCTCTCACCTTGACTCCAAGGAGGAACTGGATTCTCTCCTGTGCCTGCCTGAGACCCCGCCCCTTACACCCCCTCCCCAGTCTCTCTGAGACCCCGCCCCTTACACCCCTCCCCAGCATCTGAGACTGGGATGTCAGGAAGTGGTGCAGGTGCTCATCCCGCCCTATGGCCTCCCAGGGCCAACTCTGTTCTGCGGTTCAGGCTCCCCTCAGTCCTCCCTCAGGGCCCTCACCTTGGCTCCACGCAGTACCTGGATTCTCTCCTGTGCCCGCCTGAGTCCCCGCCCCTTATACCCCCTCCCCAGCCTCTCTGAGACCCTTCCACTTACACCCCCTCCCCAGGGTCGCTGAGACCCGGATGTCAGGGAAGTGCTTCACGTGCTCATCCCGCCCTGTGGGCTCCTAGGACCAACTCTGTTCTGGATCCAGGCTCCCCTCAGTCCTCCTTCAGTGTGCTCACCTTGACTCAACGCAGGACCTGGGATTCTCTCCCGTGCTCACCAGACACCCAGGACACTTATACCTCCACCGCAGCCTCTCTGAGACCACGCCCAGTGCTCCCCCTCCGCAGTGTCTCTGAGACCCGGATGTCAGGAAGTGCTGCACGTGCTCATCCCACCTTATGGTCTCCCAGGGCCAACTCTGTTCTGGGGTGCAGACTCCCCTCAGTCCTCCCTCAGGGCGCTCAACTTGAATCAACACAGGACCTGAGATTCTCTCCCATGCCCGCGAGACACCCAAACCCTTATACCGCCACAAAAGCCTCTCTGAGACCCCCCCCGTGCTCCCTCTCCCCAGCGTCTCTGAGACCCGGATGTCAGGAAGTGCTGCACGTGCTCATCCCGCCCTATGGACTCCCAGGGCCAACTCTGTTCTGGGATCCACGCTCCCCTCAGTCCTCCCTCAGTGTGCTCACCTTGACTCAACACAGGACCTGGGATTCTCTCCCGGGCTCACCAGACACCCAGACACTTATACCGCCACAGCAGCCTCTCTGAGACCCCGCCCCGTGCTCCCCCTCCCCAGCGTCTCTGAGACCCGGATGTCAGGAAATGCATGAGCTCATCGCGCACTATGGCCTCCCAGGACCAACTCGGTTCTGGGGTCCAGGCTCCCCTCAGTCCTCCCTCAGGGCACTCACCTTGACTCCACGCAGGACCTGGGATTCTCTCCCGTGCCCACCAGACACCCCAAGCCTTATACCGCCTCCGCAGCCTATCTGAGACCCCGCCCCTGTGCCCCTCCGCAGCTTCTCTGAGACCCGGATGTCAGGAAGTGCTGCACGTGCTCATCCCGCCCTATGGCCTCCGAGGGCCAACTCTGTTCTGGGGTCCAGGCTCCCCTCAGTCTTCCCTCAGGGTGTTCACCTTGACTCCAAGCAGTAACTGGATTCTCTCCTGTGCCCGCCTGAGACCCCGCTCCTTATACCCTTCCGTAGCCTCTATGAGACCCCGCCCCTTATACCCGCTCGGCAGTCTCTGTGACACCCTGACCCTTATACCCTTCCCTGCCTTCAGCCCTGGGCGGCCCTGGGGCGGAATGAGCACTTGGCAGCGAGTCCTCACGTATCCGGGTCTCAGGGAGGCTTAGGAACAGGTATAAGCGTCCGGTCTCAGGTGTGCTATGGCTAGACCCCAGGTCCTGCGTGGACTCAAGGTGAGGGCCTTGAGGGAGGACTGAGGAAAACGTGGACCCCAGAACAGAGTTGGCCCAGTGAGGTCATAGGGCGGGATGAACACATCAGCACTTCCTGACTTCCGGGTCTCAGAGAAGCTGGGGGCCTGGGATAAGGGGCGGGGTCTCATGAGCGCGGAGGGTAAAATGTCACGTCCTTGGTGGACTAAGGTTAGGGCCCTTAGGCAGGACTGAGGGGACCCTGAGGGAGGACAAAAGGGACCCACCAGATCACCGCCCTTGCAGGTGGCCGTGGGAGGCCCCGGGGTGGGATGAGCACGGTAGGCCTGTCCTGACGTCAGGGTCTCTCAGAGACTGGAGACCTGGTATAAGGAGCAGGGACTCACACTGGCAGACGGGACAATCCCAGGTCCTGCCCAGAGTCCAGCCTGCACGCGAGGAAGGAAGGGCTGAGGACGTTAGACCCCAACACAGGGAGGGATCCTTCGCCCTTCCGCGGGGGCGTTGGAGGCGCCAGAGCGCGGTCAGCAGATGAGATGTTTCCTGACCTCTGGGTCGGGGTCCTCAGGAGGTCAGGTGTTTGGTGTGAGGGGTGAGCCTTCAGGTCCGCAGAGGGTGGACTCCCAGGACCCCGAGGGAGGACTGAGCAGACCCCCAGCCCTGGAACAGGGGCCTCAACAGAAACCTGCCCCTGTGGTTAGTGCTGGGAGGCCAGGCAGGACGTGAGGAGGAGGTGAGGACCCAGCATCTCTCCATCCTAGGACCCTCGGGAGGCCCTGGGCAGGTGCGGCCACCTGTGGGACCCCCTCTCTGCTTTCTGTTCAGATTCGGGGTCCTGTTCTGAGTTTCTCCTCCGGCCTGCAAAGGAGAGGGTCCAGGCCCTTAAGGGGAAGAGTGAGCACGACGAGTGAGCCCCGAGGGGACCACCCACCCCAGAACTCAGAACTGGGGGGACCTCACGGAGTCCGGTCCAATTCTCCTACCAGCACCGAGGCCCAGAGCTGTGCCACAGTCTACACAAGAGGTGCGCCCTCCATTCCTCTTACAGGGGCTCCAGGAACCGGGAGGCGAAGGCCCAGGTCTGAGACCGTGTCGTCAGGGCACAGAGCAGAGGAGGCCCAGGCAGCGCCAGGAGTCCAGGGGAGGTGCGTGCCCTGAGTGTGTACCCAGGGGCTCCCCCTCCCAGAACAGAGGGCACCCCAACATGCAAGTCACCCCACCCCCCTGACAGCCCCAGAACCTGGGGCCGTGCTGGCTGCACCCTGAGGAGCCCCCTCACTTCCTTCTTCAGGTTGGCAGGGGACAGGCCGCCCAGGAGGAGCGCCCCTGTGAGGCCCGAGGGCAGCCTTTAAGAGGCGACCTGTAAGTGGCCTTTGTCAGAGCTGCCCAGGGTGCCTTTCTCCGCCGAGGCCGCTCACACCCCTCTCTACCCCAGGTATGAGGTCCCCTGCCCACACCACACTCCCGTGGGCGGCCCGACCCCAGTGATCAGGCCCCCGGTCGAGATGAGTGAGCTCCGCCAGCCTGAGGCCGACCTTCAGGCCCCAGTCCCGACCCAGGGTCCGGTGGAGGCGCCGCTGCTGGGGGCTGCGGGGGAGAAGGCCACATCCCCCTGGTCCTCCGCCTCCCCTGGAGCCCCCTCCTTCTCCACCTATGCGGAGTCCTTGCCCCAGGAGGCACTTGTTGTGCTGATGGCTGACCTGGTGGCGTTCCTGCTCAAGTATCGCCCCAGGGAGCCGACCTCCAAGACGGAGATGCTGAGTATGGTCCTCCGGGAGCATCGGGACCACTTCCCCCTGGTCTTCAGCCACGCTTGCGAGTGCATGCAGCTGGTGTTTGGCTTGGACGTGAAGGAGGTGGACCCCCGCGAGCGCACCTACGTCCTGGTCCCCACCCTGGGCCTCACCTGGGATGCGGTGCTGAGCGACGGGCAGAGCACGCCCGAGGCCGGCCTCCTGGTGCTGGTCCTGGGCGTGATCACCCTGTTCGGTGACCGCACCCCTGAGGAGGAGGTGTGGGGAGTGCTCGGCAACATGGGGGTGTGTGCCGGGAGGGAGCCCTGCATCTATGGGGAGCCCGGGGAGCTGCTCACCGAAGTGTGGGTGCAGGAGGGCTACCTGGAGGACCGGCAGGTGCCCCACAGCGACCCTGCCCGCTGCGAGTTCCTGTGGGGTGCCCGGGCCTACGCGGAGACCAGCAAGTGGCAGGTCCTGGAGCATCTGCTCAGGGTCAGTAGCTTGGATCCCAGGTCCTTCCCATCCCTGTGTGCAGAGGGTGTGAGCGACGAGAAGAGGGAGCCTGAGCCAGAGCAGCAACCAGGCTCCTTCCAGGCCCAAGTTCACTGGTAGCAAGTGAGGCTGGTCCTTCACTCTGAGTTTGAAGAGAGAGCGGTCGAGTTTCCAAGTAGTGAGGGCCCCTGCGAGTGGGGGGAACATGGTGTGTAGCATCTTTGGGTTCCTGTTGTGTAAGATGACATGGAATTTCATCTCTGTTTTCTTTGGGAATTTTTCACATATTGTCTCATTTCAAAGAAGGCTTAATAAGCTTCAGTATCTAAGTTTGCAAATGACATTAATCACACATGTATTTGCATTAGTTCAGTTCAATGACAAGAGTTTTGCAATTGTGTAAAACAAATTGTAAGATTCCCATACTATTTTGTGATGGTGAACAAGATAACATGGCATTGGAATAGGAATTTACTTGGAAATGTGAAAGTAATTAGCAGTACAACTGAAGGCCACCACGTTGTTCCTCGGGACACCCCGTCGTCCGCTCAGTGGTGGGTGCCCTGCTGTGGGACTTTCCTGTTCCAGCCATAGGGCAGGGCCAGGCCCCGGGCATGTGGGCCAGAGGGGGAGTGGCTGACCTGGGGGAGCGGGCATTGCCGGCACCCATCTTCCTGGCGAGACACCACCCGCAGGGCCCTCAGGAAGGGAGGCAGTTGGGGGGATGGAGGGCCGCCAGGTGGGGTGTAGTGGAGGCACATTGTTGGGGACCCTGGTGGGGGGGCCGTGACCCCCGGACTCTGGTGGCTGTTACAAGTTCCTCTGTGTTATCATGCCCTCTGTTCAATGGTTTCAGTCAAAGTTTCTCTTAGTAAATTTCTCTGAAAGTTTCAGCTGAGTCTGGCCTCTGCTGTGGGCAATGGAGGGAAAGGGATGCTGCAGGTGAGGGCGGGGGTCAAGCGTCGGAGTCCTGCTCAGCACCCATGGGACACCTCTCCAGTGAGAGGGTAGGGTAGGCACTGTGCAGACCCAGAGATGGTGAGCGCTTTTTTCCATTTCATAGGTGAATTGTAAAGTTTTAGTAAAAACTGATAATTGCCTAAAAAGGCAGTAGAGAAGTTAAAATGTAAATGAAAACCTTGATTATCTCAGCAGGAAAAAGGGAACATAGGAGCAACAATAGTTGGACAGACACTGCTATGGACTGAATATTTGTAAACCCCTGCCCCTCATTCACCTGTTAAATTCTAACCCCCAAAGGGATGGGATTTGGAGGTGGGGCCCTGGGAAGTGATTAGCCCATGAGGGGGGAGCCCTCATGAATGAGATTACCTCCCTTATAAAAGAGGCCCCAGACGGCTGACTCATTCTCTCGTGCCTTGTGAGAAGATGGCTAGTTGATACAACTAGACAAGAAATCAGTCCATACGAAGAAGAGCTTTATGACTATTATTTATTACTCAGCTGTACAAAGGAACGAAATTGGGTCATTTGTAGATGCGTGGATGGATCTAGAGACGGTCATACAGAGTGAAGGAAGTCAGAAAGAGAGAAACAAATATCGTGTATTAATGCACATATGTGGAACCTAGATAAATGGTACAGATGAACCGGTTTGCAGGGCAGAAATAGAGACACAGACATAGAGCACAAACATATGGGCACCAAGGGGAGAAAATGGTGGGGGCGGGCGGGGGGTGTGATGAATTGGGAGATCGGGATTGACAAATGTACACTAATATGTATAAAATGGGTAACTCATAAGAACCTGCTGTATAAAAAAATACATAAATAAAATTCAAAAATTAAAACAAACCAAAGAAATAAGAATAGGTTTATGACATTATCAATCACAGTAGAAAACCACCTGTGAAGACAAGTGGACGTACTTGCCACAATGGGCTCTGCATCGCCAAGTTTGCTCCCCCAACTCCGCAGCCTTGCAGGGAGGCCTTCCTATTGGTGGAAGGCCAATGGGCGTGTCTTTTGCTTCCGGAGGCGCCAAGCCTTGGGACCTCAGGCCCTCAGTGCGCGTGGCTATTGGTGCTTCCGTAGCAAAGCGCCTCCTCACGTGCTCTTCTGATCCAACCACTTTCCCTGTAAAGAGACGGCTAGAACTTTCTCCCTCATCTTCCTGGGGCTTCCGGGAGCAGCCGGAAACGCACGTGGCGTTCGCACAGAGTGCCTGGGACAGTCGGCTGCACGGTTCCTGGCTGCTCTGCTGAGACGAGCTCTTCGGCTGCTCTGCTGAGACGAGCTCTTCAGCCCCTCGTGAGCGGGACTCCGGAGCCATCCACAGAGTCAGAGCAAGTCAGGAGACAGGCGGGGGCTTTGCCGGGGGCTGGACTCCGCAGGTACCGGGGGCCCTGGGAAGGAGTGGAGGTCGGGGGAGGGCTACGGGCTGCTCGGTTGGGAGTGGGGGAGCGGCGGCGGAGGGTAGCGGGCTGAAGGGGGGCTGAGGGAAGGGTCCCCCAGTGAGCGGGTCAGAGGGGAGGACCGCTGGCTTCCGGGGTGGCTGGTGGGGGGCGTTCTGGAGTCGGGGTGCAGAGGGTGGGGCTAATGGCTAAGCGTGGGGGGGGCCGGAGCGGAGGGCTTCCTGCCGGTCGGGTGGGGCCGGCTTTGGGGGCCAGAAGAGAGGACGACTGGCTGCGGGGGTGGGGAGGACGGCACGGGCGGGCCCCACCCCGGGGGCCGAGACGGGAGGGGAGGGCTAACGGCTGCTGCGTGTGGCGGGAGGAAGGGGGAGCTACTCCTGGCTGAGGCGGGGGTCGATGGGGAGGACTCCCGGGCGTGGGTGCGGTAGGCGTTAGGGGAGCTCCCGCCGGGGCGGGGCGTGGGGTGGGGGGGAGGACGCTCGTGGCAGTTAGGGGGCTCCGGCTTCCGGGTGGGCGGGGGCAAGACGGGTGGGCTGTGCGTCTGGGGTACGAGAAGCGAGAGCCCCCGGCGCTGAGTGTGCTCGGGGGAGGACTCCCCGGTGTGGGGAGGTGAGAGAGGCAGTCTGGCCCGTACGCATGGCGGGGCGCCCGGCTTCCAGGGCCCAGAGCGGAGCGCCCCCAGCTGGTGGGTGGGGGAGGGTGTATGGAGGGGATGTAGTGCGAGGGGCCGGGGAGGAGCCGCCTGGCCACGGGGGGCGTAAGTGATGCTGAGAGGGGGAGGCGCTGGGGCTGCTGTGATCTCGTGGAGGTTGTTGGCCATGGCAGATGGATTTGTGGGGGTCCAGGGAGGGGCTCTGGCCCGCTGCATGAGGCATCGAGAGCTTCAGGTCGCCTCTGTCCGGGTGGCACAGGAATTGCAGAGGTGGGTGGGCAGGGCAAGGCCCTGGCCTCCACACAGAGTACACAGATTCTTTACGAGGGTGCTTTGCACATTCACCCGGACACGCCGTACCAGAGTTGTAAAAAAGTCTCCATAAATTTACCAGTATTGCAAGTTTACATGATAAGTTTTCTCGTCACGGGGGAATTTTAGTTGATGGTACTAATGATAATATATCTTCAAATATTGGGAAACCCATGGATCAAAGAAAAAAATCGCAGAGGGACTTAGAAAATATCTCAACGTGAATACTAAGAAAGCACAACTTACCAAAATTAGTGGGAGGCAGCAAAAAGCGACAGGAGGAAACTGTATTCCTCTAAATGCTTCTGTTAGAAAAGAGTCAGGACATAAAATCAGTGAGCTAACAGTCCATTTAGAGATGCTAGAAGAAGAAGCAAAGGAAACATAAAATGAAGTAATAAGAGAGCTAAGAGAGGAAATCAGTGATAGAAAGCAAATTATGGACACGACGAACAAAGCCATGCGCTTCTTTCAAAAGAGCAAGGAAACCGAGAAAGTCCTAGAACGATGAATCACGGAAAAATAGAAAGAACGCTGTTCACCAATATGAGGAATGAAAGAGGGCCAACGTTACGGATCAGATGTACATTAAAAAAGAGGATATAGGGGAATATTATGGGATATTATGGAAATGTTTATGCTAACAAATTGGAAGACTTGAGAAATTCCTTGGGAAAAAGGCAGCTTCCTAAAACCGAGGCCAGAAATGTAGAAAAGGTGACGAGCCTTCTATCTGTCTTTTTTTTTTTAATTATTTTATTTTATTTTATTATTGTTTCTTGAGTCGTACGCAACAAGTGCTCTTTTGTTATTATTTTTAAATTTTATTCTTACTTTTGGCTGCGTTGGGTCTTTGTTGCTGCGCGCGGGCTTTCTCTAGGTGCAGCGAGCGGGGGCTACTCTTCGTTGCGGTGCGCAGGCCTCTCATTACGGTGGCTTCTCTTGTTGCAGAGCACGGGCTCCAGGCATGTGGGCTTCAGTAGTCGTGTCACGTGGACTCAGTAGTTGTGGCTCGTGGGCTCTAGAGCGCTGGGTCAGTGGTGGCGGCGCATGGGGTTAGTTGCTCCGCGGCTTGTGGGATCTTCCCGGGCCAGGGATCGAACCTGCGTCCCCTGCACTGGCAGGTGGATTCTTAACCACTGCGCCACCAGGGAAGTCCCTAGCCTTCTATCCTGTAAATAAATGTAATTTATAAAAAAAGTTTCCTAAAGTCAAACAAACCAAACAGGGCAGGGAGGTGCTCCAGGCTGTTGCTGTGAGGGGCACTAGGGTGGGCTGTGTGGCACAAACATGATTCTCTCCTCTTTGCACCCACAGGCCGGTTCCCACACTTCAACAGCCTGTGCACACCTGTTTGATCGCTTCCCCCACCCTCAGGTCCTCGAAGATGGCGATGGCTCTGGCGGTATTGCGGGACTGGTGCAGGTCGATGGGCGTGAACGCTCAGCGATCTCTGCTCATCCTGGGAATCCCAGATGACTGCAAAGACCAGGAATTCCAGGAGGCTGTGCAGGCTGCCCTGCATTCCCTGGGCAGGTACCGAGTGCTGGGCAAGGTCTACAGAAAGGAGCTGGGGTCGAGTGTTGCCCTGGTCGAGTTTGCTGAGTGTTTAAATCGAAGCTTGCTCCCCCACCAAATACCAGGCAAGGGAGGGCCCTGGACTGTGGTCTGCCTGCCCCAGGCCCCTGATGCTGATTCACAGGATAGACCCAATTTCCCTGCGCAGCCCCAGAGACAAGCAGTGGTTGGCAGGGCAGGTGAGGCAGGAACTGCAGGTCACTCAGGAACTGCAGGGGAGGAGGAAGCTGCAGGGGAGGCGGGAGTCGCAGGTATGGAGGGAGACACAGGTGAGGAGGAAGCCTTAGGTGTGGAGGGAGCTGAAGGTGAGGAGGGAGGTGCAGGTGAGGAGGGAGCTGCAGGTGAGGAGGGAGCTGAAGGTGAGGCAGGAGCTGCAGGTGAGGAGGGAGCTGAAGGTGAGGGAGGTGCAGGTGAGGAGGGAGGTGCAGGTGAGGAGGGAGGTGCAGGTGAGGAGGGAGGTGCAGGTGAGGAGGGAGCTGCAGGTGAGGCAGGAGATGCAGGTGAGGAAGGAGCTGCTGGTGACGAGGGAGCTGCAGGTGAGGCAGGAGATGCAGGTGAGGAGGGAGCTGCAGGTGAGGCAGGAGATGCAGGTGAGGAAGGAGCTGCAGGTGACGAGGGAGCTGCAGGTGAGGCAGGAGATGCAGGTGAGGAAGGAGCTGCAGGTGAGGAGGGAGCCTCAGGTGAGGCAGGAGCTACAGGTGGGGAAAGATCTGAGGGTCGAGCAGGAGCTGAAGGTGAAACAGGAGTGTCAGATGAGGAAGGAGCTGCAGGTGACGACGGACCCTCAGGTGAGGCAGGAGTTGCAGGTGAGGCAGGAGCTGCAGGTGAGGAAGGAGCTGCAGGTGAAGCAGGAGATGAAGGTGAAGCAGGAGCTGAGTCAGATGAGGAAGGAGCTGCAGGTTACAGAAATGTTGCAGGCGTGGCAGGACTTCTGAGTATGGCAGGACCCACGGGCGAGGCAATGACTGCGCCTGAGGAAGCAGTTGTGACAGCGGCAGGCGCCATGGGTGAGGCAGGGCCCGGGACCCAGCAGTGGAGGCAGGCCTTGCAGCCCCTGCTAGACAGCATGGGCTACCAGGAGCTGGGAACCTTCTCTGGGATGGAAGAGCCGGGCCACGGGGAAGAGTCCTCTGAGAGCTGGCTGGAGCAGGCCAACGACATGCTGCACCTGTGGCGCCACGTGTCTGAGAGGGAGAGGAGGAGGAGGCTGGTGGAGAGCTTGCGCGGCCCCGCGCTGGACCTCCTGCGCGGCCTCCTGGCGGAAGATCCCGAGCTGGCTGCCCAGGACTGCCTGGCTGCGCTGGTGCAGGTGTTTGGGAACAAGGACCCCCGGGGGAGTGCTCGGCTGAAGTTCGTGACCTGTGCCCAGCGGCCCCAGGAGACTCTCTCTGCGTACGTGATGCGCCTGGAAGGCCTGCTGCAGTCGGCCCTGGAGAAGAGGGCCATCCACCCGGCCATGGCGGACCAGGCGCGCGCCCGGCAGGTGCTGATGCGGGCCCGGCTGAACGACACGCTCCGGGACACGCTGAGGACGATGCGGCTGATGAGGAGGCCTCCCGGCTTTGCGGGGATGCTGCGGCTCATCCAGAAGACCGAGGCCCGGGAGGCCGACCCGGCTAGCAGGGAGCACTTCCCAGGGCAGGAAGAGGCCCGTGTGGACGTTGGAGTGCTGGCAGCAGCCGCCCAGGCCGCCGCGGCCCATGAGGCCATCACCGCAGGCACCACTGCACATGGCACCAAGGCCTCCCCGGCCGGTGAAGATACCACCGCCCAGGCCGCCCGTTCCAAGGAAGGGAGCGCCGAGGACCACCCGGCACGTGAGGAGGCCAGTGGGGCAGTTGCCGGCACTGCCAAGGCTGGCGAGGCGGGCCCTGAAGACCATGGTGCCGCCAGGGCAGCCCCTGGCCCTGGGGAGACCAGCAAGGCATCCGCGGCCACTCAGGAAGACGGAAGTGCTGCCGCCCCTGCGGGCCTAGGTCAGGCAGGACCCTCAGATGCCCCCAGGGTCCCCATGCCTGGCCGGATGGGCAGTGCTTCCCCGGTGGCCCCAGGAGGTCCTGGCTGGGAGCCAGAGGGCCTCGCCCAGGCAGGAGGCCAGGAGGCCGAGGAGAGCCCCGAGGAGGGGCTCAAGCCCGTCCCAGAAGAGCCGGGAAATGAAGACGGGGCTGCAGAGATGAGCCCCCCGGGGTCCACCTCGGGCCAGTAGGCTCAGCAGGTCCCGGGGCCCCCAGGCTTGGAGGCAGGGGGAGGCCAGGCCCGGCAGCCTACTGGCCCCATATTAGGGGCTACTCAAGGTGCCTGGGCCTCCCTCCTGAGAGGGGACCCCTATTCGTCATCCCCTGGGGCAGGTTGCTCCCTGTACTGGCAAGCCCAAATGTGTCCCTGTAGGCCCCAGAGGGACCCAGGTGTCAAGGAAGCCCCCAGCCGCCGCTCCCCTCCCCCCAACACACACACCCTAGCCATCGACCCCCCGCAGAGCCCTGAGGTGCGCCACGTGCCAGCCAAGGCTCTGGTCTCTGTGGGCCAGTGTCGTGAGCTCGACGTGTGCTTTCTGGGCATAGATTCAGGCCCAGCGCTGCCTGTTGTTGTGGAAATGTGCATGTGTTCTCCTCTGAGCAGTTCCCCCAAGCCCTGCGCGGCGTCGAGACCCCGAGCCCAGTCCCAGGAGCCGGCGGGAAGGACGGGATGGACGAGGTCACAGCCAGCACCCACCCCAGGACCTGGGATCCCACCTGGGACCTTGGGAAGGAAGACCTTGACCGGGGCTGCAGGAGGTCTGCGGGAGGCCCCCCAGGGCTTGTGTTCTGCTGGGCCACCCCGTTGTTCCTCGGGACTCCACGTCCCCGGCTCGGTGGCGCGCGCCCTGCTGTGGGACTGTCCCGTGGCCGCCATAGGGCAGGGCCGGGCCCCGGGCATGTGGGCCGGAAATGGAGGGTCTGCCCTGCGGGGAGCGGGCATGGCCGGCGCCCATCTTCCTGGCGAGAGGCCACCCGCGGGGCCCTCAGGAAGGGAGACTGTGGGGAGACGGAGGGCCGCCGGGTGGGGTGTAGCGGAGGCACCTTTTTGAGGACCCGGGGGGGGGCGGGACCCGTGGGCTCCGGTGGCCGTTAGAAGTTCCTCTGTGTGTTGTTATGCCCTCTTTTCAATGGTTTCAGTCAATGTTTCTGTTTAATAAATTTCCCTGAACGTTTCATCTGAGTCTGGCCTCTGCTGTGGGCAATGGAGGGAAAGGGCTGCTGCGGGCGAGGGCGGGGGTCCAGAGTCCGATTCCTGCTCAGCACCCATGGGACACCTCTCCAGGGAGAGGGTAAGGTAGGCACTTTGCAGACCCAGACATCGTGAGGGTTTTTCTTCCAGTTCACAGGTGAATTGTAAAGTTTTAGCGCCCTTGACCGTGGGCCGCGTCTCGGACGATGCTCGTGCTTGAAATCGTGGGTGCTGTGCACGGCCCGGAAGGCCAGGGGACACACAGGAGGACCTCTGACCTCGTGGGCCACACGTGGGTCCGTGCACGTCTGCCTGGCCCGGGGGCTCCGGGACCAGAAGGCCGTGCCCGGTTTGCACGAGCGCTCGGCCTGTGGCTCTGCACCCGTGCACGAGTGTCTTCGTGCCCCCTGCGATGACGGGCGTGAAGCAGGAGGCTGACGTGCTGACGGGCCTGCCCTTTATGATGTCACTTCCTGGCTGGGCTGTGATGTCACCCCCGAGCCACCGGAGCACTTCTGTGAGGGGCTGAGCGGGAGTGTGAGCCCAGGGTGCTGCCGGCCGCGCTGCACTGTCCCGTTTACGTGGCGGAGGGACACGCCGCGCGCCGCATGGCTGCGGACGAGAAGGGCCCCGCCGCGGGCAGGGCGCCCGGCTTCGGCGAGGCGCCTCTTCCTCCCGACACAGCGGCTCCGGCCCTCGGCTCAGGGAGCTGCACCCCCCAGTCCCTCGCCCTGGACCAGCCCGTGCCCGCGGGACACCCCGACCTCAGGCTGCTGCCTGGAGAAGCCGCTTTCCAGGATTTGACGGAAGAGCCTTTCTTGAAAGGGCCTCGCACCGCCTGCGAGGCCGTGTGGGAAGGCAGCCTGCTCTTCCACCCCTTTCCCAGGAAGCTGTGGACGATCGTCCACAGCAGTCGCTTTGCGTCCATTTGGTGGAATGAAGACGGGACTTGCATAGGCATCAACAGGCCGCTGTTTCAAAAGGAGGTTTTGGACAGGGACGGCCTAGACAAGGTGTTCAAGACAGAATGTATGAAGAGCTTCATCCGCCAGCTTAACTGCTACGGATTCAGCAAAGTGCACCAGGACATGCGCACGTCCCTCTGCGTGACCAACCTGTCCACGAAGGAGCGGCCCGCCCCGTCCTGAGCGAGGTAAGGAGGGCGGGGGACGGCGGGGGAGGAGCCCTCTCCAGGGTCTGAGCCGCTGGGCCCGGGGGTGGGGGTGGGGGGCGGGTGCCAACCCCGGGCCGCCTGGGACGGCGGCAGGCGTGTCAGGAGAGCTTCCTTTAAAGGTGGTACTTGGGGACCGGCGTGACGGCCGGAGCTGGCAGTGCCGCGCGCTGTGTTGGGACGTTGTTATGGGGGGACCCGAAGCGTTCTCAGCACAGGGACGTCACTTCTCTCCCTCCTCCTTTTCCCTTTGGTGTGTCTGTGTGAGGTGATGCGTGTGAACTGGACCCCCTGTGGTGATCATTTCACAGCACACGCGGGCAAGGCGTCATCCTGTACTCCTGACACGTGGGCAGTGCCGCTCGCGCCTGACACGCAGTCACACCGAGGAACAAGAGGACACTGCTGCAACGCTGGCCCTTCCCGTCCTCCTGCTCGGGGACAGTGGCCCGCCGGGGGGAGGGCGGAGGTCTGTGTGCCCCCTTGACTCCCATAGCTCCAGAGCATCACTTGAGTTGGGGCGCAGGTCCCTTCCTGGGAAGCAGTCAGCGTCCCCGATCTGGCCCCTGGAGGTGCTGGCCAGGGGGCGATTCGGACACTTCCTTAGAAAGCTACCGAACCTTGTTGCAGTCTCGTACCTGCAAACGCCAAGTCCCCTTTCGTGGGCCTTGTACTCATACTACGGGGCCATTTTCAGTCATTTTCCAAGGGCGAAAGGTGATGGTGAGTGAGCGAGTCTCGGGAATGTAAAAGCTGGGGCACAGCGTCCTGCTGGGACCGGGTCCCGCTTTCTCCAAAGAGGCCTTGGGTCGGCTGGGGGAGGGCGCCCAGGGGCCCAGCCAGGCGGCTGCTGCTTGCGAGCAACTCTTCTGTGACTCGGGGTTTCCTTTTCTCTCTCAACTGCGACCTCAGTTACACTTCTACCACAGTCCCCTGTTTCAGAGAGACTGCCCGCACCTCCTGGTGAGGATGAAGCCGAGAGTGCGCACTAAACCAGCATCCGGGCCGGTGGACGGCGAGCCGGCAGCCCCGGGGCACCTCCCGGCGCCCAGCGCCGCGGAGCCTCAGGACGGCCTCCCACCGTATCCTGAGCACATCCAGGGGACCCCGAGCCACCCGCAAGTCGACCATGCCTCCGCCCTGGCCAGGACTGGCTCTGTCGCTCCAGCCCCTCCTCGGACAGCAGCCGAGCCCCCTGCGCCGCATCCGCATGCAGGTTCTGGTCCCTCTAGTCCCTGTCCTGGCAGAGGTGGCCCAGCCAGCCGAGGTCCCCTGGCTCTGCTGCGCCTGGCCTCCCGCCCAGATGAGTCCTCCCTGGCCCGTGCCAGGCCTGGCCGCCGCACCCCGCCAAGTCCTCAGCCTTCCCCCCCCCGACCCCGCGCAGCTCCCGGGGGCCGCGCTGCTGCCTCTTGCGCACCCTGGATGCCTGAGGTGGCCGCCAGGCCTGCCGCCCCCCTGACCTTGATCCGTTGGCCGCTGAGCCACTTCTGCCATCGCTGCGTGGGCTCCCGCTCTTTCCTGGAATACCCGGCCCCTCCAGGCAGGCCCACAGAGGACCCTGACCAGGCAGACCCTGCAGACACACGGAGGTGGTGACGCGGCCAGAACCTTGCAGGGCAATAAAGAGCACGGGACTTGAGAGCGATGTTCCACCCAACACGTGTTTGGCGCCTCCGTCCTGGGCGTGGCTGAGCAGTTGATTCCCCTCAGCAGGAAACGATGACAGGTGACAGCCCACCCCCGGCACGGTGCGGGCACCTAGCAGACACCTGGAGAAGCCCCTCAGACGCCCTGTGTCCACTCACTAGAAAGACCCTTGAAGGGCTGGACAAGCACAAGGAAGGCCCTGGCACCCGCGGCTTCACAGTTGCGGGGTCATCGTGTCCAGCAGGGTCTCGATTTGACAGATGAGAAGAGCTCAGGCCTCCCCGGTCAGAGGTCTGAAAAGAGCCCTTACTGTCCTGAGACGCACAGGTGTGGAGGTGACGGTCCCTGGCAGGGGCCTGCGGGTGTTCAGTTTGGGGGTGCTCTCTGGTGTCTGGACAGCAGGATTGAGGTTTGCTTTTCACTGCGGGTCCTGCGTCTGGAGACATTTTCCTGCTTCTCTTTTCCTTGCCTTTCGAGCTAAACACTTCAAGGGCGCCATGCTCCACCACCCTCTGGGCGCTGGGGTGTCGAGCTTATACCGCGAGTCCTTGTGGTCAACGCCCAGTGGTGTGTACAGAGCACTGAAGGCCAGGGCACACCCCCAGCTCACAGCTGCTGCCTCCACGTGTGGGGATGGGCCGGGGGACCTGGCCAGGACTCTGTGGCTGTCACAGCGATAGGGCGACATCCCCTCCCAAACACTGCTAAGGAGGGGGCGGGGAGCGGGAATTGCCTGGAGTTCCAGGGGTTAGGACTCTATGCTTTCACTGCGGTGGCCCGGGTTCAATCCCTAGTCGGGGATCTAAGATCCCCCAAGCCTTGTGGGGTGGCCAAAAATACAGAAAAGAAAAAAAAAGGTGGGTTGGGGGAGGAGGGGAAGTAGACCCAAGGTACCAGGAATGATCCAAGCACCAGCAGCCAGAGGAGCCCCGGGTCTGCCCGGGTGAGGGGTGGTCCCATCTGCCGCTCCCGTCTGTCACAATGCAACAGCTAGTGCACGTCATGGGGGTCTCTTGAGCAGCCCAACAGCAGTGCCCCAAATGAACGATGCAAAAATGGACACAAGGGATGGAAGAAACCGGTCTACAATAGAAGTGGGAGACTTCGGTCCCCCCTGTGATGGATTCAAATGGATCCCCCAGCTCCCACCCCAACCCTTAAGTCCACCTGCTGCAGTGCTAATCCCAAGCTGCATGTATTTGGAGATAGCACCCTTGGGGAAGTCAGTAAGGTTAAATGAGGTCACAAGGGTGGGACCCTAGTCCGACAAGAGCGGTGTCCTTTGGAAAAGAGGAAGAGACACCGAAGATCTCCCTGCCTCCCTCCCTCCCTCAGCCTCTCTTCCTCCCTCCCATCCTCCCTCTCTCTCTCTCTCTCTCCCCCTACCTTTCTCCCTCTCTCTTCCCTCCTCCCCCCCTGCCTTTCTCTCTCTCCCTCCCTGCCCCCTCCCTTTCTCTCTCTCCCTCCCTCCCTCTCTCCCTTTCACTCTCTCCCTCCCTCCCCCTCTTCTCTTGCCCTCTTTCCATCCCCCTTCCCCTCTCTCTCTCCCTTCCTCCCTTCCCCTCTATCACTCCCTCCATCCCTCTCTCTCTCTCTCTCTGTCTCTCTCTCTCTCTCTCTCTCTCCTCCCTCCCTCCCTCCCTCCCTTCCCCCCCCCCAACCTGTGCAGGGAAGCAGCCAAGTGAGGGACCAAGAGAAAACCAGCTGTCTGCGAGCCAGGACGAGACGCCTTCCCTCACCTGGAACTGCACTTTCCAGCAAGTTGAGGTTGGACTTCTAGCCACCAGGACTGGGACCCAGTACATTTCTGTAGTTTTAGCCACCTCCTCTGTGGGACCTTGCTATGGCAGCTCTAAGCAGACTAACACAGCCTGCTTTCATTATGGGTACAGCGACCAGACAGCACCGCAGTAAGGGAATCACAGATTTGAACAGCACTGTGCAAAGACTAGGTCTCATGACATGTGTAGACTATTAGCCCCAAGAACAGAATAGACACGTGCTCGTCAAGCGTACCTAGAACGTTCTCCAGGGTACTCCACGTGTCAGGCCACACAGCATCCCCCAGTGAACTTAAGGGGATACAAACAAAAGGGCTGAAATCATACAAAGTATGTTCTCTGGCCAAAGAGAGTGAAATTAGACCTCAATGACAGAAGGAAATGTGGGAAATCTGCAAAGAGAGGGAAATTGAGCCGTGCGTCCCAAATACCCGCATTAGTCTGGGACGATGCCAAATCCCACGGCACAGGGTGAGGGGCTGAAACAGCAGACACAGATTCTCACAGTGGTTCTGACCAGGAGGCCGAGAGGGAGGGTCCAGCAGGGGTGGCTTGTACTGCGGCCGGCCTCCTTGGTTGCAGGTGGCCGTGCTCTTACCGCCCCTCACGTGGTCACCCTCTGTGCACGCACCCCCAGCCCCTGCCTTCTCTCCTGTGTGTGCTGATCCGCTTTCCCTCGAGGGCACCAGCCATCTTGGATTAGACCTCATCCTAATGGCCTCATTTCAACCTAAGAACCACTAACTCCAGTCACAGTGACATTCTGAGGTTCTAGGAGATTAGGGCTTCAACATGCAAATTTTGGGGGGACGCAGTTCAGTCCATAACAATAGCCCAGGGACCGGACAAGGCATCACAAGGGAAATTAGAAAATACTTTGAAATGAAGAAAACACATACCAAAGCCCCCAGGACTTATGGCACGCGGCCAAAGAGGCACTTGGGACCTAAAGCTGCAAACACCCTGTTCCAATGGAGGTGACACCTCAAATCAACAGCCTCATCTTGAACAGGGACAAGCGAGAAGAAGAGGAAGGTGAGTCCAAGCATCCTGACAAATTTTCACGAGAAAAGAAAAACTGCGCTAATCTACGTACGCGGGGATCACAAGACGTGTACTGGTTGGGAACCTTCACTACATGGGGGAGGGCGCATCTTTCTTACACGCTCAGTAAACAAGAGCTACATCCCCCCACTTCATTTGGCCCAGGCTTTTTACAAGCAGGTCACATCATGGGGAAATTCACACCAATGCTTTTGCCTTGTACTATTAGGAGGCCCATTTTACAGATGGAGAAATCGAGGCATAGGGAGTCTCCATGATTTGATCAGCTTGTCACTAGAAGGACTCTTATTCAAGCTACGCACCATATGCGTGCAAAGCCCCATCCCCGCACTGGCCTGACCTGTCTCCCCAACAGTCAAGGGGGATTCAGCTGTCCTCCACGGGGTCCTACTAGCTGATGCCTCAGACCACATAATGGAGAAAACACAGGGAAGCCAGGCATTAGTGCCCATGAGAGCCTGACACTGGATTCTGCCCACGTGGCCTCCCCAGCCCCATCAGGTCACCATCTCTCGTGAAATGGACACGAGGGCCAGGGAGGAGGGTGAGGGTCTAAGACTGAGGGCGTGAGGATGGAGAAGGGTCTTGGACGCGGGGGTCCGAGGCACGGCCCTCTGAAGGCGGCTCCTATGCTCAGGCTTGGGCCCTGCTCTCTCCTTCCACTGCCCACTCTGCTCCCTTCTGTCCCAGCGGCGTGGTGGCCCCACGTTCTCCTGCAGGCTCACTTCCCCGGGCACACTGGCTTCAGGCAGGCGGCAAGCCTGCATTCAAAGCACGGGGACCGCCGGGCCGGCGGACTCT